>NC_090317.1:29365425-29678650 GCF_039906515.1 Pseudorca crassidens
CACCCAAGGCCACACAGTTGGGATTCAAACCTAAGCCGTGTGACTCCAGATTGGTTGTGTGTAGCTGTACAAGGCATGTGGCACCGAACCATGTTGGGGTTAGTCTGTGAGACGTGTGGTGCTAAACCAAGCCACAGGGGGCTGCCTCAGCCCAGTGGAGCAGCTCTTTTGTGAGATTCTCACACTTAGTGGGCACCTTTGTGCAATTTTCAAAAAGGTACACCATAGGGGACTCCCTCTGGCCAGCAGCTGATTTATGTATCACACTTCCTGTGGGGCGGCACATCACAAAAAAGTCACCTTTTTGTGCCCTCTCCTGGCTGATGACTGACAGAGGGTGCCTCCTCTGGGGACACGTTACACTAAGGCACCCCTTCCTCTGATGTCACCTGGGTTTCCTGGCCCTCACTGTCACCTTTCTTCCTCACTGCTAGAAGCCTGAGCTTTCTTGAAGCGCAGATCTGAGCATGGCGGTCCCTACTTAAAATCCTTCCACAGTTCTCCATGGCCTTCAGGGTAAAGTCAGATCCCAATTGTAGAGGAATAACTGAGGACATGGAAAGGAGACGTGACCCATGAACCCCTCGGCAGACCGAGGGTTAGCGAGTAAGCCAGAACTGCAGGCAGTCCTGGATACTTTGGGCGCTGATCCATGAAATGACCTCAGTATAATCAGAATGATGGGAACACAAGGAGATGTCCTTGTGCTGCTTGTGAGCTCAAGGATGAAGCACGGCATGTCTTCAAGAAAGCCCACTGTTGCTTGTCTAATCAATACAAGCATATATTGCTGCTTTGGCATTTCTGGAATGTTAAAATTTTAAGTCTTAAGATGTAAACATAGATAATGCTTAAATAAAAGTCACCACAGCAGGATGAGACGGCGCTGTATTGCCTGAGCGAGCAGCAGCCCTCTACTGCTGTGCTTCTGCACAATTCATCTCGTGTGATGAGCTTACTTTCAGCCCTGTCATAAGAAAACTGCAACACCAATTGATCTCTCGCATCACGTACCCTGTGGCTCTCCTGCAGCGTCCTCTTTGGCCTAAGGATGACTTTCCATCTCCTTGATACTGCACGTCCTTTCTCTTGACTCTGTCGCTTGATACAGAGAGTCTGTCTGCCTACAATGCCGGTCTCTCCCTGCATGCGGCTTGGCTTACTCATTGCTATGATGGGCATGCATTACGTTTGTAATGAAACTGATTTTAAAAATAACTAGCTTAAGAGTCACCTTTTCCTGGTCAACCATTCCTCAACCACTATCCCCAAATCAGCCTGATTTTGAGACTCCTCTGTATGCCCAGAGCACCCCATGCTTCCCTCTCACTCAGATTCTAGTTGCCTCTTTCCCTGTGTCTCCTCCACTAGAATGTGCTCCTGGAAAGCAAACCCTCAAACACACACATCATGAAAATACTCAAACATTGAGAAAAGTAAAGGGAGTAGTAGTATTAATGCCATGTACAGTACTTGTCACTCAGGTTTAACATTTGTTAGCATTTTGACATACTTGCTTCAGATAGGGATTTTTTTGTTGAGATAGTCAAGGTAAAATACACTAAATATTTCTGTCTGCAACGCTTTAAAAAATGACATTTTCCTACTTAACTACAATACCATTATCTTACCAGTAAGTTAATAATTCCTTATATCATCTAATACCTAGTGTGACTTTAATTTCTATGCTTCCAGTGCCTAGCACGGTTCGTGACACAAGCGTTTGAATTTCTCTGATATAACAAATGGGACAGGAAAAGCATATTTATCTTGTCAAAGGTATTAACATGGGGACTTCTCTGGTGGCACAGTGGTTAGGAGTCCGCCTGCCAATGCAGGGGACTTGGGTTCGAGCTCTGGTCCAGGAAGATCCCATATGCCACAGAGCAACTAAGCCCGTGTGCCACAACTACTGGGCCTGTGCTCTAGAGCCCGCAAGCCACAACTACTGAGCCCACGTGCCACAACTACAGAAGCCTGCACGCCTAGAGCCTGTGCTCTGCAACAAGAGAAGCCACTGCAATGAGAAGCCTGTGTGGCACAACGAAGAGTAGCCCCAGCACGCTGCAACTAAAGAAAGCCCGCACGCAGCAACGAAGACCGAACACAGCCATAAATAAATAAATAAATCATAAATAAATTTATAAAAAGGTATTAATGTTTAGAGGTAAACTTTTTTTCAATTTTAATGTGTTTTAATTTTCAGATGAAGATACAAAGGAAAGCAAAAAAAAAGCCCAGCAAAAGAAAAAGAAGAAACACAGATGATCAGGTTTTTTAATTTAATTTTTGTTATGGAAAAGGTCAAATATATATACAAGTATAGAGAATAGTGTAATGATCTCCCATGTACATATCACCCACTTGAACAATTATCAACTTGTGAGAAGTTGCCACCACCTCCCAATTATTTTGAAACAAATCCCAGATATCATTTCATTTATAAACAATTCAGCATGCTTCTCTAAAAGAGAGACATTCTTTTTTAAACATAACCACATTACCATTACTATGCCTAAAAATTTAACAGTAATTCCTCAGTTTTTTATCACACTTCATTTGTATTTTGTTTTCTAGCCTGGCAGTTTCACATGAGGAAGACAGCATGAAGAAAGCCAAGGTCTGACCACTTCTTTTCAGTGATCTATTAATCTGGAATATTAATCAGGGCCTCCCTCTTGCTTCCAGCAGCAGTAAACCAAAATGTTCCCTTTTAGTGTTTAATCGTCAGATCTAGCGTCCTTTCAAGGACGCTGAATGAGACAAAATACATTTGAAGGGATAATTGTCACTTCTGAGCCGGGGAAGACACAACAATATGGCTCCTGTGGTGGGGGGAGGGGTGAAAAGGGAGAAGAGCCTCTTTCTGGCCTCAATGGAGGCACCTCTTGTGTTCCCTTTGAAGCAGCAGTTCCTTTGGGCCAGAATGGTTTGTTCCCCTATATCCTTCACAAAAAGGGAGGGTAGTGAACAGAATCTGGAGCATCTAGAACAAAACTAGGTGAATATTTGGATGCTACCTTCCCATAAAGCCCTATGAATAGTAATTTCTTAGGAAGCTTCCTTTAGAGTCCAGGCTTGTGCCTGAGCTCCTCATCATGAATGGAGCTTGGTCCCATTTTGCAGCACACTGTTCTCTCACTAGGGACTTTTCCCACCTCATCTTACATGTGTATGTATCTGAGAAGTGCAGGGTCTAGTGATAGTGCTTAGGGACGTCACCTCATGAAAAGAGACCTTCTTGACATTCCTTAGCAATTCTTACCCATATCATACTAACCCCATTTGGCACATAAAAACAAGTATACAAGAGAATTCACATCTTTACTGAAAATACAAAAAATATGCCCTATTAAAAACACAGTGCACTGTTTTCATTTATTCAGTTCATTTATTAGGCATTTGGTGAACTGCTCTTGAGGTGCTATGAAAAATTTCAATCTGGCAAAAAAATACTTTGGAAAAACTCATAGAAAACATGTCTTACAAGATAGGGACTAGAAAATGAATGCTGATGACAGGGACCCATGCCAGGCCAAGCAAAGCTAAGCCAAAGGAAGACATAGGTGGAGGAGGCAAGGGCAGACAAGGCAAGGATGGCATGGGTGGCCCAGGTATTTGGGGCTGCAGTGGCACCAGAGGAACCCAACTCCAGTTGGGTTGCAGAATAAATATGGCATTATAGGGTCCATCCAGGATTATGATGACAGGGTGACCCATGGCCAAAGGGGATGTATTTCTGAGAATTAAACCCCTCTGATATCTCCAACACTTGGCCCTCCCATTCTTAAACCAAAACTTTAATCAGAGGGAAAAAAGGTATTGGTTTAGTATATTGAACAGTTAATGTCTTAATAGAAAAACACAATATGCAAATCTATGTGCTATTGATGAAATGGAAGAAACTATTTCATTATTGCTCAAATATCTTAGGAAAATTAATACTGCACCCCTCCCTTCAGCCCAACCTTAGTGATCGTAGGCTATACATGCCAAGCTCTGGTCTAGGCTTATTGCTTTGTTCCTGTCCTCCCACTTTTAGTATTCTTTAACTATTTTCCATGTCCTACATGCAAACCAGCTAGTGAATTGCACTGTGTCCTTGCTGTTAATGCTTTGCCTGGTAACAGGGTAAAGACATGTTAGTGTTCTGACAGCAGTCGAGCTGCCCTGCCCCTCCTCACTAGAGACAATGTCACCCTGGTGATGGGGGGAGCTGAACATGTTAAAAATTCAACCCCTTTCAAAGTCATACTGAGGGAGGCAGCCCCTATTTTAAAACCCCATCTTCAGTCTGAAGTAAATAATTAATAGGAAGGAACATGTTGGATTTTTAGACAGAAGCCTTCCTTCAAGGATGACTAAGGAGTCATTCACCCTCTGAAACATCTTAAAAGTTAGAAAGGTGGTCTGGCAAGAGGGGCCCAGTGGGGTTTTGACTTGTCTTACTGGGACGTGAGAGTAGCTGAAGATCTGGTCACTGCCTTGATATCTTAGTCTTTAATGCTAAGGAAAGTTCAACCTAACTAGGTTCAACTCCATTCAAACCCAGTTTCTGCCCAGCCAATAATTCGGAGGGAAAGAGGCAGACCACTGTCAATTCTGCATGTGCCAACCTGCCCCCACCCTCCAGTCTTCATGGGCTCAGGACACTGTCAGCTAACCCGGTTCTACCTCCAGGTTCAGGATTCTGGATGGAAGGTGATGTTGCCAGAGTAGGTCCTGCCAGCCCTACTCCTCAACTAGGAGATCCCAACACCAACAAGAGTTCTAAGGCAGGAGAGTGGAACTAGGCATTTTAGAACAAGGTCAGCAACAGTGTGGCACCCCCGTGTTCACTGCAGCATTATTTGCGATAGATAAGGAAACAACCCAATTGTCTATCTACGGATGAATGAATAAAGAAAATGTGTATACAGGCACATCTCAGAGATATTGTTGGTGTGGTTCCAGACCACTGCAACAAAGTGAATATCGCAATAAAGTGAGCCACATGGATTTTTTGGTTTCCTAATACATGTAAAAGTTATTTTTACACTATACTGTAGTCTATTAAAGTATGCAATAGCATTATGTCTTAAGAAACAACATAAAGGGCTTCCCTGGTGGCCCAGTGGTTAAGAACCCGCCTGCCAATGCAGGGGACATGGGTTCGAGCCTTGGTCTGGGAAGATTCCACATGCCATGGAGCAACTACGCCCGTGTGCCACAACTACAGAGCCTGCACTCTACAGCCCACATGCCACAACTACTGAGCCTGCGAACCACAAATACTAAAGCCCGTGCACCTAGAGCCCATGCACCGCAACAAGAGAAGCCACTGCAATGAGAAACCCGGGCAACAAAGAGTAGCCCCCACTCGCTGCAACTAGAGAAAGCCCGTGTGCAGCAACGAAGACCCAATGCAGCCAAAAAATAAATAAATATTTTTTTAAAAACCCACAACGTAAATACCTTAAAAATACTTTATTGATGGGCTTCCCTGGTGGCGCAGTGATTGAGAGTCTGCCTGTCGATGAAGGGGACATGGGTTCGTGCCCCGGTCCGGGCAGATCCCACATGCCGCGGAGCGGCTAGGCCCATGAGCCATGGCCACTGAGCCTGTGCGTCCGGAGCCTGTGCTCCGCAATGGGAGAGGCCACAACAGTGAGAGGCCTGCGTACCGCAAAAAAAAAAAAAAAAACTTTATTGGCGAGGAGCTTCAAGATGGCAGAAGAGTAAGACGCAGAGATCACCTTCCTCCCCACAAATACATCAGAAATCTACATGTGGTACAACTCCTACAGAACACCTGCTGAACGCTGGCAGAAGACCTCAGACCTCCCTCCCAAAAGGCAAGAAACTCTCCATGTACCTGGGTAGGGCAAAAGAAAAGACAAAAGAATAGGGACGGGACCTGCACCAGTGGGAGGGAGCTGTGAAGGAGGAGAGGTTTCCACATACTAGGAAGCCCCTTCGTGGGCTGAGACTGCGGGTGGCGGAGCGGGGAAGCCTTGGAGCCATGGAGGAAAATGCAGCAACAGAGGTGCGGAGGGCAAAGCGGGGAGATTCCCTCACAGAGGAACGGTGCCGACCAGCACTCACCAGCCTGAGAGGCTTGTCTGCTCACCTGCTGGGTTGAGCGGGGGTCTGGGAGCTGAGGCTCAGGCTTCGGAGGTCAGATCCCAGGGAGAGGACTGGGGTTGGCTGAGTGAACACAGCCTGAAGGGGGCCAGTGTGCCACAGCTAGCCAGGAGGGAGTCCGGGAAAAAGTCTGGAGCTGCTGAAGAGGCAAGACACTTTTTCTTGCCTCTTTGTTTCCTGGTACACGAGGAGAGGGGATTAAGAGCGCAGCTTAAAGGAGCTCCAGAGACGGGTGCGAGACGCAGCCATCAGTGCGGACCCCAGAGATGGGCATGAGACGCTAAGGCTTCTGCTAGAGCCAACAAGAAGCCTGTGTGCAAGCACAGGTCACCGCCCCTGCTGGGAGCCTGTGCATCCCACCACTGCCAGGGTCCTATGATCCAGGGACAACTTCCCCGGGAGAACGCACGGCACGCCTCAGGCTGGTGCAATGTCATGCCGGCCTCTGCACCTGCAGGCTCGCCCCACATCCATACCCCTGCCTTCCCCCGGCCTGAGCGAGCCAGAGCCCCCGAATCAGCTGCTCTTTTAACCCCATCCTGTCTGAGCGAAGAACAGACGCCCTCCGGCGACCTACACGCAGAGGCGGGTCCAAATCCACAGCTAAACCCGAGGAGCTGTGCGAACAAAGAAGAGAAAGGAAAATCACTCCCAGCAGCCTAAGGAGCAGCGGATTAAATCTCCACAATCAACTTGATGTACCCTGCATCTGTGGAATACCTGAATAGACAACAAATCATCCCAAATTGAGGAGGTGGACTTTGGGAGCAATGATATATATATTGTTTTCCCTTTTTCTCTTTTTGTGACTGTGTATGTATATGCTTCTGTGTGTGATTTTGTCTGTATAGCTTTGCTTTTACCATTTGTCCTAGGGTTCTCTCCGTTTCTTTTTAATTTTATTAAAAAATTTTTTTTCGTAATAATTTTTATTTTAATAACGTTATTTTATTTTACTTTATTTTATCTTCTTCTTTCTTTCTTTCCTTTCTTCCTCCCTTTTATTCTGAGCCATGTGGAGGAGAGGCTCTTGGTGCTCCAGCCAGGCGTCAGGGCTGTGCCACTGAGGTGGGAGAGCCACGTTCAGGACACTGGTCCACAGGAGGCCTCCCATCTCCACGTAATATCAAACGGCGAAAATCTCCCAGAGATCTCCATCTCAACGCCAAGATCCAGCTCCACTCAACAACCAGCAAGGTACAGTGCTGGACACCCAATGCCAAACAACTAGCAAGACAGGAACCCAACCCCATCCATTAGCACAGAGGATTCCTAAAATCACAGTAAGCCCACAGACACTCCAAAACACCACCAAACATGGACCTGCCCACCAGAAGGACAAGATCCAGCCTCATCCACCAGAATAGGTACTAGTCCCCTCCACCAGGAAGCCTACACAACCCACTGAACCAACCTTAGCCACTGGGGACAGACACCAAAAACAATGGGAACTATGAACCTGCAGCCTGCGAAAAGGAGACCCCAAACACAGTAAGTTAAGCAAAATGAGAAGACAGAGAAAGACACAGCAGCTCAAGGAGCAAGGCAAAAACCCACCAGACCTAACAAATGAAGAGGAAATAGGCAGTCTACCTGAAAAAGAATTCAGAATAATGATAGTAAAGATGATCCAAAATCTTGGAAATAGAATGGAGAAAATACAAGAAACGTTTAAAAAGGACTTAGAAGACCTAAAGAGCAAACAAACAGTGATGAACAACACAATAAATGAAATTAAAAATTCTCTAGAAGGGATCAATAGCAGAATAACTGAGGCAGAAGAATGCGTAAGTGACCTGGAAGACAAAATAGTGGAAATAACTACTGCAGAGCAGAAAAAAGAAAAAAGAATGTGAAGAACTGAGGACAGTCTCAGAGACTTCTGGGACAACATTAAATGCACTAGCATTCGAATTATAGAGGTCGCAGAAGAAGAAGAGAAAAAGAAAGGGACTGAGAAAATATTTGCAGAGATTATAGTTGAAAACTTCCCTAATATGAGAAAGGAAATAGTTAATTAAGTCCAGGAAGCGCAGAGAGTCCCATACAGGATAAATCCAAGGAGAAACACGCCAACACACATACTAAACTATCAAAAATTAAATACAAAGAAAACATATTGAAAGCAGCAAGGGAAAAACAACAAATAACACACAAGGGAATCCCCATGAGGTTAACAGCTGATCTTTCAGCAGAAACTCTGCAAGCCAATAGGGAGTGGCAGGACATATTTAAAGTGATGAAGGAGAAAAACCTGCAACCAAGATTACTCTACCCAGCAAGGATCTCATTCAGATTTGACAGAGAAATTAAAACCTTTACAGACAAGTGAAAGCTGAGAGAGTTCAGCACCACCAAACCAGCTTTACAACAAATGCTAAAGGAACTTCTCCAGGCAGGAAACACAAGAGAAGGAAAAGACCTACAATAATAAACCCCAAACAATTAAGAAAATGGGAATAGGAACATACATATTGATAATTACCTTAAATGTAAATGGATTAAATGCTCCAACCAAAAGACATAGATTGACTGAATGGATAAAATAACAAGACCCATATATATGCTGTCTACAGAGACCCACTTCAGACCTAGGGACACATACAGACTGAAAGTGAGGGGATGGAAAAAGATATTCCATGCAAATGGAATCAAAAGAAAGCTGGAGTAGCTATTCTCATATCAGACAAAATAGACTTTAAAGACTATTACAAGAGACAAAGAAGGACACTACATAATGATCAAGGGATCAATCCAAGAAGAAGATATAACAATTGTAAATATTTATGCACCCAACATAGGAGCACCTCAATACATAAGGCAAATACTAACAGCCATAAAAGGGGAAATCGACGGTAACACAATCATAGTAGGGGACTTTAACACCCCACTTTCACCAATGGACACATCATCCAAAATGAAAATAAATAAGGAAACAAACTTTAAATCATACATTACACAAGATGTACTTAATTGATATTTACGGACATTCTATCCAAAAACAACAGAATACACATTCTTCGCAAGTGCTCATGGAACATTCTCCAGGATAGATCATATCTTGGGTCACAAATCAAGCCTCAGTAAATTTAAGAAAATTGAAATCTTACCAAGTATCTTTTCCGACCACAACGCCGTGAGACTAGATATCAATTATAGGAAAAAATATGTAAGAAACACAAACACGTGGAGGCTAAATAACACACTACTTAATAACCAAGAGATCGCTGAAGAAATCAAAGAGGAAATCAAAAAATACCTAGAATCAAATAACACTGAAAACACGACGACCCAAAAGCTATGGGATGCAGCAAAAGCAGTTCTAAGAGGGAAGTTTATAGCAATACAATCCTACCTTAAGAAACAAGAAACATCTCAAATAAACAACCTAACCTTACACCTAAAGCAGTTAGAGAAAGAAAAACAAAAAACCCCAAAATTAGCCAAAGGAAAGAAATCATAAAGATCAGATCAGAAATAAATGAAAAAGAAATGAAGGAAACGATAGTAAAGATCAATAAAACTAAAAGCTGGTGTGTTGAGAAGATAAACAAAATTGATAAACCATTAGCCAGACTCATCAAGAAAAAAGGGAGAAGACTCAAATCAGTAGAATTAGAAATGGAAAAGGAGAAGTAACAACTGACACTGCAGAAATACACAGCAACATGAGCGATTACTACAAGCAACTATATGTCAATAAAATGGACAACCTGGAAGAAATGGACAAATTCTTAGAAATGCACAACCTTCCAAGACTGAACCACGAAGAAATAGAAAATATGAACAGACCAATCACAAGCACTGAAATTGAAACTATGATTAAAAATCTTCCAACAAACAAAAGCCCAGTACCAGATGGCTTTACAGGTGAATTCTATCAAACATTTAGAGAAGAGCTAACACCTATCCTTCTCAAACTCTTCCAAAATATAGCAGAGGGAGGAACACTCCCAAACTCATTCTACGAGGCCACCATCACTCTGATACCAAACCAGACAAAGATGTCACAAAGAAAGAGAACTACAGGCCAATATCACTGATGAACATAGATGCAAAAATCCTCAACAAAATACTAGCAAGCAGAATCCAACAGCACATTAAAAGGATCATACACTATGATCAAGTGGGATTTATCCCAGGAATGCAAGGATTCTTCAATATATGCAAATCAATCAACGTGATACACCATATTAGCAAATTGAAGGGGAAAAACCATATGATCATCTCAATAGATGCAGAGAAAGCTTTTGACAAAATTCAACACCCATTTATGATAAAAACCCTCCAGATAGTAGGCATAGAGGGAACTTTCGTCAACATAATAAAGGCTATATATGAGAAACCCACAGCCAACATTGTCCTCAATGGTGAAAAACTGAAACCATTTCCACTAAGTTCAGGAACAAGACAAGGTTGCCCACTCTCACCACTGTTATTCAACATAGTTTTGGAAGTTTTAGCCACAGCAATCAGAGAAGAAAAAGAAATTAAAGGAATCCATATTGGAAAAGAAGAAGTAACGCTGTCACTGTTTGCAGGTGACGTGATACTATACATAGAGAATCCTAAAGATGTTACCAGAAAACTACTAGAGCTAGTCAGTGAATGTGGTAAAGTTGCAGGATACAAAATTAATGCACAGAAATCTCTTGCATTTCTATACACTAATGATGAAGAATATGAAAGGGAAATTAAGAAAACACTCCCATTACCCATTGCAACAAAAAGAATAAAATATCTAGGAATAAACCTACATAAGGAGACAAAAGACCTGTATGCAGAAAATTATAAGACACTGATGAAAGAAATTAAAGATGATACAAATAGTTGGAGAGATATACCATTTTCTTGGATTGGAAGATTCAACTTTGTGAAAATGACTCTACTACCCAAAGCAATCTACAGATTCAATGCAATCCCTATCAAACTACCACTGGCATTTCCTCCAGAACTAGAACAAAAAGTTTCACAATTTGTATGGAAACACAAAAGACCCTGAATAGCCAGAGCAATCTTGAGAAAGAAAAACGGGGCTGGAGGAATCAGACTCCCTGACATCAGACTATACTACAAAGCTACAGTAATCAAGACAGTATGGTACTGGCACAGAAACCGAAATATAGATCAGTGGAACAGGATAGAAAACCCAGAAATAAACCCATGCACATATGGTCACCTTATCTTTGATAAAGGAGGCAAGAATATACAGTGGAGAAAAGACAGCCTCTTCAATAAGTGGTGCTGGGAGAACTGGACAGCTCCATGTAAAAGAATGAAATTAGAACACTCCCTAACACCATACACAAAAATAAACTCAAAATGGATTAAAGACCTAAGTGTAAGGCCAGACACCATCAAACTCTTAGAGGAAAACATAGGCAGAACAGTCTATGACATATATCACAGCAAGATCCTTTCTGACCCACCTCCTAGAGAAATGGAAATAAAAACAAAAATAAACAAATGGGACCTAATGAAACTTAAAAGCTTTTGCACAGCAAAGGAAACCATAAACAAGACAAAAAAACAACCCTCAGAATGGGAGAAAATATTTGTAAATGAAGCAACTGACAAAGGATTAATCTCCAAAATTTACAGGCAGCTCAATATTGAAAAAATAAACAACCCAATCCACAAATGGGCAGAAGACCTAAATAGACATTTCTCCAAAGAAGATATACAGATTGCCTAACAGACACATGAAAGAATGCTCAACATCATTAATCATTAGCGAAATACAAATCAAAACTACAATGAGATATCATCTCACACCGGTCAGAATGGGCATCATCAAAAAATCTACAAACAATAAATGCTGGAGGGGGTGTGGAGAAAAGGGAACCCTCTTGCACTGTTGGTGGGAATGTAAATTGATACAGCCACTATGGAGAACAGTATGGAGGTTCCTTAAGAAACTAAAAATAGAACTGCCATACGACCCAGCAATCCCACTAGTGGGCATATACCCTGAGAAAACCATAATTCAAAAAGAGTCATGTACCACAATGTTCACTGCACCTCTATTTACAATAGCCGGGACATGGAAGCAGCCTAAGTGTCCATTGACAGATGAATGGATAAAGAAGATGTGGCATATATATACAATGGAATATTACTCAGCCATAAAAAGGAATGAAACTGAGTTATTTGTAGTGAGGTGGATGAAGTAAGTCAGAAAGAGAAAAACAAATACCATATGCTAACACATATATATGGAATCTTAAAATGGTCATGGAGAACCTAGGGGCAAGATGGGAATAAAGATGCATACCTACTAGAGAATGGACTTGAGGATACGGGGAGGGGGAAGGGTAAGCTGGGACAAAGTGAGAAAGTGACATGGACATATATATACACTACCAAAAGTAAAATAGATAGCTAGTGGGAAGCAGCCACATAGCACAGGGAGATCAGCTCGGTGCTTTGTGACCACTTAGCGGGGTGGGATAGGGAGGGTTGGAGGGAGGGAGATGCCAGGGGGAAGAGATATGGGGACATATGTATATGTATAACCAATTCACTTTGTTATAAAGCAGAAATTAACACATCAATGTAAAGCAATTATACTCCAATAAAGATGTTAAAAAAATAATAAAAAATAAATAAATTTCTGTTGTTTAAGCCATGAAAAATAAAAAATACTTTATTGCTAAAAATGCTAACCACCATCTTGGGCCTTCAGCAAATTGTAATATTTCTGCAATAGAAACAGAGATCACTGATCACAGATCACTATAACAAATATAATAATGATGAAAAAGTCTGAAATATCACCAGAATTTCGAAAATGTGACACAGAGACAAGAAGTGAGCAAATGCTGTTGGAAAAATGGCACCAGTGGACTTGCTTGATTCAGGGTGGCCGTAAATCTTCAATTTGTTTAAGAAAAAGAAAAAACCGCAATATCTGCAAAGTACAATAAAGTGAAGCACAATAAATGAGGTGTGCCTGTATATACAGTGGAATATTTTTCAGCCACAAAAAAGAATGAAATCTTACACTTGCTACAACATGGATGGACCTTGAGTGCATCATGCTAAGTGAAATAAATCAGAAAGACAGATAATGTGTGATCTCACTTTTACATGGAGGAATCTAAAAGCAACAAACAACAACCCCCCGTCAATTAAAGAAAACAAGCTCATAGGGGCTTCCCTGGTGGCGCAGTGGTTGAGAGTCCACCTGCCGATGCAGGCAGGGGACACGGGTTCGTGCCCCGGTCCGGGAAGGTCCCACATGCCACGGAGCGGCTAGGCCCGTGAGCCATGGCTGCTGAGCCTGCGCGTCTGGAGCCTGTGCTCCACAACGGGAGAGGCCACAACAGTGAGAGGCCCGCGTACCGCAAAAAACAAAAAAGAAAAGAAAAGAAAACAAGCTCATAGAACAGATTGGTGGTTGCCAGAGGAGGGAGGTAGGAGAAATGGGTGAAGGGGGTCAAAGGTACAAACTTAAGTCATGGGGAGTGTAATGTACAGTATGCTGACTACAGTTAATAGTACTATTGAAAGTACTAATAGTACTAATTTGAAAGTTGCTAAGAGAGTAGATCTTAAAAATTATCATAAGAAAAAAAATTTGGGTGTGGTGACGGATGTTAACTAGACTTATTGTGGTGATCATTTTGCAATATTTACAAATATCAAATAATTATGTTGTACACCTGAAACTAATATAATGTATATCAATTATACCTCAATTTTAAAAAAAGAGAGAAAAGGAGGTTCTTTGGGGTTCATGCTGTAGTTTGGAAATAGATGAGAACATTCTTTTTCCTTATTTTTTTCTTGTGGTTCCTTTTCCCTTCAGAACTCCATTAAGAGACCACTACGTAAACCCAGGAGAAGCAAGCCACCAAAACTTCAGTTTCTCTTTTCCTCTGAGCTTGCTTTGCCTGCTTGAGAAAGCAGAGGCCTGCGCCTCCCAAGCCCTGGCCAGACCTGACTGTGAGCCCAGCCCGTGGCCTTAGGCCGCCAGCACTGCTTTCCAGACCCCACCACCAGCTCTGCAGCCCGTGTCCATCACTGCCCTCACACACGCTCTCTGCAGCAAAGCTAATAATAAGCTCATCCTGATTTTTCCTCCTACCAATACTTCCTTGATGCAACCTAAGGTTTTCTGTGATCTTAAGTAGTCACCTCTTGATTCCATGACCTAGAAATAAGTCATCCCTGCTTGAGGAAATGAAAAGGTACTTCAGATTAACACAGGTCCAACTCTACCCTGAATTGACAGCCACCCCACCAGCACCAAAAAGTTCCACAAAACCCACTTGTTCCTAATTGTACCACCAAAAGGGAAAAAAGTCCTTAGATGAGAAGTTCCTCAAGAGAATATTCATTTATGCATTTGGTAGTTTCATAACATTGATTTTGTGTGATATCTCCAAGGCATATTTTGACAATATATTAGAATTCTCATTTTCACCCTTTTTGGGTCAGTGGAATTTTATCCATAATTGTTCTTTTTTGTTTTTGTTTTTTTAGACAACTTTAGGGCTACCACTCCCTACCTTGCTTTACCAAATGCTGAAAAACAACAGCAGGAGGACTTGAACTTTAAGCTCTCAACCCCATCCGTCTCATTGCAACTAAACAGATGCTAGTTACTCCTATAGTGTGCTCTCTGGACCAATTACTCCCTTGCACCAGTGCTGAAATGTTTACAGAATCACTCATTTTACCTCAGAGTTTATGCTTGGTTTTGAATATTTTAAATAATTTAGCACTGTTGAACCCTCTTATAACCCAGCTTCTCAGTGTATTAATGTAAATACTTCCAGGTCAGATTGAGTCCCAACATGACTGCATGGAAGATAGAAGTATTGCTTTAAGGAGGGCTAACATTCTCCCTAAAGGATACTTGTGTTAGGAGGACTTGAATTTTATTGGAAAAAACACATATCTATATATATTCAGATGGATAGATACCACAGGTGTAGGAAAAGTGGCTCTGTTCTATTTTTTCTTCTTTGGGAATGATGGGCAGTTTCCATAAACTGGAATTTACTGATCCCATTTACTACCCCTTAAAGTCCCCAAAGTTCAAAAACTTATTTTCCAATCATGGAAAAGGCAATAAAAACAAACCCACGTGAGAATGTCCATGACAAAGATGTCCAAGTCCCAAAGCAGGTTTTAGGATGGCTGCCCTGCCAGGTTGTTTTTTTCAGGTTTACTCACCTGCACCTTGGCTTCAGTATCATCCATGTGTCTTGCAAGCGAGAAGAAAATCACAAATGTTCAGTATTCTGAGATGTGGATGAAATTAAATATATGGATGTTATTTCATTCTTGTTTTAAATTTTCTATCCCCTTCATGCCCCCCACCACAGTACACTTTTCTGTAATACCCAGCTCCAGGCTCACCTTAGCAGGTGGTTTTCCCTCCCACGCAAAATTTAATGGGACACCAAAAAAATCAGTAATCAAGATAAATAATGTTTTAGTGTAGTATTTAACAAATACCAAAATTAGTGCAAAAATAGCCCATGATGAAAATATTACCAAAATTTAAACATAGGTAGAATCTGACCCTGCACTTGCTCCACGGTGCCTCATGCACGGTTCCAACAAAACGTTATTTACAAAACGGGCCTCCGGCCAAAGTTTCCCTACTTGATGGATTTAAATACCGCATGAAAATATTTACCTTGATGCCCGGTAGGTATTGCCCTCACCCCAGAGTCCTGGGGGAGGGGGCCCTGGTGGCCTTGGGCCCTCTAGGTGGCTTTTGGCTCAGACTCCGGAAGAGAGCCAGAGACACCCAGAGACAACCGAGCCCCCTGGAGAGCTAGGCACCTCCAGGGCTAGCCGCGTACATGGGGAACACGGCGGGGTATCCAGTGCGGTGTAAAAGGCTCTCCATCCGTAGCTGCAAAGGGGTGAATGTGATGCGGTAGAAGCGCCGCTACCTGTCCCCAGGCTTCCGCCCCTCAGGGACCTGGGGAGGTCAGCTCCTGCTGCTGCTGCTTTGTGGGCTCCTGGCCACCGCCTCCTTGTCCTCCCCCGCCCCAGTTCGGACCACACTGCCTCCTCTTCACCTCCCGCTACCATCCATCGCTGAGATCACGGAGGGCTTCATATCTGAAAAGGGGGAAAGGCAAAGAGAGAGCCTATAGGGAGGCGAAGGGCCGTCACTGAGCCGCAGCAGCGTCCTGTCCACTCGCCTCTCCCAGGGAAAGGGCATTTCCTGGGCTTCGCCAAAGCACCTGTCCCGGTCCGGGCACTGGCCTTGTGGTTCTTCCCGGTCCTCACCGACTCAGGCTGTGATAGCCAGTATCATCAAGGCTACTCCACTGCCCCGCCCCCACACGAGCTGAGGCTCCACGTCTTGAGTGCTGTGGATAAAGCTGCGCTGGGATCTGTGGGGATGCCCTCGTCGGGGATAGAGCTAGGGCCAGTGGCCGGGTCAGGTCCTCTTTTTGGCGCCTGGTCCCGGTTATAGCGTGTCTGTCGCAGGTGCAGTGCGTACCCGCTCATGGTTAGGTGCCCGTCCCCACCTGGCCTGCGGTGGGTAGGACCCGCTGAGGCGTGCACGAGGCCAGGGAGTGACCGTAGAGGGGTGCCAACTTGAGGCAGGGAGGGGCATGGGAATGAGACCTCACTCGCCCCTGGGGCCCGGGAAAAATGTTGGGAGAACATCTCTCGGCCTGGCCCCTCCATGGGCGCAGGCTCGTTGCCCTTAGTTACCCTGGAGCAAGAGACACAGAGGTGGGGCTGGAGAAAGCACGCGGGGCCCCAGCAGCCCCAGCCCGGTCACCACCCCTTGTCGTGTGGGCTCTGAGCACGACTCTCCCCCTAACCGCCCGAAAGTCGGTAACTAATGGATGGGACTCTGGTTCTGTTCCATTCGCCCGCAAAGTCCACGAATTGGGCTAGTGGTTCATATGAAATGATCAGGGAGCTGCTTGCTCTGGCTCCCTGGGGCGCATTATAGTGGGAGCTTGGGGCTGTGTTTGCAGAGCACTCTGTGTGCTCAGATGCCTGCTGCAAGAAACCCAACCTGTCCCTTGCCGAATGCAACAAGTGCTCCAGATTTGTACTAACCCACGTCAGAGTGCAAGTGTAGAACCCTGCCAGTGATCAGTGCTCCCAAGAACGTTTACAGTGCAAGGGGCCCTTCCTTCGACTTTGGACGTAACTGTGGAGCTATGCATCGTCCGCTGGACTCTGCTCCACACCTCTGGCTGCAGGTGCCCTACATAGGTGCATGTTTGCCCTTTACTTGGGCCTGTATTGTAGACCAGGGAGAGTTTCCATCTTCCCCATGCCGCCCTTTTCTCCTGCACCCCATCTCCCACCCCACCCCTCCCACTCTGTCTCTCCTCTAACTTCCGGAATTCCTTTTTTTTTTTTTTGGTAGCTCTCTCCTCTTTTTTTTTAATTTAATTTTATTTTAACATCTTTATTGGAGTATAATTGCTTTACAATGGTGTGTTAGTTTCTGCTTTATAACAAAGTGAATCAGTTATACATATACATATGTTCCCATATCTCTTCCCTCTTGCGTCTCCCTCCCTCCCACCCTCCCTATCCCACCCCTCTAGGTGGTCACAAAGCACCGAGCTGATCTCCCTGTGCTATGCGGCTGCTTCCCACTAGCTATCTATTTTACGTTTGGTAGTGTATATATGTCCATGTCACTCTCTCGCCTTGTCACAGCTTACCCTTCCCCCTCCCCATATCCTCAAGTCCATTCTCTAGTAGGTCTGTGTCTTTATTCCTGTCTTGCCCCTAGGTTCTTCATGACCTTTTTTTTTTTTCTTAGATTCCATATATATGTGTTAGCATACAGTATTTGTTTTTCTCTTTCTGACTTACTTCACTCTGTATGACAGACTCTAGGTCCATCCGCCTCACTACAAATAACCCAGTTTCGTTCCTTTTTATGGCTGAGTAATATTCCATTGTATATATGTGCCACATCTTCTTTATCCATTCATCTGTCGATGGACACTTAGGTTGCTTCCATGTCCTGGCTATTGTAAATAGAGCTGCAATGAACATTTTGGTACATGACTCTTTTTGAATTATGGTTTTCTCAGGGTATATGCCCAGTAGTGGGATTGCTGGGTCGTATGGCAGTTCTATTTTTAGTTTTTTAAGGAACCTCCATACTGTTCTCCATATTGGAATTCTTGTTCCCCACCAAGAAGGGCCAAATGAAAGCCAGGCCAGATTGAGGGTTTTATGGTTCTTCAAGAGGTGTTTACAGGTCCCCAGGGGCGTGTTAATATCCTGAATATTAAGAATAGCTTCTAACCATGGGTCCTGTGCTTGACATTGTACATGACTTATCCTATTTCTACCTTCACAATCATCATTATCATCATCCCCTTTTTAAAAGAAATTACACCAGGGTGGAATGGCTCAACCTCACTCATAGACAAGCCCTGCCCTGCCCTGATGATGAAGTGGTTCCACTCACTGCACTTTCAGATGTGGCCCCTCGTCCACCAGTGAGTTGGAACAGAGAAGGAGGAGCTGATAGACAGAGCCTGGGCTGCTGTGTCAGCCAACCTGCCTTTGAGGGGACAAGGGGATTTGATTAAGCAGCCTCTTAGGTACCTTTACCCTGGAGGACATTAATCATTTTTTGTCATTAATTAATTCCATTTATAAATTCTTTAAATGTCTCATTCTTAATGACAATTTAGTGCAGGTGTGGAGGAGAAGAGGTGACGTGAGATTTGTGCACGCATCACTGATGTGCTCTTTGGAAGCTTGTCTTTGGGAGTAGCGGTTACTTACATCATGGGCAGTAACACTTTGGGATTGAATATTTCTAATAAAACTTTACAGATGACCACACCACACTGCTTTATATTCACCACTTCAGTCACTTTCTATTTATTTATGTATTCATGAGGGTCTGTAAGAGGGGAGATGGTTATCCTCTGGTGGTTCTCAACGAGGACAGGATGTTTTCCTGCGAAAATAATGTCCCTCCTGCCGCTTTCTGTACCTGTGAGCATCAGTCAGTAAGCCTATGTCAGCTGCTGGTATACAGGGCCCTGTGCCAGGCGATGTGGGGAATGTCACAATGCCTGACCCAGCCATCGTGCTGTGGGTTCTCAGTCTCGAGAGGCAGATCGGCCCACACCAGAGAAGGAAGCCACAAATTATGGAGGCAGATTGCCCAGCCCCACCATTTACTCACTCTGTGACCCTGGGCAAGGCTGACCTCCCTCTGTGCCTCAATTGCCACATCTGTAGAATGGATATCATGATGGTACCTGCCTTACGGTGTTGTGAGGTTTAAATAACGTAATAAAGATAAGGCCCATGGGCTTCCTTGGTGGTGCAGTGGTTGAGAGTCCGCCTGCCGATTCAGGGGACACGGGTTTGTGCCCCTGTCCGGGAAGGTCCCACATGCCGCGGAGCGGCTGGGCCCGTGGGCTGTGGTCGCTGAGGCTGCGCATCCGGAGCCTGTGCTCCGCAACGGGAGAGGCCACAACAGTGAGAGGCCCGCGTACCGGAAAAAAAAAAAAAAAAAAAAAAAGATAAGGCCCATGGTGAGCACTCAACCAACATCAGCTGACGCTCAAGTAAAGGGATCAAGAGTGAGGTCAGTCTGTATCCACGTCCGCACTGACATGAAGATGTCAGGTGAGGAGTTATTGGGAAGAACACAAGAATGTATACATGTAAAACATGTAGAACAGTGCCTGGCACAGTAGGTAAGTACTTGAGCCATGAGAGCTATTGCTATTATATGTATTGTTATTTTCATGTTATTGATGAAAACTACCTCTGATTCAGAGATTCTTACCCAATTCACTAGCTAGGAGTGAGAATTGAGCCTGGATAGAGAGGATGGTTAGGAATTCAATATAGTACAGAGCCCAAGCAGAAAAGACTTGAGCCAAGGCCCTAGGCTGGGAGCAGGCAGGTATGTCCAGGGATCCATAGACTGTGCATGCTGGGAGATTGGAGTATCGTAGGACATGAGGTTGAAAGGGAAGGAATCAAGATGTGGCTGTGCTGTGCAAAACTGGCAGGTATTTATTATATATGTAAGGGGGAACCAGGAGATATTTCCAGCAAAGAAGTTACATAAACCCATGCCTATTTTGGGAAAGTAACACAGGCTGCAGGGGGTAGGAAAGGAGATAGGTGGAAGCTAAAGTTAGGAATCAAGTAGGAGTTTGTTGTAATAGTAAGTTGTAAAAGTAAGCCCAAATGAGGGCCTGGCAAGGGGAACTGGACGAAGGGGAGAGTCAGAGCACTCATGGACTTGAAGATGATTAGAGGGAAGAGTGTTGAACAGCTCTGAAGTTTTGAGCAGGACGACTGAAGGACAGTGATGCCATTATGCAATTTAGGGAACACTGACTTGTGGTGGTAAACAAATAGTGGGGGTTACACACGTTGAATCTGAGATTCATGTGCAACTCAATGAACGCTTAGAAACATGATCCTGGCATTCAGGAGAGACAGCAGAGATAAAGACATAGATTTGTAAATCATGAGTGTGAAGGGATGATGGTTGAATCCATGAGAGTAGAGGAGATCATAAAGGGATAAAGGGTAAAGTGAGAATTCAAGAGTGCTAAGAACTGGGCTTTGGGCAACAACTACACCTTGAGGAGTGGGGAGAAGAAAAGTCAGCAAACAAGACAGAGAAGGAGCAGTTGGAGAGAGAGGAGAAAATCCCAAAGACTGCAGATTACAGAAACCAAGAGAGGAGAGAAATTCAAGAAAAAGAAAGCAGCCAACTGTGTAAAGAAGTACGAAGAAGAAATAAAGAAGACTGAGACCTGGATGTGCTGTTTGGTAAGTCCCTACTGAAGTAAAAAAGTGTTTTGTAAGGGAGGAGTCATATTCAAGGGATTGTAGAGAAAATGGGAGGAAGAAAAATAAAATAAGTTGGCAATAAACGTAGAGTACAATTTAAAGGAGTTTGACATCAAAACGAAAGCAAGGGTAATAGATGGTTAGTTAACTGTCACATACAAATCTTTTTTTTTTTCTTTTGAAAAATCAAAGGTTCTTTTGTCAGGCACAGTAATCAAAACACCATGGTGCTGGCACAAAAACAGACACATAGATCAATGGAACAGAATGGAGAGCCCAGAAATAAACCCACACACCTATGGCCAATTAATATATGACAAAGGAGGCAAGAATATACAATGGAGAAAAGACAGTCTCTTCAACAAGTGATGTTGGGAAAGCTGGACAGCCACATGTAAATCAATGAAATTAGAAAACTCCCTTACACCGTATACAAAAATAAACTCAAAATCGTTTAAAAACCTAAATGTAAAACATGACACCATAAAACTCCTAGAAAAAAACATAGGCGAAACATTCTTTGACATAAATTGTAGTAATATATTCTTAGATCAGTCTCCCAAGGCAAAAGAAATATAAGCAAAAATAAACAAATGGGACCTAATCAAACTTAAAAGCTTATGCACAGCAATGGAAACCATCAACAAAACAAAAAGACAACCTACTGAATGGGAGAAAATATTTTCAAACAATGCAACCAACGAGGGGTTAATATCCAAAATATACAAACAGCCAAGACATGGAAACAACCCAAGTGCCCATCAACAGATGATTGGCTTAAAAGGATGTGATATATATATATATATATGTGTGTGTGTGTGTGTGTGTGTGTGTGTGTGTGTGTGTATGAATATTACTCAGCCATAAAATAGAATGAAATATTGTCATTTGCAGCAACATGGATGGACCTAGAGAATATTATGCTTAGTGAAATAAGTCAGACAGAAAAAGACAAATACTGCATGATATCACTTGTGTGGAATCTAAAAAATAATACAAATGAATCTATATACAAAACAAAAACAGACTCAACAGACATAGAAAACAAACGTACGGTTACCAAAGCGGAGAGGGAGAGGGTGAAGGACAAATTAGGAATATGGGATTAACAGATACACTCTACTATACATAAAATAGATAAGCAACAAGGGTTTACTGTATAGCACAGGGAATTATATCCAATACCTTGTAATATAATAACCTATAATAGAATATAATCTGCAAACAAAAAACTGAATCACTATGCTGCACACCTCAATCTAACACAATATTGTAAATCAACCATACTTCAGTTTTAAAAATTCTCGGGCTTCCCTGGCGGTCCAGTGGTTAAGACTCTGCACTTCCAATGCAGGGGGCGTGGGTTCAATCCCTGGTCGGGGAACTAAGATCCCACATGCCGCACAGCGCGGCCAAAAAACAAAGAAACCATTCTTTTGTCATGTCTGTAATCCTGTATCTGACTTTCAAATTTGGGTATAAAATAAGACTCACCTAAACACAGTTGTAGGGTTTGATCAGAGAAGCGGAGTGAAAGGCAATGAGGGAATTTATTATAGGGATTAGATCTCATGCAGTTGTGGGAGCTGAGGAAGAAGTCTATGAAAGGCTATTGCCTCTGCATTTGACGGTGGCCTGAAGTCAATGCACATATTCAAGGCCAATAGTTGGGCAGATAAGTGCATGTGAAATGGGGGAGAGCAAAGACCAACTGGAATCTGCAAGGATTCCCTTGAACCCATGAGGACAAACTAAAACCCATGAAGACACAAAACTTTGTGGACCTTATAACTGCCTCTTACTGTCTCCAATCTAGAGAAGGAACTGCCATCCTTTGCCACGGAGCTGCACGCGCACCCGGCCCAGGATCTGGAGACGTTGGAGGAGATCTTGTGGGTGGAGTTGCTGCGGGCCCCACTGCTGTCCCACGCCAAAATGATATGCCAGAGGGTCAGTGCCAACGTGCACAAGTGGCAATAGCACCTGGTCTTATACCAAATTTCAGAACATAATGGCTGTGGCTTCACTTCTACCTCCCAAATCTTGCCCCAATTTTTCTTCCAGCCAACCCTAATTCAGGACAGGGAAGGCAATCCTGGGAAAGTTCTAGCCTAGCTAAATTGTCAAAGCCACTACAACAAGCGTGAGACACTATAATAGAGTATAACTGGTCATTACTGGAAAGAAGGATGGCACACCATGGCAAAAGACACACGGGAGGTCATTCCGGGCCTCAGTTATAGGCAAGGATTTCCCAGCATTTGCTGCTCAGATTCCACAAGAGCTGTGTCCAGGAAGGACTCATTTAACCACCACATTTACTCCACCGATCCTGTTGAGTGTCTCTGTTCACAGTGTCAGTGGAGCAGAAGAGGAAGGAACCGTAAGTAAGCACAGAGTTACTGGCAGCATTTTGGAAATCTTCTGGCCACCATGAATTTTGGTCACTGACTGCTGACTTCTGAGATAGGCCATCAAACTCTGAACATTCCATCCAGCTTCTCAAAGAGGGTGAGTGGTCCTGGGTATATATCTGAAAACAAACTGAAAACACTAATTCGAAAAGATACATGCACCACAGTGTTCATTGCAGCATTATTTACAATAGCCAAGATATGGAAGCAACCCAAGTGTCCATCAACAGAGGAATGGATAAAGAAGATGTGGTATCTATATATACAATGGAATATTATTCAGCCATAAAAAGGAAAATTTGGCATTTGCAGCAACATGGATGGACTTAGAGAGTATTATGCTTAGTGAAATAAGTCAGAGAGACAAATACTATATGATATCACTTATATGTGGAATCTAAAAAATAAAACAAACTAGTGAATATGCCAGAAAAGAAACAGACTCACAGATATGTAACCGAGAAAGACCCTATGAGGCCTTCCCAGAATAGACCCCTACCCATGTCCTCCGCCTGCCTTTTGTTTGTAGAAAAACTTTAGTCAGAGAATAAATTAAGGGACTTCCCTGGTGGTGCAGTGGTTAAGAAGCCACCTGCTAATGCAGGGGACACGGGTTCAAGCTCTGATCTGGGAAGATCCCACATGCCGCGGAGCAACTAAGCCCATGTGCCACAACTACTGAGCCTGCTCTCTAGAGCCCATGAGCCACAACTGCTGAGCCTGCATGCCACAACTACTGACGCCCATGCGCCTAGAGCCCATGCTCTGCAACAAGAGAAGCCACCGCAATAAGAAGCCCGTGCACTGCAACGAAGAGTAGCTCCTGTTCGCCACAACTAGAGAAAGCCCATGGGCAGCAACGAAGACCCAACAACGAAGACCCAATGAAGCCAAAAATAAATAAATAAATATTTTTAAAAAGAATAAATTAAATCAGAGAAGTGAGAAAATGCAGAAAGGAAAACAGTCAAGCAAGACAAAATAGTAATACTTTAGCCATTAAACAAAGTCAAAGACCTTTAGTTCCTCCTCAAGGACTATAGATAATATTGAGCCATCTCCTTTGAGCTGTTTTGCAGAGACTGAAACTCCCACCAGGTGAAGGAGTTAACTGTATGCTGCCCACAAGCACGGAGACCCCAGACCGGTTGGAACCAGAAGGTTGATGATGCTGAGTCCTGATGACCTCACCACCAACCAATCAGAAGAATCTGATCACCCCCTGCTCCTTGAACACTATAAGACTCCTCACTACCCCCTCCAGGGTAGGTCACACAGTCTTGAGGGCATTAGCCTGCTGTGGCCCCCTTTGTCTGGCAAAGCGATAAAGCTGTTTTTCCTACTTCACCCAAAACTCTCTCCACATTTCTATTCAGCACCTGTGAACAAAGGCCGAATTTTGGCAACAGATATAGAAAACAAACTAGTGGTTACCAGTGGAAGAGACGCAGTAGGGAGGGACAAGATAGAAGAAGGGGATTAAGAGACTCAAACTACTATGCATAACATAAATAAGCTACAAAGATATATTGTACAGCACAGAAATATAGTCAATATTTTATAATAACTATAAATGTACTATAACCTTTAAAAATTGTGAATCACTATGTTGTACACTTGAAACTTATTGTACATCAACTATACCTGAATTAAAAATATACAAATCAATCAATCAATAAAACAGAGTGAGTGTTTCCTTATTTTTTGACAGCCCTTGGAGAAATAAGGTTAACACAGGCTTGGGTTAACTGTATAGGCTTTGGTAGGAATAGTGACTAGTTTCCAAAGTTTCAGATGGGAATATGAACCTGAAATCTGTCCCAGTGTGACTCATGGTGTCTTCCCATATTAAAAGCAAAGTTTCAGAGGCAACAACTTCTGCTTCTGTGCTCTCTCCCACACCTATTAAGAATAAGAAATAGTGGGCCCATGGATACAAGAGAAAATCAGAAGAGAATAGCTTGAAGGCACTGGGAAGCTGCATAGGTGATAGCATAGATATTCTGCTGTTTTTTTGGGATAAGCTGTGCTTTGAGGATTTTCCACAGAAGAAAGAATCAGGGGTGGTTTTATTTGTCACAAAACAGTTGATTTTTACATAAGAACCTCCAATGAAAAGCTATCATTTCCTGGTTTGACTGACAATAAACCTATTATAACTAGAACATGGTTAAGTAGCTCTACAGCCCACACTTTATTATTTATCCTCTGGATAAATGAAGTTAGAAATAGGAAATATTCATTTAACTACTAAAGTTTTACACCTAAAAACTTCTTCATGAAATTCTGATTACTCTCTTTTAAAGAGTAATAGAAACTATGGGAGTCATTTTGAAGAAACAGCCTTCTTCAGGGGTCATGGTGGTAATAATAATAATAATAATGGCTAATATTGATTGAGGATTTGCTATGTGCTAGGCACTAACCAATTATTTTACGTGTATTATCTCATTTAATCCTCCCAATAGCTGTAGGCAATCAGTAGTCTGATTGCTTCCACTTAAAGATGAGGAAACTGGAGCCTAGAAAGGCTGTGATTTGTGCAAAGACACACAGTAAATTCCAGAGCTGGAGTTCAAACCCAGCCTATACCGTTGCACTACATTCCTACAAAAATTCAAGCTGAACAATAGGCAGACATCACTTCAGCAAAAGATGTACAAACAGGAATGTTTAGTGCAGCATCTTTTATAAGAGTTTAACATTAGAAAAAGCTTATATGTTTATCATAAGGGACTGATTAAATTAATAAAAGTCCCTCCATCCAACAGAATAGTTATGCATCTGTTAGGAATTATATTGCAAAGAAGTATGGATAGAATGATCCAATTTTAGTAAATACAGCATTTTTACCAGTATTTGCATACATGAAGAAGTCTGGAATATTATACAGCAGAAATACAATGAGCATTTCGAAGTGGTAGGACTCTAGGTAAATTCAAACGTTAACTTCTCCCAACTTTTCCTACAATAATTACTTAATAAAGAATAAAATCCTTAAGCATCATACTACTGTCCTTTCCCTGAGAGATACTGCTTCCCACTTGAGCTCCAGACTGGAAATCAGCCCTGACTGCACACAGGTGTTCCGCGACTTTGACCGACACTTATCCTCTCTGGGCCTTCTGTTCCACATATATAATAATGAGAAGGTGGTTTAATTTCGAAAATTCCTTCCAGGTCTAATGTTCTTTGACTTGGTCAATTTCATTCCTAGAGAAGTTCTTTATTTAAAAAAAAATACAAAAAGGGCGTGTGGGGGTTTAAATGTCAATAAACGGTCTCCTCACACCTTATCTGTTTTCCTCGGCATATGAAGTTGTTGTTCCCATTATCCCCTTCCCATCAGTTTTTTGTGAAGGGAATGTTAATGCATTTCTCCAGAAATGTGTCAAATCACTCTAGAAGAATCAGTCTTTTCCCAGAAAGACAATTTTTAAAATTCATTTTTATTGCAGTATAGTTGATTTACAATGTTGTGTTAGTTTCAGGTGTACAGCAAAGTGATTCAGTTATACATGTACATATATCCACTCTTTTTTAGATTCTTTTCTCATGTAGGTCATTACAGAGTACTGAGTAGAGTTCCCTGTGCTATACAGTGGGTCCTTATTAGTGATGTATTTTATATATAGTAGCGTATATATGTCAATCTCAATCTCCCCACAAAGACAATTTTTAACCTATACCTTAAGAAACAGACAAACAAAAAACACTATATGCCGAAATAGCACACCCTGCAACCCAAACCACAAAAGAAACAAAAGCAAACTACCCAAACACAATCTGCACTTCAGTTCTTATTCCATAGACTCTTGGCTTCTTTCTTAAGATCACCTGTTACCGATACATGTGATAAATGATAATAATAATAGCAATTAACCTTTATTTTGCAGCTATCCATAGGGCCATTCAAAGTAGCGAACTCACTGCGGAGCCTCGGAAGTCGGGAAGAGTCTGTTTCTTAGAAGGGCGTGGCTGGCGGCCTTGGCTTACTACCTGCCTGCGAGCTACCCGGCATGGAGGCGGCCCCTGCGCGCGAGCGTCCGGCGGGCCGGCGCTGCGAGGCTCTCCGGCGCCCTCTGCTGTGGAGTCGGCTCCACGCCGCCGCTGAGCGCGGACTCCCCACAGCCGTGCCTTCCCTGCAAGCTTCTCGCCATTCGTGGGTTGATGTGAGACTGCTAGGTGACGTGGGGTGAAGTGGGGCTCGCGGAGGGCTGCGGTGGGGGGCGTGTGGAGTCTGAGAAGTAAGGTGCAGGCCGGCTGGGGGTGTCGTGGAAGGGAGTCTTTGCGGCGGGGAGGGATGTGCAGTCTGTGGGGCGCCATGCCACCAAGATCCACTTTCCCCTGCGCGAGTGTGGTCCTGGCGCCACCCGTGCCCACACATCTCTTACGCCCCTCAGCCCTTTACTTGCTTAGGGAAATGGTAGAAAGCTGGGGGCGGTTTCCCTGTCGCCTTTTAAACCTGCCTCCTTCCCATAAATCGGAAAATCTGTCCTTAGAAGAAGGATAATTTTCTATTATCCTTCCCAGCCAGGGTGAAAACAGAAGATAATTTTCAACATGTAAAATGCTGAACATATGTGTTGCAGGTTCTCCCCTCCCCCTCCCTCGGGGACCATTTCCCTGAGAGTGACTGGTCTGGAATCGTCCAAATTGCCTTGCTCCACACCCCACTCCTCCCCCACCCCTACTTTCCATCCCCTTAGCAAATACTTTCCTAGATGGTGTGTTCACCTAAGAACTGTAATTCTGAGATCGCACCCATTTATGTCCACTTGCTAGCTGTGTGGCAGTCACTAAACTACTCTGAGGTAATGGCATCAACCTCACAGAGTGGATGAATAAACCTCCTTTATTCACTCATTCCACATGTGTCAACTGAGCACCTACCTACTCCAGTTGGGCCCTGGGCTAGGTGCTGGGAGTACATCAGGGAGCAAGACAGATGCTTTCCTTACTGTCATGAAATTTACCTCCCTACTAGGGACTCAGACAATAAACTAATAAATACACGAATGGTGGTAAGTGTGTCCACGTAAGGAACATGGTACAAGGAGAGAGAATACAATGGATTCTGATTTAGGTTGTGAGGGCAAGGAAGGCCACTCCAGGAAGGGACACGAAAGCTTAACCTGAAAGATAAATAAGCCAGATGAAAGGTGTTGGGCAAAAATCCTGAATTGGGAAAGTTTCATATGTTCTATGAAAGGCCGTGTGACTGGATATCAGGAGTGAGGAGGAGAGATGCTCCAAAGGAGTTTGGAGAATGAACCAGGGGACTATTGGTGTTATGCATTCTGTGGATTTGGACAAATGTATTATGACATGTATCCATCACTATAGTATCAAACAGAATATTTTCACTGCCCTAAAAATCCTCTGTGCTCTGCCTACTCATCCCTTCCCCGACCCCCGACCCCTGACAGCCACTGGTCTTTTTTTCTGTCTCCATAGTTTTACCTTTTCCACAATGGCATATAATTGGAATCATACAATATGTAGCCTTTTTAATTTTTTTTAAACATTTATTTATTTGGTTGTGCCAGGTCTTAGTTGTGGCAGGCAGGCTCCTTAGTTGCAGCACATGGGCTCCTTAGTTGCGGCATGTGAACTCTTAGTTGCAGCATACATGTGGGATCTAGTTCCCCGACCAAGGATCGAACCCAGCCCCCTGCATTGGGAGTGCGGAGTCTTAACCACTGCACCACCAGGGAAGTCCCAGTATGTAGCCTTTTTGAGTTGGCTTTGTTCATTTAGTAATAATGCATTTAAGGTTCTTCCATGCCTTTTCATGGACTTTTATCAGATATTTTAATATGTCCAAAGAGCTAAAGAAAACAATGTCTAAAATCTAAAGGAAAGATTCCACTCCAATAAGTAAAGAACTTGCAACTTATTCCCACCCTCACAAGAAAAAATATGAACAGATTAAAGATCAATGACTAGAGATTGGTTCAAGATGGCAGAGTAGAAGGATGTGCTCTCACTCCCTCTTGCGAGAGCACTGGGGTCACGGCTAACTGCTGAACAGTCATCAACAGGAGGACACTGGAACTCACCAAAAAGGACACCCCACATCCAAAGACAAAGGAGAAGCCACAATGAGATGGTAGGAGGGGCACAATCACAATAAAATCCAATCCCATAACCTCTGGGTGGGTGACTCACAAACTGGAGAACACTTACACCACAGAAGTCCACCCACTGGAGTGAAGGTTCTGAGCCCCACGTCAGGCTTCCCAACCTGGGAGTCCGACAACGGGAGGAGGAATTCCTAGAGAATCAGACTTTAAAGGCTAGTGGGAATCGATTGCAGGACTTTGACTGAACTGGGGGAAACAGAGACTCCACTCTTGGAGGGCACACACAAAGTAGTGTGCACATCAGGACTCAGGGGAAGGAGAAGTGACCCCATAGGAGACTGAACCAGACCTACTGGCAAGTGTTGGAGGGTCTCCTGCAGAGGCGGGGGTGGGGGGCTGTGTCTCACCATGAGGACAAGGACACTGGCAGCAGAAGTTCTGGGAATTCCTCCTTGTAGAGACGTGGATGGATCTAGAGACTGTCATACAGAGTGAAGTAAGTCAGAAAGAGAAAAACAAATATTGTATATTAACGCATATATGTGGAACCTAGAAAAATCATACAGATGAACCGGCTTGCAGGGCAGAAATTGAGACACAGATGTAGAGAACAAACGTATGGACGCCAAGGGGGGAAAGTGCTGGGGGGGGGCAGGGTGGTGGTGGGATGAACTGGGAGCTTGCGATTGACATGTATACACTAATATGTATCAAATGGATAACTAATAAGAACCTGCTGTATAAAAAAATAAATAAAATGAAATTCAAAAATTGAAAAAAGGGCTTCCCTGGTGGCGCAGTGGTTGAGAGTCCGCCTGCCGATGCAGGGGACACGGGTTCGTGCCCCGGTCCGGGAAGATCCCACATGCCGCGGAGTGGCTAGGCCTGTGAGCCATGGCCGCTGAGCCTGCGCGTCCGGAGCCTGTGCTCCGCAACGGGAGAGGCCACAGCAGTGAGAGGCCCACGTACCGCAAAAAAAATTTAAAAAATTAAAAAAAAAATCAATGACTATTCTTGGCCACATCAGAGAATTGAGGTCATGGGACAAATTGCAACCACCAAACTGGAGAAACAGGTGACGCTAGAGATTACAGATTATAGTGAACACAGATCAACACACCTGAGGCAGAAACTGCTGGAATCTGTAAAACTGGGACTTAAATGGTAGCTTCAATGAATTGCTGGTGACTGAGTGTGGACTAACTTGAGAATTAAAACTCCTGGGGGCCTAATCTAAGCACCCCCCCATCCCCGACAATCATGGTGTTTACCCTTTGGATCCTCGACAGGTTTTCTTGGTAAATATCAGAGAAAAATTGCCTGCTGTTTGGCCAGGGAGAGGGGAGAAGTAACCATTTTGAAATAAGCCAAGAGCATTTTCCATACAATGGCCTACCCAGCAAGGGAGAAGACTTCACCAGAGCCTTCTTGGACTTGGGGTAAGGGAAATTACTAAACTTCAGACCCTCTGGCCATCCGCCTTCACATAAGGGAAGAAAAAACCTGAGAAGTACTTGTGAAGGTCACAGCCCGGGGGACAGGCATACTAAACGACCGAGACCAAATCATAGGATTACAGAACGTGTCTCCTCAACACAGACCTGATGAAACTTCAGTAAGGGCTCCTTACTCTTTCAGCTGTGACAGTGGGTCACAGCTGGAAAGAAATGAAGGCTCAGACTCAATGGGGTTTGTAGGGGAAACAAAAGATGCCAGCAGACAAAATCAAAGATGCTTGTGGAAATTGAATCCTCTGATACTACAGATACAGAAAACAGTAAACACAGCATATCTCCTGGCCAAATAAAAGTAAGATGTCATACAAAGTTCTGTCTATGTCCTAATACCTGACAATTCATGATTGGCTTTCAACAAAAAAATTACATGGCATGATAAAAGGAAAGAGTCTGAAGAGAAAAAGCAAGTGTCAGAACCAGATTCAGGTATAGCAGAGATTATGAAATTATCAGACTGAGAATTAAAAATAAATGATTAATATGCTAAGGGCTCTAGTGGAAAAGGTGGACAACATGCAAGAACAGATGGATAATGTAAACAGAGATAGAAACCCTTAGAAAGAATATAAAGGAAATACTAGAATAAAAAACACTGTAAAGAAATAAAGAATACATTTGATGGACCCATCAGATGATTGGAAAGGGCTGGGATTAGAATCAGAGAGTTTGAATATATATCAGTAGAAACTTCCCAAACTTAAATGTAAAGAGAAAAACATTAAAAATGGAATAGAATATCTCCAATCATTGTGGGACAATTACAAAAAGTATAACACATGTATAATGGGACTACCAAAAGCAGAAGAAAGAAAAGAAACAGATGAAATATTTGAAGTAATAATGGCTGGGATTTTTGTAAGATTAATGATAGAAATCAAACCACACATCTAGGAAGTTCAGAGAACACCAAGCAGGATAAGTGCCAAAAAAAACACCCCAAACCCGCCTAGGCATATCATATTCAAATTGCAGAAAACCAAACACAAAGAGAAAATCTTGAAAAAAAAGTCAGAGAATAAAAACACCTTACCTAAAGAGGAACACAGATTGTTTCCACAGGGAGGCTTGTTCTGTATGCCAGTCTGAGTCTTGCCAGAAGGCTGACCAAATGGCAAGGCCATTAGCCACATCCATGAGTCAGTGAAGATACAGAAAGCCTTCTTTGCTGAAGCGACCTGGACAGACATCCCCACTGCATGAAGCTCTGCCCATTGTGCTGAGCATCCCTTACCATGCTCGGTAAGGGAAAGGTCGTTCTCAGGTTGGATGGCAGCTGCGCCCTATTCCTGCTCGTTAGTAGTTAACCGGGAGGAGCCATCAGGTGTGCTGATCAGGCCCATTTATGGTCCAGGGAGGTCTTTGTCTCTGCACCCTCATAGGGCCAGTGGAGGCACTGGCTCTTCGGGCAGTATGCCAGACAGCCAAAGGGACACTCCTGAGAACTTCCAGGGAGTTCTGAGACCCCATCTGGGCCGAGTTTTGCACATTCCTATATGTACCATTTACATAGAAGATTCCTGAGCCACCTCCACGAGGTGACTTGAGACATCTGCTTGTATCCATGACATGATTGGAACTTATGGTCTTAAGATTACTTCACAGCCATGAATCATGTGCTCAATATCCACCAAGACCCAATAACAGGCCAATAATTGTGTCCGAAGCTAAGACAGTGGAGCTCTCTCATTCATCTTCAGACTCACCAAGAAAGGCAAAGGGCTATCACCATGCAGCCTCTCCAGGTAATCTGGTACCTGGCCCCGAGTTCCTAAATGGGGAGCCCATCAATCTCCCTTGAGGCCCCATTATTGAGTGACCAGATCCAGAGACGTCTTTGGGAAAGCCCTTGCCCAGATTGTCCAGAAGAGGGCGCGTGAACACCATTTTTACATTATTCTTTTCGTTGGTCAAGTTTTGCTATTTTTGCAGTAAATTTTTTTTTTTCCTGTGCCCAGAAACAGGGCAGAGCTATGGTTTGGGGCCTGCTGTGGCACTAGAAGGATCATAGCAGTTAGTCTTATGGGCTTTGTGGGATTCAGACAAGTGAGCAGAGCTGAGGCCAGTCCCCAGCAGCAGCAGCAGTATTCATAGCTCTGCAGCTTGTGTGCTCATCAATGAGTGTCCATACAAATCCTTCTTCCTTGGCTGCTGGGCATAGACCCTAATGAGTGACAGCTCAAGACACATCTGTCCCTGTAGTACTGAGAAAATTCTCCCAGCTTCAGGGAAGCAGTGGGCTCCTTCTGATTCCTTTACTGTTTTTTTCCATCTGTTGTTGTTAGTGTCTTATTTAATCATCATCACGGTAGCTAATGTTTATTGAACACCTACAGCTTGCCAGGCATTGTTCTGAGTGCTCTACATGAATCTCTTCATTTCCTCTTCTTTTCAGCCCTATGAACTATTATTAAGATCCCTTTGTATGGATGAGGCTCAGAAAGCTGAAACAGTCTGTTGAAAGTCACAAAGCCAGTACGTGGCGGAGCTATGATTTGAAACCCTCTGAGCCCGAAGTTTGTCTTCTTCCTATTGAGCCACAATGCCTTCTACACTTCCTCCTCCCAAACTGCATGCCTCTACCACTCCATGCCATCTCAGCAGCACGTCTGTGTGGGTCCTGGGTTTGTATGGTGTCTTCCAGGCAGTGAGCTCAGAGATGACACTTAGCAAAGCACTTTCCTTTCTTTGTTGGAATTGAGACAGATTGTCTTACATGAGACACCAACCACTCCATATACAAAGCACACTGGTTAAGGGCAGGGGATCCCAGCCTGAGAGATTTCATAGACTAATAATATTAGTAACATAAAACTGGGTTCTGACATAGGTCATTATCTTTGAATTTTACCAATTAAGACCATTTAAAAGACGAGGGAGCAGGGGACAGTCGGCTTCTCTCCCAGTTCTGTTCACCGCCTTCCCTGTTGTGTAGGGCACCTGGGGACAGAAACCACGCTAGCGGAGGGGGAGGGGCCTACCTCTGCGAAGGTAACACAAGAGGAGACTGTCCAGGCCCGCATGCGGCTCTTCTCACCCCCTCTCCCCCACCCCCAGACGCGGAAAGCATATCGTAGCTCCTTCCCCAGCTCAGAGCTGACGGATGATGTGGCCTTCAAGTGTATTTTGTCACCTTCAACATCCTTGGGAGAACTCTGGTTCCAGCTAATTCAACACTGAAAGGGAGCCTCTTGGGTGAGTGTTGCCTGAAGCCAGGAGGTGGTGTGGTCCCTGAGCACTGATCCGGGATAATCACTTTATTTAAAAGAAGCAGGTAGGGCTTCCCTGGTGACGCAGTGGTTAAGAGTCTGCCTGCAAGAAGGTCCCACATGCCGCGGAGCAACTAAGCCCGTGCGCCACAACTACTGAGCCTGTGTGCCACAACTACTGAAGGCCGCACACCTAGAGCCCGTGCTCCACCACAAGAGAAGCCACTGCAAAGAGAAGTGCCGCAACTACAGAAAGCCCACGCGCAGCCACAAAGACCCAACACAGCCAATAATAAAATAAATTCATTTAAAAAATAAAAATAAATAAAAGCAGCAGGTATGGGAACATATGTATATGAAAAACGGATTCACTTTGTTATAAAGCAGAAACTAACACACCATTGTAAGGCAATTATACTCCAATAAAGATGTTAAAAAAATAAAAATGAAAAATAAAATAAGAGCAGCAGGTAGACCTTACGTTTGTTCACGGGGCCTTCTTCAAATGGAACTGCCAGGTAGAAAACACACAGGCACACACACACATACTACACAGGTGTACCCTACACCCAGGAGACTAGGGTCAAGCGATAATCATCTGGATCATTATATAAAGTACCTTCAGTGAGTCAGAGAACAATAAAGTCAAGTCCTTTTTATAAAATAGCCAACATGCGATAGAAACTATTTTCCGGGTATGTTTGTGCTTCTATCACAGACATGTGCTATAGGGTGCACACCTGTGTAGTATCTGTGTGTGTGCGTGTGTGTTTTCTACCTGGAAGTTCCATTTGAAGAAGGTCCCGTGAACAAACGTAAGGTCTACCTGCTGCTCTTATTTTATTTTTCATTTTTATTTTTTTAACATCTTTATTGGAGTATAATTGCCTTACAATGGTGTGTTAGTTTCTGCTTTATAACAAAGTTTTTCATATACATATGTTCCCATACCTGCTGCTTTTATTTATTTTTATTTTTAAAATGAATTTATTTTATTTTTGGCTATGTTGGGTCTTTGTGGCTGCACGTGGGCTTTCTGTACTTGCGGCGCTTCTCATTGCAGTGGCTGCTCTTGTGGTGGAGCACGGGCTCTAGGTGTGCGGCCTTCAGTAGTTGTGGCACACAGGCTCAGTAGTTGTGGCGCACGGGCTTAGTTGCTCCGCGGCATGTGGGATCTTCCCGCAGGCAGACTCTTAACCACTGCGTCACCAGGGAAGCCCTACCTGCTTCTTTTAAATAAAGTGATTATCCTGGATCAGTGCTCAAGGACCACCACCTCCTGGCTTCAGGCAACACTCACCCAAGAGGCTCCCTTTCAGTGTTGAATTAGCTGGAACCAGGGTTCTCCCAAGGATGTTGAAGGTGACAAAATACACTTGAAGGCCACATCATCCGTCAGCTCTGAGCTGCGGAAGGAGCTATGATATGCTTTCCGCATCTGGGGGTGGGGGAGAGGGGGTGAGAAGAGCCGCATGCGGGCCTGGACAGTCTCCTCTTGTGTTACCTTCGCAGAGGTAGGCCCCTCCCCCTCCGCTAGCGTGGTTTCTGTCCCCAGGTGCCCTCCACAACAGGGAAGGCGGTGAACAGAACTGGGAGAGAAGCCGACGGTGCCCCGCTCCCTCTCCTCCATAGAGCCCTATGAGTAGTCACTGCAGAAGTGTCCCTTGAGGTCCTCCTTGTACCTGAGCTGGTCACCATGAATGGGCCTCAAGCCTGCTTTGAAACACACTGTTCTCCCATTCGAGACTCACACCACCCGTCTTGCACATCTAGGTGGTCCCGATGGGGCAGCGTGCGGGGAGCATGGGTGCTGGGGGAGAGGGTGGAAGAGAACAGGTGGGTCTATGTAAACCCCTCACGGGCACCTGGCAAACTTCTGAGATGTGCATGGCCTATGATGGTGACTCAGGGCTGTTACTGCATGAAAGGAGGCCTCCTGGGCATTCGGTCTGAATGGAGTTGGCTTAGCCGTTTCCATCAAATTTACTAACCCCATGTGACACAGAGAACAAATATGCAGAGGACTCACAACTTTATTGAAAATACAAAACATGCCCTAAAACAGTGGGTCAAGGCCTCTACTTCTATTTAATATACTTTGCAGGCATTTGGGGAACTGCTCTTGGTGGTGAGGTATGCAGAATTTGAAACTGGCTCAAAGGCCCTTTGAAAAAAACTGTCATGGACACCATTTAAGAGGAAACTAGGGCTACCGTAGGACTGCCAATGGTTAGGGACCAGGCCATGCTGCATGAGGGCACCTACAGGGAAGCAAGTGTGGAAGAAGCCTGGGTGGAGAAGGCAACGGCATTGGAGGAAAGGGCTGCATGGGCATCATGTGTGGCATGGGTTGCACGTGCCACAGGGGCGGCTCGGGCAGCATGGGCGGCACGGGCGGCATTGGTGGCATGGGGTGCACGGGCCACATGAGCTGCATGGGCGGCATGGGTGGCACGGGCGGCCTGGGCACCACAGGCCGCATGGGTGGCATGGGATCCTCGGGCAGCACGGGTGGCACGGGCGGCACGGGCAGCATGGGTGGCACAGGTGGCCTGGGTGGCACGGGCGGTCTGGGCAGCAGGGACAGGTCCATCAGCAGTGGCTCCAGAAGATCGCATGACGAATTCAGCTCCTGACGCGAGACGGCAGGGCAGGGCTCACAGAAGCTGACGACAACAGGGAGCATGAGGGGCACGTTACTGAGCATTAGTGCCCTCTGATGTCTCCTCCACTTGGCCCTTTTCCTCTTAAACCAAGCCTTCAAGCAGAGAGAAAAAGAGATTGATTAGTATATTGAGCATTTCATGTCAGACATGAAAAATCGCAGCAGGGAGCTCTCGGTGCCTTGAAGATTTGAAAGTGCATCAGGAGAAGCGATTTCCTTCTTGCTAAAGTATCTTAGGATATGTAGCTGAAGGCGCTCCCTTCAGCCGCCCTCCCCCCCAAGAGCGAGCACCGACTATGTGCCAGGCTCTGGATTGGCATATGGCTTTGTCTCTCCCCTCCCACCTTTTCTATTATTTCCCCCACTCTTACACGCAGGTGGAGCTGACCAACTGCACTCTGTCCCTGCTGTTATTACTGTGCCTGGGAGGTCTGCGTCCTGACAACTGACCGTCAGCTCCAGCTGCCACTAATCCCTACTCATTGGGCAGGTGTCACCTTAGTTATGGGGGAAGTTGAGCATAGGAAAAAGTGGGTGCCTTTTAAAATCATACTGAGGGGAACGGTCCCCATTTTGAAAAACCCATCTTTGGTTACAGTAAATAATCAATAGGAGTGGGTTGGATTTTTAAACAAAAGCTTTCCCCAAGGATGACTAAAAAGGGTCATTCATCCTCTGGAGCCTTGGGATGGTTATAAAGAAGGAGATGGTATTGTGAGGGAGGTTTGGTCATGGGGGGCCCAGGGACTTTGTGGCTTGTCTTGCTGGACACCGGCGGAACTGAAGCCCTGGACACTGCCTTAATATTAGACTATAGGGGTAACAAATGCTTAGACGAACTCACCCAAATTTACTAAAACTCTTAAAATCTTTGCCCAGACAAGAGTTTGGGGGGAAAGAGGCATACCATTGTCACCTCTGTCAATTCTGCACTCTCCAACCTGCCCCACCCTCCAAACCTTCCTGGGCTCAGGACCAGGTCAGCTCACTCTGCTCTGGCTACAGTTGCAGGGCCTTGGAGCAGAGCCTCTGGTGCCCAGCAAGGTTGCGCCCTCTAGGAGCTGCTAATCAACCAGGAGATCCCCATCCTGTCCCTTATGCTTAAGTCAAGAGGGTGCAACCTGCATTTTAGGAAGACAGCCGACAACCACGTGAGTGAGGGGTCACAAAACGGCTCCCCCCTAAATATCTGCCAACTATTAACAACTGAAAGTAAAACCTGTCCTGTGGACTCCACTGCTCCCTCAGCATCTCAGTTAATGGAATTGTGCCATATTTAGTATTTTTGAATGTTTCCACTTGGCAAATTTTACATGAGACCAAGGGCCTCCTCTCTCTGTCGCCCCATCTTCCCTCTCCCATCTTAGTATTTGGGTCCTTCTGCTGCATGAATATGTAGTCGAGAAAAGCCAGTGTAATAGAGCTCATTTTGGGGGGTTCGAGTGTACCAATGGTCAAATCTGCATAAATATAAGCAATGTGCAAAGCTGGCTATGTGAGGTTCAGGCTGACACTACTTCCATATTTCCAATACTGGTTTCATAAAACAGCTCCTACTGTCCTTGCAAACCAAGGGAGGGTGTCCATTAAATGTTTCTTTGGGACGCTCATGCTGTAGAGTTTGGAAACAGATGAAAACATTCTCCCGTCTTCTTCATTTGTTTCTTGTTGCTCCTTTTCCCTTCAGAACTCCATTAAGAGACCACTACGTAAACCCAGGAGAAGCAAGCCACCAAAACTTCAGTTTCTCTTTTCCTCTGAGCTTGCTTTGCCTGCTTGAGAAAGCAGAGGCCTGCGCCTCCCAAGCCCTGGCCAGACCTGACTGTGAGCCCAGCCCGTGGCCTTAGGCCGCCAGCACTGCTTTCCAGACCCCACCACCAGCTCTGCAGCCCGTGTCCATCACTGCCCTCACACACGCTCTCTGCAGCAAAGCTAGTGAACCCATCCTGATTCTTCTTTCCTTCCTTCCTTCTTTCTTCCTTTCTATCAATCTTGTGTTTTAAAAAAATATTCCTCTTCCACAACAAGCGAAGCCACTGCACTGAGAAGCCCGCGCACCACAACGAAGAGTAACCCCGGCTCTCCTCAACTAGAGAAGAGCCCACGCACAGCGACGAAGACCCAACGCAGCCAAATATAAATAAATAAATATATTAAATATATATATATGTAATATATATATATACACTCCTTTGATACAACTTACTGTGTTCTATGGACAAATAATCAGCTTCTGTGCCATGAGCTACCAACTAGTAACCACTACCTGAATGAATGAGCAAGTATTTCAAATTAACACAGGTAAGCGACTAGCTGAGAGCCAACCACTGACCATCACAAACAAATTCTTCGAAACCAATCCCTCATAATAGTATGAAAACGGAAGAAAAAAATTCTTAGACATTAGAAATTGCTGAAAATAATATTCACTGATACACTCGGTAGTTTCATAATGTTGAATTTACGCAGTATCTCCAAGACATATATCGATAGTATCCAATTATTCTCAAACCCGTCCACCTTTTGAGGTCAGTGGAAATTTATTCAAATTTGTTCTTTTTGTTTGTTTTATTGTTTTATATGTTTAGACAAATTCCTAAAGGTTGCAAACCTTTCCCCCCTCTCCATCATACTGCACAACCTACTATGTTAGCAATGTTTTCAGGCTGCACATCAAAAAATTTCAGAAAATTAAAATTTACGGCTGAAACTCTCTACACTGCTCTACCAAACACATAAAAACAACAGCAAGAGGACCAGGCACTTGGAATTTTAAGCTATTCGCCTCCCCATCAGTCTCACCTAAACTAAACATATATTAGTTGCTCACATGTTGTGTTCCAAGGTGAGTTATTTATTCCCTTACCCAATTGCCTGAATACTTGTAAATTCACTCCTTATACAAAGAGCTTAGGCTTGGCTTTAAAACTTTTAAATAATTTAGTATACTTGAACCCTCTTCTAACCCAGCTATTTGGTGCATTAATTTGAATAACTGCCAAGTCAGAATCAGCCCCAACATGATTCCACAGAGACTTGTCCCCTAAGGGATACCAGTTTTGGAAGGAGTTTAACTTTACTGAAGATACATATATTCTGGCCCCAAAGCCCCAAAAGTCCAAACCTTATTTCCAAAACATCGACAAGTGTACAAAAACACACCAACTTGAGAATGTCTAGGACAAGGTATCCAATTCCTAAAGCAGGTTTTAGATTGGCTGCCGTGCCAAGTTGCTTTTTTCAGGTTTACTGACCCACACACTGGCTTCAGTCACTCCCAGGCGTCTTGCAAGCTCCTTTCTGAGGGGAAAAATATTGAAAATATTCAGCACTTGACATTATGGATGAAACGAAATATACAATGCACATTTTATGCTATGTTAAAATGTTTATTCAGAGAGTAGCCAAGATGATGACATAGGAAAAACCCCGAGCTTACCTCCTTCCATGGGTACACCAAAATTACAGCTATTTACAGAGCAACTTTTTTTTTTTTTTTTTGCGGTACGCGGGCCTCTCACTGTTGTGGCCTCTCCCGTTGCGGAGCACAGGCTCCGGACGCGCAGGCTCAGCGCTCATGGCTCACGGGCCCAGCCGCTCCGCGGCATGTGGGATCTTCCCGGACCGCGGCACGAACCCGTGTCCCCTGCATCGGCAGGCGGACACTCAACCACTGCGCCACCAGGGAAGCCTACAGAGCAACTATTGATGAGAATGACCTGAAGACTAGCAGACAAGAGCTTCCACAACTACAGATATAAAGAAGGAAACACAATGAGATGGATAGGAAGGGCCGAGATGTGGTATAGTCAAGACCCACACCCCCAGGTTGGCGACCCATAAATGGAAGGATAATTACAATTGCAGAGGTTCTCCCCAAGAAGCAAGGGGTCCAAGCACATTAGATTTACGAACTGGGAGAAAATATTTGCACACAATGCAACTGACAAGGGCTTAATTTCCAAAATATGCCAATAGCTCATACAACTCAATAACAAAAAAACAAACAACGCAATGAAAAAATGGGCAGAAGACCTAAATAGACATTTCTCCAAAGAAGACATACAGATGGCCAACAGGCATATGAAAAGATGCTCAACATCACTAATCCCATATCTGGGCATATACCTGAAAAAGATGAAAGCTCTAATTCGAAAAGATACATGCACCCCAATGTTCAGAGCAGCACTGTTTACAATAACTAAGATGTGGAAGCAACCTAAGTGTCCATCAACAGATGAATGGATGAAGACGATGTGGTATATATATACAATGGAATATTACTCAGCCATAAAAAGGTATGAAATCCTGCCATTTGTAACAACATGGACGGACTTAGAGAGTACTATCCTAAGTGAAGTAAGTCAGACAGAGAAAGACAAATATTACATGATATCACTTATATGTGGAATCTAAAAAACAGAACAAGTGAACTTATTTACAAAACAAAAACAGATTCACAGACATAAAAAACAAACTTATGGTTACCAAGTGGGGGGATAAATTGGGAGCACAGGATTAACAGATGCACACTACCATAGATACCAGATAAACCACAAGGATTTATTGTATAGCACAGGGAACTCTATTCAATATCTTGTAATAAAATATAATGGAAAAGAATTAAGAAAAAAGAATATAGATATATACATATATATGTATAATCTAATGCACTCCTATATATAAACCTCATGGTAACCACAAACCAAAAATCTATAATAGATACACACACACACAAAGAGAAAGGAATCCAAACATAACACTAAAGATAGTCATCAAATCACAAGGGAAGAGAGCAAAAGAAGAAGGAACAAAAAAGAACTCCAAAAACAATTAGCAAAATGGCAGTAATTACATACCTACCAATAATTACTTTAAATATAAATGGAATAAATGCTCCAATCAAACGACAAAGAGTGGCTGAATGGATACAAAAACAAGACCCACATACATGCTGCCTACAAGAGACGCACTTCAGATCTAAAGACTCAGACAGAAAGTGAAGGGATGGAAAAAGGTATTCCATGCAAATGGAAATCAAAATAAAGCTGGAGTAGCATTTCTCATATGAGACAAAATACACTTTAAAATAAAGACTATTACAAGAGACAAAGAAGGACACTCCATAATGATCAAGGGATCGATCCAAGAAGAAGATATAACAACTGTAAATATTTAAGCACCCAACGTAGGAGCACCTCAATACATAAGGCAAAGGCTAACAGCCATAAAAGGGGAAATCGACGGTAACGCAATCATAGTAGGGGACTTTAACACCCCACTTTCACCAATGGGCAGATCATCTAAAATGAAGATAAATAAGGAAACACAAGCTTTAAATGATACATTAAACAAGATGGACTTAATTGATATTTATAGGACATTCCATCCCAAAACAACAGAATACACATTCTTCTCAAGTACTCATGGAACATTCTCCAGGATAGATCATATCTTGGATCACAAATCAAGCCTTGGTAAATTTAAGAAAATTGAAATCATATCAAGTATCTTTTCCGACCACCACGCAATGAAACTAGATATCAATTACAGGAAAAGATCTGTAAAAAATACAAACACATGGAGGCTAAACAATACACCACTTAATAACCAAGTGATCACTGAAGAAATCAAAGAGGAAATCAAAAAATACCTAGAAACAAATGACAATGGAGACACGATGACCCAAAACCTATGGGATGCAGCAAAAGCAGTTCTAAGAGGGAAGTTTATAGCAATACAATCCTACCTTAAGAAACAGGAAACATCTCAAATAAACAACCTAACCTTGCACCTAAAGCAATTAGAGAAAGAAGAACAAAAAAACCCCCAAAGTTAGCAGAAGGAAAGAAATCATGAAGATCAGATCAGAAATAAATGAAAAAGAAATGAAGGAAATGATAGCAAAGATCAATAAAACTAAAAGCTGGTTCTGTGAGAAGATAAACAAAATTGATAAACCATTACCCAGACTCATCAAGAAAAAAAGGGAGAAGACTCAAATCAATAGAATTAGAAATGAAAGAGGAGAAGTAACAACTGACACTGCAGAAATACAAAGGATCATGAGCGATTACTAGAAGCAACTATATGCCAATAAATTTGACAACGGGAAAAAATGGACAAATTCTTAGAAAGGCACAACTTGCCGAGACTGAACCAGGAAGAAATAGAAAATATGAACTGACCGATCACAAGCACTGAAATTGAAAGTGTGATTAAAAATCTTCCAACAAACAAAAGCCCAGGACCAGATGGCTTCACAGGCGAATTCTATCAAACATTTAGAGAAGAGCTAACACCTATCAATCTCAAACTCTTCCAAAATATAGCAGAGGGAGGAACACTCCCAAACTCATTCTACGAGGCCACCATCACCCTGATACCAAAACTAGACAAGATGTCACAAAGCAAGAAAACTACAGGCAATATCACTGATGAACATAGATGCAAAAATCCTCAACAAAACACTAGCAAACAGAATCCAACAGCACATTAAAAGGATCATGCACCATGATCAAGTGGGGTTTATTCCAAGAATGCAAGGATTCTTCCATATACGCAAATCAATCAATGTGATACACCATATTAACACATTGAAGGAGAAAAACCATAGGATCATCTCAATCGATGCAGAGAAAGCTTTCGACAAAATTCAACACCCATTTATGATAAAAACCCTGCAGAAAGCAGGCATAGAGGGAACTTTCCTCAACATAATAAAGGCCATATATGACAAGCCCACAGCCAACATCGTCCTCAATGGTGAAAAACTGAAACCATTTCCACTAAGATTAGGAACAAGACAAGGTTTCCCACTTTCTCACCACTCTTATTCAACATAGTTTTGGAAGTTTTAGCCACAGCAATCAGAGAAACAAAAAATAAAAGGAATCCAAATTGGAAAAGAAGAAGTAAAGCTGTCACTGTTTGCAGATGACATGATACTATACATAGAGAATCCTAAAGATGCTAGCAGAAAACTACTAGAGTGAATCAATGTATTTGGTAAAGTAGCAGGATACAAAATTAATGCACAGAAATCTCTGGCATTCCTATACAATAATGATGAAAAATCGAAAAGTGAAGCTAAGAAAACACTCCCATTTACCACTGCAACAAAAAGAATAAAGTATCTAGGAATAAACCAACCTAAGGAGACAAAAGACCTGTGTGCAGAAAATTATAAGACACTGATGAAAGAAATTAAAGATGACACGAATAGATGGGAGAGATATACCATGTTCTTGGAATGGAAGAACCAACATTGTGAAAATGACTCTACTACCCAAAGCAATCTACAGATTTAATGCAATCCCTATCAAACTACCACTGGCATTTTTCACAGAACTAGAACAAAAAATTTCACAAATTGTATGGAAACACAAAAGACCCCGAATACCTAAAGCAATCTTGAGAACGAAAAATGGAGCTGGAGGGATCAGGCTCCCTGACTTCAGACTATACTACAAAGTTACAGTAATCAAGACAGTATGCTACTGGCACAAAACCAGAAATACAGATCAATGGAACAGGATAGAAAGCCCAGACATAAACCCACGCACATATGGTCACTTTACCTTTGATAAAGGAGGCAACAATATATGGTAGAGAAAAGACAGCCTCTTCAATAAGTGGTGCTGGGAAAACTGGACAGGTACATGTAAAAGTATGAAATTAGAACACTCCCTATCACCATATACAAAAATAAACTAAAAATGGATTAAAGACCTAAATGTAAGGCCAGACGCTATCAAACTCTTAGAGGAAAACATAGGCAGAACACTCTATGACATAAATCAGAGCAAGATCCTTCCTGACCCACTTCCTAGAGAAATGGAAATAAAAACAAAAATAAACAAATGGGACCTATTGAAACTTCAAAGCTTTTTCACAGCAAAGGAAACCATAAACAAGACCAAAAGACAACCCTCAGAATGGAAAAAAGTATTTGCAAATGAAGCAACTGACAAAGGATTCATCTCCAAAATTTACAAACAGTTCATGCAGCTCAATAGCAAACAAACAACAGCCCAATCCATAAATGGGCAGAAGACCTAAATAGACATTTCTCCAAAGAAGATACACAGATTGCCAACAAACACATGAAAGAATGCTCAACATCATTTTTTGTAATTAATTAATTAATTTATTTATTTTTGGCCATGTTGGGTCTTCATTTCTGTGCGAGGGCTCTCTCTAGTTGCGGAAAGCGGGGGCCACTCTTCATCGCGGTGCGCGGGCCTCTCACTATCACGGCCTCTCTTGTTGCGGAGCACAGGCTCCAGACGCACAGGCTCAGTAGTTGTGGCTCACGGGCCCAGTTGCTCCGTGGCATGTGGGATCTTCCCAGACCGGGGCTCGAACCCGTGTCCCCTGCATTGGCAGGCAGATTCTCAACCACTGCACCACCAGGGAAGCCCTGCTCAACATCATTAATCATTAGAGAAATGCAAATCAAAACTACAATGAGATGTCATATCACACCGGTCAGAATGGCCATCATCAAAAAAATCTAGAAACGATAAATGCTGGAGAGGGTGCGCAGAAAAGGGAATGCTCTTGCACTGTTGGTTGGAATGTAAATTGATACAACCACTATGGAGAACAGTATGGAGGTTCCTTAGAAAACTAAAAATAGAACTACCATACGACCCAGCAAACCCACTACTGGGAATATACCCTGAGAAAACCATAATTCCAAAAGAGTCATGTACCACAATGTTCATTGCAGCTCTATTTACAATAGCCAGGACATGGAAGCAACCTAAGTGTCCATCAACAGGTGAATGGATAAAGAAGATGTGGCACATATATACAATGGAATGTTACTCAGCCATAAAAAGAAACGAAATCGAGTTATTTGTAGTGAGGTGGATGGACCTAGCGTCTGTCTTACACAGTGAAGTAAGTCAGAAAGAGAAAGACAAATACCGTATGCTAACACATATATATGGAATCTAAGAAAAAAAATGACATGAAGAACTAGGCGCAAGACAGGAATAAAGACACAGACCTACTAGAGCATGGACTTCAGGATATGGGGAGGGGGAAGGGTAAGCTGGGACAAACTGAGAGAGTGGCATGGACATATATACACTACCAAACGTAAAATAGATAGCTAGTGGGAAGCAGCCGCATAGCACAGGGAGATCAGCTCGGTGCTTTGTGACCACCTAGAGGGGTGGGATAGGGAGGGTGGGAGGGAGGGAGACGCAAGCGGGAAGAGATACGGGGACATATGTATATGTATAACTGATTCACTTTGTTATAAAGCAGAAACTAACACACCATTGTAAAGCAATTATACCCCAATAAAGATGTTAAAAAAACAAAAAAACAAAATAAGAGAACAAAACCCAAAGTTAGTACAAGGGACAAAGTCACAAAGATCAGAGAAGAAAGAAATGAAATAGATTTTAAAATATATAAAATATCAATGGAAGTAAGAGATGATTCTTTGAAAAGGCAAATAAAATTGATAAACCTTTAGCCAGACTCATCAAGAAAAAGAGAAAGAGGGTCCAAATCAATAAAATCAGAAAAGAAAAAGAGGTTAGAACCAACACCACAGAAATACAAAGGATCATAAGAGATTACTGTGAACAATCATACATCAATAAAATGGACAAATTAGAAGAAATGAACAAATTCCCAGAAATGTACCGTCTCCCAAGACTAAAGCAGTAAGAAATAGAAAATTTGAATACATCAATGATCAGTAATGAAACTGAATTGGATAATAAAAAAAGGATATATTTTACAGCACCAGGAATAGAGCCAATATTTTATAATAACTTTAAATGGAGAATAATCTATGAAAATATTGAATCACTGTGCTGCACATCTGAAACTAATATAACATTGTAAATCAAATATACCTCAATAAAAACAGACATTAGGAAGTAGAGAGCAGAAGCAAGAAGAACTACAATCCCACAGCCTGTGGAACAAAAACCACAATCACAGAAAGATAGACAAGATGAAAAGGCAGAGGGCTATGTACCAGATGAAGGAACAAGATGAAACCCCAGAAAAACAACTAAATGAAGTGGAGATAGGAAAACTTCCAGAAAATGAATTCAGAATAATGATAGTGAAGATGATCCAGGACCTCAGAAAACGAATGGAGGCAACGATTGAGAAGATGCAAGAAATGTTAAACAAAGATCTAGGAGAATTAAAGCACAAACAAACAGAGATGAACAATACAATAACTGAAATGAAAAATACACTAGAAGGAATCAATCGCAGAATAACTGAGGCAGAAGAACAGATAAGTGACCTGGAAGACAGAATGGTGGAGTTCACTGCCACGGAGCAGAATAAAGAAAAAAGAATGAAAAGAAATGAAGACAGCCTAAGAGACCTCTGGGACCACATTAAACGCAACAACATTCGCATTATAGGGGTCCCAGAAGGAGAAGAGAGAGAGAAAGGACCCGAGAAAATATTTGAAGAGATTATAGTGGAAAACTTCCCTAACGTGGGAAAGGAAATAGCCACCCAAGTCCAGGAAGCACAGAGAGTCCCAGGCAGGATAAACCCAAGGGGAAACACACCGAGACACATAGTAATCAAATTGACAAAAATTAAAGACAAAGAAAAATTACTGAAAGCAACAAGGGAAAAATGACAAATAATATACAAGGGAACTGCCATAAGGTTAACAGCTGATTTCTCAGCAGGAACTCTACAAAAGCCAGAAGCGAGTGGCATGATATACTTAAAGTGATGAAAGGGAAGAACCTACAACCAAGATTACTCTACTCGGCAAGGATGTCATTCAGTTCGATGGAGAAATCAAAAGCTTTACAGACAAGCAAAAGCTAAGAGAGTTCAGCACTACCAAACCAGCTTTACAACAAATGCTACAGGAAGTTCTCTAAGTGGGAGACACAAGAGAAAAAAAGGACCTACAATAACAAGTAAGACAATGGTAACAGGAACATACATATCGATAATTACCTTAAACGTGAATGGACTAAATGCTCCAACTAAAAGACACAGGCTCGCTGAATGGACAGAAAAATAAGAACCATATACATGCTGTCTACAAGAGACCCACTTCAGACCAAGGGACACATACAGACTGAAAGTGAGGGGATGGAAAAAGATATTCCATGCAAATGGAAATCAAAAGAAAGCTGGAGGGCTTCCCTGGTGGCGCAGTGGTTGAGAGTCTGCCTGCCTATGCAGGGGACATGGGTTCGTGCCCTGGTCCGGGAGGATTCCATATGCCGCGGAGCGGCTAGGCCCGCGAGACATGGCCGCTGAGCCTGCGCGTCCGGAACCTGTGCTCTGCAACGGGAGAGGCCACAACAGTGAGAGGCCCACGTACCACAAAAAAAAATAAAGAAAGAAAAAAAAAAGCTGGAGTAGCAATACTTGTATCAGATAAAATAGACCTTAAAATAAACAATGTTACAAGAGACAAGGAAGGACACTACATAATGATCAATCCAGGAAGAAGATATAAGAATTATAAATATATATGCACTCAACATAGGAGCACCTCAATACATAGGGCAACTGCTAACAGCTATAAAAGAGGTAATCGACAGCAACACAATAATAGTGGGGGACTTTAACACCTCACTTACACCAATGGACAGATCATCCAAACAGAAAATTAATAAGGAAACACAAGCTTTAAATGACACAATAGACCAGATAGATTTAATTGATATTTATAGGACATTCCATCCAAAAACAGCAGATTACACTTTTTTCTCAACTGCGCATGGAACATTCTCCAGGACAGATCACATCTACGGCCACAAATCAAGCTTCAGTAAATTTAACAAAATTGAAATGATATCAAGCATCTTTTCTGACCACAACGCTATAAGATTAGAAATCAATTACAGGGAAAAAAACGTAAAAAACACGAACACATGCAGGCTAAACAATACGTTACTAAATAACCAAGAGATCATTGAAGAAATTAAAGAGGAAATCAAAAAATACCTAGAGACGAATGACAATGAAAACACGGCGATCCAAAACCTATGGGATGCAGCAAAAGCAGTTCTAAGACGGAAGTTTATAGCAATACAAGCCTACCTCAAGAAACAATAAAAATCTCAAGTAAACAATCTAAACTTACACCTAAAGGAACTAGAGGAAGAAGAACGAACAAAACCCAAAGTTAGCAGAAGGAAAGAAATCATAAAGATCAGAGCAGAAATAAATGAAATAGAAACAAAGAAAACAATAGCAAAGATCAACAGAACTAAAAGCTGGTTCTTTGAGAAGATAAATGAAATTGATACACCATTAGCCAGACTCCTCAAGGAAAAGAGGGAGAGAACTCAAATCAATTAAATTAGGAATGCAAAAGGAAAAGTTACAACAGACACTGCAGAAATACAAAGCAACCTAAGAGACTACTACAAGCAACTCTATGGAAATAAAATGGACAACCTGGAAGAAATGGACAAATTCTTAGAACGGTATAAACTTCCAAGACTGAACCAGGAAGAAATAGAAAATATGAACAGACCAATCACAAGTAATTAAATTGAAACTGTGATTAAAAATCTTCCAACAGGGCTTCCCTGGTGGCGCAGTGGTTGAGAGACCGCCTGCCGATGCAGGGGACACGGGTTCGTGCCCCAGTCCGGGAAGATCCCACATGCCGCGGAGTGGCTGGGCCCATGAGCCATGGCCGCTGAGCCTGCGCGTCTGGAGCCTGTGCTCTGCAACGGGAGACGCCACAGCAGTGAGAGGCCCGCGTACCGCAAAAAAAAAAAAAAAAAAAAAAAAATCTTCCAACAAACAAAAGTCCAGGACCAGATAGCTTCACAGGTGAATGCTATCAAACATTTAGAGAAGAGCTAACACCCATCCTTCTCAAACTCTTCCAAAAAATTGCAGAGGAAGGAACACTCCCAAACTCATTCTATGAGGCCACCATCACCTGGATACCAAAACCAGACAAAGATACTACAAAAAAGAAAATTACAGACCAATATCACTGTAATATAGATGCCAAAATCCTCAACAAAATACTAGCAAACAGAATACAACAACAAATTAAAAGGATCAGACACTGTGATCAAGTGGGATTTATCCCAGGAATGCAAGGATTCTTCAATATATGCAAATCAATCAATGTGATACACCATATTAACACATCGAAGAAGAAAAACCATATGATCATCTCAATAGATGAAGAAAAAACTTTTGAGAAAATTCGACACCCATTTATGATAAAAACTCTCCAGAAAGTGGGCATAGAGGGAACCTACCTCAATATAATAAAGCCCATATACGACAAACCCACAGCAAACATCATTCTCAGTGGTGAAAAACTGAAAGCATTTCCTAAGATCAGGAACAAGACAAGGTTGCCCACTCTCACCACAATTATTCAACATAGTTTTGGAAGTCCTAGCCACGGCAATCGGAGAAGAAAGAGAAATAAAAGGAATACAAATTGGAATAGAAGAAGTAAAGCTGTCACTGTTTGCAGATGGCATGATACTATACATAGAGAATCCTACAGATGCCACCAGAATACTACTGGAGCTAACCAATGAATTTGGTAAAGTTGCAGGATACAAAATTAATGCACAGAAATCTCTTGCATTCCTATACACTAATGATGAAAAATCTGAAAGAGAAATTAAGGAAACACTCCCATTTACCATGGCAACAAAAAGAATAAAATACCTAGGAATAAACCTACCTAGAGAGACAAAAGACCTGTATGCAGAAAACTATAAGACACTGATGAAAGAAATTAAAGATGATACCAACAGATGGAGAGATATACCATGTTCTTGGATTGGAAGAATCAACATTGTGAAAATGGCTCTACTACCCAAAGCAATCTACAGATTCAATGCAATCCCTATCAAATTACCAATGGCGTGTTTTACAGAACTAGAACAAAAAAATCTTAAAATTTGTATGGAGACACAAAAGACCCCGAATATCCAAAGCAGTCTTGAGGGAAAAAAATGGAGCTGGAGGAATCAGACTCGCAGACTTCAGACTATACTGCAAAGCTACAGTAATCAAGACAATAGGGTACTGGCACAAAAACAGAAATACAGATCAATGGAACAGGATAGAAAGCCCAGACATAAACCCACGCACATATGGTCAACTAATCTATGACAAAGGAGGCAGGGATGTACAATGGAGAAAAAGACAGTCTCTTCAATAAGTGGTGCTGGGAAAACTGGACAGCTCCATGTAAAAGAATGCAATTAGAACACTCCCTAACACTATACACAAATATAAACTCAAAATGGATTAGAGACCTAAATGTAAGACTGAGCACTATAAAACTCTTAGAGGAAAACATAGGAAGAACACTCTTTGAGATAAATTGAAGCAAGATCTTTTTTGTTCCACTTCCTAGAGTAATGAAAATAAAAACAAAAATAAACCAATGGGACCTAATGAAACTTAAAAGCTTTTGCATAGCAAAGGAAACCATAAACAAAGCCAAAAGACAACCCTCAGAATGGGAGAAAATATTTGCAAATGAAGCAAGTGACAAAGGATTAATCTCCAAAATTTACAAGCAGCTCATGCAGCTCAATAGCAAAAAAACAAACAACCCAATCCAAAAATGGGCAGAAGACCTAAACAGACATTTCTCCAAAGAAGACATACAGATGGCCAAGAAGCACATGACAAGCTGCTCAACATCACTATTATTAGAGAAACGCAAATCAAAACTACAGTGAGGTATCACCGCACACCAGTTAGAATGGGCATCATCCGAAAATCTACAAACAACAAATGCTGGAGAGGGTGTGGAGAAAAGGGAACCCTGTTGCCCTGTTGGTGGGAATGTAAATTGATATAGCCACTATGGAGAACAGTGTGGAGGTTCCTTTAAAAACTAAAAATAGAATTACCATATGACCCAGTAATCCCACTCCTGGGCATATACCCAGAGAAAACCGTAATTCAAAAAGACACATGCACCCCAATGTTCATTACAGCACTATTTACAATAGCCAGGTCATGGAAGCAACCTAAATGCCCATTGTCAGATGAATGGATAAAGAAGATGTGGTACATATGTACAGTGGAATATTAGTCATAAAAAGGAACGAAATTGGGTCATTTGTAGAGATGTGGATGGATCTAGAGACTGTCATACAGAGTGAAGTAAGTCAGAAAGAGAAAAACAAATATCCTATATTAATGCATATATGTGGAACCTAGAAGAATGGTACAGATGAACCAGTCTGCAGGGCAGAAATAGAGACGCACATGTACAGAACAAACATATGGACACCAAGGGGGGACAGTGGGGTGGTGGTGGTGGTGGGATGAACTGGGAGACTGGGATTGACATATATACAGTAATATGTGTAAAATGGATAACTAATAAGAACCCGCTGTATAAAAAAATAAATAAAATTCAAAAATTCAGAAAAATAAATATATAAAAAAATAAAAACGGACAGCACTAATCATCAGAGTAATGCAAACCACAACTACAATGAGATATCACCTTAGAATAGCTACCGTCCAAAAGACTACAGGGACTTCCCTGGTGGCGCAGTGGTTAAGAATCCACCTGCCAGTGCAGGGGACACGGGTTTGAGCCCTGGTCCAGGAAGATCCTACATGCCACAGAGCAACTAAGCCCGTGCACCACAACTACTGAGCCTGCGCTCTAGAGCCCTCGAGCCACAACTACTGAGCCCGTGTGCCGCAACTACTGAAGCCTGCGCACCTTCAGCCTGTGATCCACCACAAGAGAAGCCACCGCAATGAGAAGCCCGTGCACCGCAACAAAGAGCAGCTCTGGCTCACCTGCAACTAGAGTAAGCTCGCGCACAGCATCGAAGACCCAATGCAGCCAAAACTTAGTAAATTAATTAATTCTTAAAAAGACTACAAATAACAAATATTGGTGAGGATGTGGAGAAAGGGGAACCCTTGTACACTGTTGGTGGGAATGTAAATTGGTGCAGCCACTGTGGCAAACAGTATGGAGGTTTCTCAAAAAACTAAAAATAGAACTACCATAGGACCCAGCAATTTCAATCCTGGGTATATATCTGAAAAAAACAAAAACACTAATTCAAAAAGATACATGCACCCCAATGTTCATAGCAGCATCATTTACAATAGCCAAGATATGGGAGCAACCTGAGTGTCCATCAATAGAGGAACGGATAAAGAAGATGTGGTATGTATATACAATGAAGGTTAAAAAGAATAAAACTTTGCCATTTGCAACAACATGGATGGACATGGAGGGTATTATGCTTAGTGAAATGAGTAGGACAGAGAAAGACAAATGATCTCACTGATATGTGGAATCTAAAAATTAAAGCAAACTATTGAATACAACGAAAAAGAAACAGTCTCATAGATATAGAGAACAAACTAGTGGTTACCAGTGGGAAGATACAGGGGAGAAGGACGAGATAGGGGCAGTGGATTAATAGGTACAAATTACTATGTATAAAATAAATAAGCTACAAGGATATACTGTACAGCATGGGGAATATAGCCAATATTTTATAATAACTATAATGGAGTATAACCTTTAAAAATTGTGAATCACTATATTGTACACCTGAAACTTATATAATATTGTACATCAACTGTAACTCAATTAAAAACAAACCCGATAACCCTAAAGTCTCCACCAAAAAACTGCTACAACTAATAAGTGAATTCAGTAAAGTTTCAGGATTCAAATTAATATACAGAAATCTGCTGCTTTTCTCTACACTATAATACACTATACTCTCAGACAGAAAGCAAGAAAACAATCCCATTTAAAATAGCTTCAAGGGCTTCCCTGGTGGCGCAGTACTTAAGAATCCACCTGCCAATGCAGGGGCCACGGGTTCAAGCCCTGGTCTGGGAAGATCCCACATGCCGTGGAGCAACTAAGCCTGTGAGACACAACTACTGAGCCTGCGCTCTGGAGCCTGCGAGCCACAGCTACTGAGCCCACGTGCCACAACTACTAGAGCCCACGTGCCACATCTACTAAAGCCCGCGTGCCTAGAGCCTGTGCTCTGCAACAAGAGAAGCCACCGCAATGAGAAGGCCCCACTTGCCGCAACTAAAGAAAGCCCACGTGCAGCAACAAAGACCCAACGCAGCCAAAAATAAAAGTAATTAATTAATTAATAATAAGAAATAAAATAGCATCAAAAAGAATAAAATACCTAGGAATAAACTTAACCAAGGAAGTGAAAGACCTATACTCTGAAAACTATATACAAAACACTGATGAAGGAATTTGAAAATGTTCCCCCCAAATGGCAAGATACACTGTGTTCTTGGATTGGAAGAATTAATATTGCTAAAATATCCATACAGGAAACACAGGGGACCCCGAATGGCCAGGGCAGTCTTGAGAATGAGGAACGGAGCTGGAGGAGTCGGGCTCCCTGGCTTCGGACTATACTACAGAGCTGCAGTGGTCGGGACACTGTGGTACTGGCGCAGAGGCAGGGAGATGGATCAATGCAACAGGATGGAAAGCCCAGAGATGAACCCACGCACATATGGTCACCTTATCTTTGATGAAGGAGGCAGGAGTGTACAGTGGAGAAGGGACAGCCTCTTCAATGGGTGGTGCTGGGAGGACTGGACAGGTACATGTAAAGGTTTGAGATTAGATCACTCCCTGGCACCATGCACAAAAATAAGCTCAAAATGGATGGAGGGCCTGAATGTAAGGCCAGAAGCTGTCGGGCTCTTAGAGGAAAGCATAGGCAGAACACTCTGTGACATAAATCACAGCAAGATCCTTTTTGACCCACCTCCTAGAGAAATGGAAATAGAAACAAGGGTGAACAGGTGGGACCTAGTGAAACTTCAGGGCCTTTGCACAGCGGAGGAAACCATAAGCAAGACCAGGGGACGACCCTCAGAATGGAAGAAGGTGTTTGCAGATGGAGCAACTGACAAAGGATTAATTTCCAAAATATGCAAGCAGCTCGTGCAGCTCAATAACAGAAAAACGGGCAACCCAATCCAGGAATGGGCAGGGGACCTGGGTAGACATTTCTCCAAGGAAGTTGTACAGACTGCCAGCAAGCACATGGAGGAATGCTCAATATCATTAATCATTAGGGAAATGCAGATCAGGGCTGCGGTAAGATATCATCTCACACCGGTCAGAATGGCCATCATCAAAAAATCTAGAAACAATAAATGCTGGAGAGGGTGTGGAGAAAGGGGAACGCTCCTGCACTGCTGGTGGGAATGTGAATTGGTACAGCCACTATGGAGAACAGTATGGGGGTTCCTTGGAAAACTACAAGTGGAACTGCCACGTGACCCAGCGGGCCCACTACTGGGCATATACCCTGGGAGGACTATGGTTCAAAGGGAGTCATGTACCAGGATGTTCATTGCAGCTCTATTTACAATGGCCCAGAGATGGAAGCAACCTAGGTGCTCATCATCGGATGAATGGATGGGGAAGATGTGGCATATATATACAATGGAATATTACTCAGCCATAAAAAGAAATGAAATTGAGTGAGGTGGGGAAATTGGATGAAGGCAGTCAAAAGGTACAAACTTCCAGTTATAAGATAAATAAGTACTAGGGATATAATGTACAACATGATAAATAAAATTAACACTGCTGTATGTTATATACGAAATCTGTTAAGAGAGTTCCTAAAAGTTCTCATCACACAAAAAACTTTTTTTCTGTTTAATTATGTATCTATATGAGATGATGGATGGTCACCAAACTTATTATGATAATCATTTCATGACGCACGTAAGCCAACTCATTATGCTGTGCACCTTAAACTTATACAGTACTGAATGTTAATTATATCATAATAGACTGGAAGAAAAAATATTTATCAGGCAGCTCTAGACATCCAAATCAAGGGGCATCTTGAGTTTGACACTTTTGAGAAAGGGAGAAATTGGGCTGATCCAATTATCGCACCACAGCAAAAAGCAATCGAACTTGGAGTAATCGAGTTGAACAGAAAATCCTAAACCGAAGTTGATGCTAGTTACCATCCCTTCTTGTTGAATCGTCTCCTACCGCCATCCAGGTTTCCACGATACGGTTTGCCTACAAACAGCCTCTCCAAACACTCCTCCTCTGTCTCTTGCAAGCTTCTTTTATTGTCTTTCAATATTCCCTAGCTCACTGAATATACCAGCAGCCATTCATTTGGGCAAATCAGAAATTTATACATTTTTCTTAAACATTTCCTTTTACCCCCGTGTTCAAATTACCATGAATTGCTATCAATTTTACCTGCTAAATATCTCTTTAATCTGTTCACTTCTCTCCATCGCCACTACCCTGGACCAACACACCATCACCTCTGGCCTTGCCTACTGAACAGCCTCCTAGGACTGAATCCCAGCTCTGCCACATTCCAGCTGTGCCATCTTGGGCAAGTCTCATCACTTCTCTGAGCTTCAGTTTTTTCACAGTTATAAGTGGGGATAATAACAGTGGCTACCACATTCACAAGGGGTTGTGAAGATTCAATGACAGTATGTAGAAAAACCCTTTAAAACAAGTGCTTAACACACAGTAAGCACAATGTAAATGATAGCTTTTTAAATTTTAGCCGCATTCACAGGTACTCAGCAACCCATTCATTCTCCACACTGAAGCTTGCTTTAGGGAACAATTCTGCCTCAGGCACAAACTTCAGGGGTAACTAAAAATTCAGTAATCGGGCTTCCCTGGTGGCGCAGGGGTTAAGAATCCACCTGCCGATGCAGGGGACACGGGTCCGAGCCCTGGTCCGGGAAGATCCCACATGCCGCGGGGCAACTAAGCCCGTGTGCCACCACTACCGAGACTGCGCTCTAGAGCCCGCGAGCCACAACTACTGAGCCCACGTGCCACAACTACTACGGAAGCCCACCCGCCTAGAGCCCGCGCTCTGCAACAAGAGAAGCCACCACAATGCGCGCACCGCAATTTTAGGGTAGCCCCCGCTCGCCGCAACTAGAGAAAGCCCGCGCCCAGAGCCCGAGAGCAGCAACAAAGACCCAATGCAGCCATAAATAAATAAACTGATTTATTTTTAAAAATTCAGTAATCAAGATAAAGGATGTTTTAGGGCTTCCCTGGTGGCGCAGTGGTTGACAGTCCGCCTGCCGATGCGGGGGACACGGGTTCGTGCCCCGGTCCGGGAACATCCCACATGCCGCGGAGAGGCTGGGCCCGTGAGCCATGGCCGCTGAGCCTGCCCGTGAGCCATGGCCGCTGAGCCTGCACGTCCGGAGCCTGTGCTCCGCAACCGGAAATGCCACAACAGTGAGAGGTCCGTGCACCGCAAAAAAAAAAAAAAAAGAAAGAAAAGATAAAGGATGTTTTCATGTAGTGTTTAAACTAATGCAAATATAATCCATGAATAACTGATGATCAAAATTTCAGATAAAAGTAGATTCCAACTCTGCATTTGCTCCACCACGTCTCGGGCGACTCATTATTTATGTGAACCGGCGGCCCACAAAGCTCCCCAACGTGACTTACTCAAACACCGCACGGAAATATCGACCTCGATTCCCGCCAGGCAGAGTCCCCGCCCCCGTCCTAGGCCTCGAGTGTGCCGGAAGGGCGGGCCGCCGCCAGGCCCCGGGGCTTTCAGATCCGGAGCCTAGGAGAGGGACTCGCGAGAGCACCGCCCACCACCCACGCGGCAGCCCGCGCCACCCGAGACGCCTGCTTACCGCATGAGCGCGGTGGGGTACTGAGTGTGCTTGAAAACGCGCTCCAGGTCCTGCACCTGCACCTGCGTGAACCTGGCGCGGGGGCCCCGCCGCTGCCCGTCTGCGGTCTCGGGACCCTCGACGGCGGCCCGCGGGGGCTGCTCCTCGCCGCCCTGCTCTCCGCTTTCGCCGCCGCCCGCCTCGGCCTCGGCCTCGGCCTCGGCCTCGCGGCTTTCGCCGTCCGCGGGGCCGGCGGCTCCGACGCTGACCTCGCAGCCTTCCTTTCCTTCTCCTTCGTCTCCCGCCTCTTTCCCTTCCGCGGCTGCTCCCTGCTCCAGTTCGGACTGAGCCTTCTGCTCCTCTCCCCCCTCTCCGGGAGGCGACATCTCCGCGGGCTTCACCTCTGCAAGGGAGGAAACCCAAAGAGAAAGATCAGGCCGTCGAGTGAGCCCGGCTCTGGGGAGGGCCTGCGTCCGAGGGGGGGTCCTGCCGTTCGCCCCGCCCTGGGAAAGTACCTTTCCTGGAATCCGTTAAAGCGAGTGCCCCACCCGCCACTGACCTTTCGCTTCTTCCCGCTCCTCTTCGACCCCCAGCTTGAAGAAGCGGGCAATGGCTGCATCCGTGACGTCATAGGCATCGTGGCTGCTCTGCGGCTGACGCTCCATGTCCCGACTGCTGTCGAGGAGGCTGTGAGCTTCAGCAGAGGCTGCTCCGGATCTCCTGAGACCCCCGGCTCACGACTCAAGGCTAGAGCGGTGGCCCACGATCTGGCACGTTAAGGCTCCTCTGGCGGCTGGTCCGGTTTCAGAGATTCTGGTATGACGCCCGCTGTGGGTTTACCACAGCCTGCTGGGGGTTGGGTTAGCTGATGTGCGCATGCGGCAGGGCGTCGGCCGTCTAGGGACCGTCTAAGGGGGCGCGGGCAGGGCGCAGAGGATGTTGCGCGCCGCCCAGGCGCTGGTAGGGAGCATGCGTGAGAGCAGAATTCCGGGTGGCAGGTTGCAACCTAGCTGACTAAGTACTCCGCACTTGGTCGGGCGCCTTCCCAGATCAATGGGCTGTGCCCGTTTTGTGGAGGGTAAGAGAGAGACCTCACCCAAGCTCCATAGACCTTGGAGAAGCATTTGGGGACTATCTCTTGACCGAGCCCTCCATATCCGGCAGCCAGTACCAAGAAGGGAACAGTAATCAAAGTAATACGGTCGCCCTTCGGTATCCGCGGGGGATTGGTTCCAGGACCCGCCGCGGATACCAAAATCGGCGGATGCTCAAGTCCCAGAGTGGGCCCTCCGCATCTGCTGATGCGAAACCCATGGCTATGGAGGGCCGCCTGTATATTTATTGAAATTTTTTTTAAAAACACCAAAAACCTGTGTTTAAGTGGATTTGCAAGTTCAAAAGCCGTGTATTTGAAGGGTCGACCGTATTATTAGCTAGGAGTTTGCTTGCTCTGAATTTTTGCAATGAGGTTGAAGTCAGAGTCCGCCATACTCCCCGGGTCTCCAGGAGCAGGAGTTCAGGGCTGGGTTTTCTGAGCATGCCTGGTGCTCAGATGCACTATGCAAACAAAACAAAAGAAAGCGAAAGCCAGCGCCCCCCCCCCATTAGCCTATAGATTTTTAGTAATGAATCAACATCAGATTGCAGGTGTAGAAACCTGCACAGCGTTTCAAGCACTCAAGAATGCTTGCCGGGTACAGATTTCCTGCCTTTTTTCTTTTTCTTTTTTTTGGTCCTTGTTGCAGCTCTGGACTATGCTACATCTTTGTGAACAGCTCCTAAGCTCCTATTGCTTCTGGCTGTAGATCCTCTACAAAAGCATACATGTCCCTTGTGGTGGGCCCCTGTGGACATGGGTAAATTTACCCACTTTCTTGCCGCTGCCTATCCCCCCATCTCATCTCCTCACGTTTTCTCGAAATATTCTCCTGAGCCCTTGCTGAGGAGTAAATAAATTTTATTTATTGTCAAATAAAAGAGGGCCAGGCCAGATTTACAGCTCTATGGTTTTTCCTTGGAGAAGTGTTTTATAGATGCCCCAAGACTTAATATCCTAAATATTGAAAATAGCTTATAATAATGGGCCCTATACTTGACAATGTACTTGATTTAGCCTGTGTTTCCTTGGACAACCATTTTCATCAACCCCATTGGGGATCAGAAGCCAAATCATTTTTGTGGGCTCCTAAATATATCATGGGACCTAGTCCCCTCACCTACAGTGCCTAAGGGATAAGTGCCCCTGCCTCATGTCTGTGGAGGGTGGTCCAGAAACTAAAAAAGGTTTGTTGACCAATTCTCTTTCAAAAACTGGTAAGACATGGCAATATGAGTACCTCCTCCTGATTTTAACCAAGACATTTCCTCCTCAGGTTGGCCCTTGGTGAGTTCGGCAGGCCTGTCCCTCTCTTGGCTGGATACCCTGTACACAATTTTGGTTCCATATCAGTTATCACATGCGAGACCTATGAGGGTTTTTATCATGATTTGCATTAGACAAGCTAGGAGGTCTGTGACAGCTCAGGAGGTGTGTCCTTCCACATCTCAGATTTCCACAGTGAATTTGTGTTTTCTCAACTTTAGTCACCCATGTGACCCTTGACAAATGTTGCCCTACCTTGGCATCAGTCATGGTCGTATTTATTTAAAAGTTTTACTTAACTTCACACTTTGAAAACCTTAAATACTGAACGGAGCTTCATCCTAAGCAGTAACAGCCATGAATCGTAGTCGATGTAGCGGATTTATGGGAGCAGGGAACCTGGAGCCAGATTGCTGGCATCTAAATCCTGGCTTTGCTCAACGCTTGCTAGCTGGCTAAACTGTTAGGTTGCTTATTCTCACTTAGTCGTGGTTTCCACATCTGTAAAATGAGGCTAGCAATAGTAACTACCTCACCAGGTTATCGTGAGGATTAACTGAGATGGTGAAAACACAGTGTTACCAACGGCCATACCATGCTGTCTCACATTTCCAATTTTCATCAATTTTGTGGTTTATTTATTCACAAAGGTCCATGAGAGAAGAAAGATGATGGCTATTCTCTGGCAGTTGGCAATGAGGACAGAAAGTTTTCTTGTGAATATGTCGCTGCCATGTTTTTGTGTCCCTATACATGCTTCAGTCAGGAATCCTCTGTTGGCTGCTCTGTTTACAAGGCCCTGCCTCAGGCAGTGTGGAGAGTGTCATGATTCCAGACGCAGCTATTGTGCCATGGGTTCTCACAGTCTGGGGAGAGAGATCAGCCCATGTGAGAGAAAGAAGCTGAAAATTCTGGAGACAGAGTGCCCAGCCCCACCGCCACTAACTTGCTGTGTGGCCAGAGCTAAATTAGCTGACCTCTCTGTGCCTCAGGTGCCACATCTGTAGGATGGGGATCATGATGGTACCTGCTGTACCGTGTTGTGAAATTTACATGAAGGAATACAAATAAGGCCCATGGTGAGGGCTCAGATAACTTTAGCTGATGCTAGAGTTAAGGGGTCGGGACTGACTGCGGTCATTCTGCACAGGGGCCTGCACTGTGACTGAGGATGCTGGACACGGAGTGTCGCCCCTGCCCCTGAGTGGATATGAGAGTCTGTGGAGTGGCACAGAGCTGTGCTTGCTCAGGCTGGTGACACCATGTGGGTACTCACTGTGCACCAGGGCCTGGCTAATCGATCTTATAGCCATCCCCTGAGGAGGGGGCCATCACTCTCTTTAGTTCCTAAGGGAAGAAGTGGAGGCTCGGAGAGGTCCAGTGACTTCCCTAAGGTTACATAGGTCAGTGGAAGAGGGCCAGGATTCAAACCGTTGAAGAGACTTTGTTCTTAGCAGCCCGTGATAGAAGCAGATTTGGCTTTTTTTGCAGGGTGGTGGGGTTTCCCTTACACCTCACAGAGTGAGTCAAATTTTGGTAAATGCTAAGCAGGCTGTGCATGGAACTTCAGTTCAGGGAGGTAGTATGAGCAGCCCCAGGAGTGATCAAGTGTAAAGCTTGGCTTAGGGAACACCAACCCAAACAGGATGGCCAGGAGAATGAATGCATATGAGGTGCTGACCTTGAGAGGGAGCTGGAGGGGGAGCCTGGAGACAACTCTGTACTGGGTGGGAACTAAAGTTTAAAAGTTAGGTTGGGGTCCAATTTGTGGAAGGAGTTAGAATGTCTGCATTTGGGATCATGGAAAACTGTAAGAGTTTTGTGCCGGGGGAGTGCCTTAATGAAAGCAGTGTTTTAGGATGTGTTTATAGGAAGGGAATCTCTAGGCTGGCTCTTGGTTCAGTTCATTGCAGTTACTGGGCCTGCGGAACAAGGTACAGATCCGGAGGGCTTACTTGGAGGCCACAGCTGGCTGTCAGCGGGATTGGGAGTCCCCTTGAATTTGAATGTAAAGTTCCGTGTGTATGGTGGCATTAGAATAGTGTGTGCACTTTTCATCAGAAAAAGTGGGACACAATGCCCCTAACCACCCCCTCCCACCCAAAATAATAAGAAGAATAAATAATAACTAATGATAATAATCGGAAAGACCAAGGAATTGAGTAACGGAAGCAGTCTCTGGAGTTGCAGCATATGCATCTGGTTTTAGGGCACTTCTACTTTCCTGCTCATAGCAAGAGCTTTGGCCCTGAATTCTCACTACACGACACTGACAAGCCTTACTGTCCCTGAGCCTTAGTTTCCCGAACTATAAACAACTATTACTCTTACTACTACTATTTGCTAAAATAAAGATAATCATCTCACGGAATTCTTATGAAGTCAGAATGAAGTATGGAAAGATACTCTATTAACTTTAATTGTGTATAAACATAAGGGGTGATTTATGTAATGGTTTATTTTTATTGAAGTATAGTTGAATTATAATGCTTTGTTGATTACTGCTGTACAGCAGAGTGACTCAGTTATACATATATATATATATATATATATATATATACACATTCTTTTCCATTATGGTTTATCATAGGATATTGAATATAGTTCCCTGTGCTATACAGTAGGACCTTGTTGTTTATCCATTTTATATATACTAGCTTGCATCTGCTAATCGCAAACTCCCAATCCATCCCTGTCCCACCCCACCTTCCCCCTTGGCAACCACCGGTCTTTTTTTTTTTTAATGTTTAATTTTATTTATTTTTGGCTGAGTTGGGTTTTCGTTGCTGCGCACGGGCTTTCTCCAGTTGCGGCGAGCGGGGGCTACTCTTCGTTGTGGTGCACGGGCTTCTCACTGCGGTGGATTTTCTTGTTGCGGAGCATGGGCTCTAGGCATGCGGGCTTCAGTAGTTGTGGCACGTGGGCTCTAGAGCGCAGGCTCGGTAGTTGTGGTGCACGGGCTTAGTTGCTCCAGGGCATGTGGGATCTTCCTGGACCAGGGGTCAAACCCGTGTCCCCTGCATTGGCAGGCAGATTCTCAACCACTGTGCCACCAGGGAAGTCCCACCAGTCTATTGTGTATGTCCCTGATTCTGTTTCTGTTTGATAGATAAGTTCATTTGTGTCATATTTTAGATTCCACATATAAGTGATATCATATGGTATTTGTCTCTCTGACTTACTTCACTTAGGATGATAATCTCTAGTTGCATTGTAATTGTTACTTGTGATAGGGGTTTTACTCATTTCTTTTGAAAAACACGTTTTATCATGAAAATATTCAAATATACACAACAATGGGAAGAGTACTGGAAGGGACTCCCATAAAAACCATCACCCAGCTTCAGCATTTATCACGATCTTACCAAACTGTTTCATCTATCTTCTTTCCTTGCTCCCTCCCTCCCTGCTTCCCTCCCTCCCTTCTTCCCTCCCTTCCTTCTTTCTGTCCTTCTCTCTTCCTCCCCTCCCCACTCACTCTCCTCTTCTTGCTGTGCTGATTTAAAAGAAACTCAAGGCAACTTGTGTTTTCATCCCTGTATCTTTATGTGTCTCTGCACTTTCTAAAAAATACAGTCTTTTTTCCTACATAACCAGAGTGCCATCCAGGCGCCTGAATGGTAATAATAATCCCTTGGCGCCATCACCCAGTCGCTTGTATTCTGAATTCCCTGATTGCCTCAAAAATGACTTCTTACAGTTGGTTTCTTTAGGATATAAGTTTTTCTGTGTCTACGCTGATAAAATAAAAGGAAAACTTGAGGGGGTGGGCATTTGCATATCTAATCCCAGCCTTAGAAAGCGGAGCAGGAAATTAAAGACAGCCCTGGATATATACTACTGCTGGTGGTTGTATGTGGCAATAAAAGTGATTCAGTGTTTGCATTCACTGCCCTATCTCAGGACAGCATGGACCCTTTGGGTTTGTTCCAAATCATTTGCAGACTAAATCCCAGTCCAGACACTGGGACAGTGCATCCCTTTGCTGTAACCAGGCATTAAGGGTAAAATTGCATGATTTTCCTTTAAATTCTGCCAGAGATATTAGGCCATTATGAGCAGCAAGCTTGTAGAACCACCGCTGTTCGTGGCTCCATGTGGTGAAGCATGAACCAGGCGTCTCGCTAAGGATGTCTTTACCTTAGGCAGCCTGGGCTCAAGCCTCAAGGGCTGCTCCCTGCAGCCACATTCTCTGCGGGCATCCTTCAGAGGGAAACCTTACGTGACATTCTTGAGCCTTGCTAGGACTGGGAAAAGCTATTTGCTTTTTTAGTTATTTCTTTTTATTTTTTTGGCTGCATTGGGTCTTCGTTGCTTCGTGCGGGCTTTGTCTAGTTGTGGCGAGCAGAGGCTACCTTTCGTTGCAGTGCGCGGGCTTCTCATTGCGGTGGCTTCTCTTGTTGCGGAGCATGGGCTGTAGGCGCGCAGGCATCAGTAGTTGTGGCACGCAGGCTCAGTACTTGTGGCTCGCCGGCTCTAGAGCGCAGGCTCAGTCGTTGTGGCGCAGGGGCTTATTTTCTCCGCGGCATGTGGGATCTTCCTGGACCAGGGCTTGAACCCGTGACCCCTGCACTGGCAGGCAGATTCTTAACCACCGTGCCACCAGGGAAGCCCAAGCTATTTGCTTTTAGTCTACTCGATGGTAAAAGAAATGCAATGTGCTGATTCCTGTCAACACTCAGATTTTTCAAGTTCTAGCTCAATCCCCATCTCTTGGAGGAAGCCACAGTACTCTCATCTTCTGAGCTCTTACTGCTCTTGAAATGGGACCAATTCATTGGATCCCTATCACACATTGCTTGCATTGCGAGTCAGTCTTAAATGTATGGAAGCATGAATGGTGTATGTATGTGTGTGTGTGTGTGTCCATGGGCGAATGTAATATGTATGTATACGTATGTGTATTTTGTGACTTCTCAGTTACGGTGTAATCTGGCACTTGACACACTTCTTAGCATTCCCCATGCAGTACCCCAGAGCAGTGCTGTGTACGTAGCAGGCATTCAGTAAGGACTTGTTGATTGGTTGAAAGTGAATATAGAAGAAGGGTGGATGGCCTTGACTAAGGCCAGTGAGCCTGGGGACTTTTACTAGCTGAGCTTGTCCAGTGTTGGCTCCATTCTCTTATTTTCCTCCCAGCCCATCTGGCAGTCCTGAGCGACAGACTCTGAGGTAGCAAAGATCTTCTCAGAAAGGCTCTAGCACTTAGCTGGTGGCCTTCCATGGGGGTGGAGAAACAGATCAGCAACGTGCTCTCCTTTGTGTCTGAAGCACTGTGTGTGGAGCTGCCCTGGAAGTCTGAATTGCAAAGGCTCTTCTCTCCTGTTTCTCTCTCCTTCTTCATAGTTATCATCCTTTTCCTCCCTATCATTAGTGTGTGTATGTGTCTGTGTGTGTGTATAATTTTTTAATTCATTGTCCATGTACTATAAATGAGGGCCAAAGAAAGACATAAGCAAGTCATGGAGAGAAAGAAAATACATGAGTTAAAGTCACATATATTCTGGAACAAGACAAATGCCACAGGTGAGTAACAAAGCAATAATATGGGAGTTCAAAGAAGGTAGATGTTACTTTCAATACAAATCTGGAAGCATACTTGAAGAAGTGGACTTAAAGATGACTCAGGTGTGCGTGGGAGTTCTTCTTTGCCTTCCCCAAAGAAACACTCAAGAACAAAAGTAACAGATTATCATTGTAATTTACATGGAGATGATGAAGAAAGCAAAACTAAAACAAATTAAACTGAACTATAACCTTGTCTAACATGCAAGGGTGATAATGAAAACTACCTTTTCAGTTTCTTATCCTATAATTTCTTTTACAAGTACTATATTCCACATACTGTAGATAGTGTGCAGAGTCCTGCTCTTTGTGTAATTTGAATTCATGCTAGATTATCTTGGCACTCAAAGGTTTAATTTCTAGGACACCAAAACTTCACAGACAGTAACTATACCCACCACTTAGCTCAATAGCTGATGGCGTGCAGGGGCAAAGCCTTTGTAGCCTGGTTTCCCAGGCCCTGGGCAGCAATTACATAAATGTTGATGCAAATGAATATGAAGAAGGCATACAGACAATGAACTTAAAATGTTTGTACACCTTTTAAGGACCTATTCTTTTTTTTTTTTTTTGCCTTGTACACTTTTTTTAACGTTTTTATTGGAGTATAATTGCTTTACAATGGTGTGTTAGTTTCTGCTTTATGACGAAGCGAATCAGTTATACATATACATATATCCCCATATCTCCTCCCTCTCGCATCTCCCTCCCTCCCACCCTCCCTACCCCACCCCTCCAGGCGGTCACAAAGCACCGAGCTGATCTCCCTGTGCTATGCGGCTGCTTCGCACTAGCTATCTATTTTACATTTGGTAGTGTGTATATGTCCATGCCACTCTCTCACTTTGTCCCAGCTTACCCTTCCCCCTCCCCGTATCCTCAAGTCCATTCTCTAGTAGGTCTGCGTCTTTAGTCCCGTAAGAACCTATTCTTGAGGAATTGACTTCATATGTGCTTGAGTAGATGGATAGAGATCCATAATCCAATATATGTATATAGGTATAGTTTACACAAAGGTGTATACCTATATATACAAACAGATATATATATGTGTGTGTATATATATACATATATGTGTGTGTGTATATATATATACATATATCTATATATCTCTTTGTTTAGACTCTACCTATATAAACTTATATATTATATGTCTCTGAATTCTACACACACACGTCCAATTCCTTCTAACACTGGCATCCTTTAGGTACCACTTCTGTGTGGAGTCACACTGAGGTTAAGTCTGAAGTGGCAATTATTCAAATTAATGCACCGAGGAGCCCAACTATATTAAATTATTTAAAACCAGGCATAAATGCTTTGCATAAGGAGTGAATATATGAATACTTAGGCATCGGAGTGAGGGGATAATTCACACTCAGAACACAACAGACGAGCAACTGATGTATGTTTCGTTACGCTGACGCTGATGCGGAGGGGAGAGCGTAGAGTCCAAGTCTGCTCCTCCCGCAGCTGTTCTTTTGTTATCTTTTCCACAGAGAGTGGTTTCTTGCTTTCAGAACAAAATAAGATGCTCTCAGAACTTTGGTTAGCGAAGAAAATACTTTTAGGACTTTAGAATCTTTTAGAACTTTTGTAAAACACCATTTTGTCAGCGGATGAAGGAGGCACTTGAATGTCGAACACTTTCCAGAGGCGAGGGCCCGGGCTGGGTGGCACAGCTCATAGGCTTTGGGTCCCCGAGCTGTCCCACTGGAGGCAGCTCGCTGCCTAGGGCAGGGCTTGAGCTGCTGCCAGTGTGCTGAGGGGCAGGTCTGGCTTCCTTGCCCTGACGCCCGGGGTGCCCTTCTTCTCCAGCACCCACTCAGGGCTCTTCCTCGCCACCCCCGCCTCACAATCCTGCACGGGACCCTGTGCAGGAGACACAGCTGGGGGCTGAGGGCTGGAGCGGCCTGGCTGGCGCCCAGGTCAGTCCAGGCGGGGAAAACGGTGAGCTTCCCCCCAACTGAGGTGGCCTCAGAAGCCCTTGTACAACAGCCTCCGTGCCTGGACCCCGTTCCAGGTGACATCCGCTGGGAACAAGCAGGTGCGTCTAGGAGGGCAGGAGGTGAGAGGCCCCCTCACTGGCGGGTGTCTGTACAGTAGGTGGTCACTTGTTGGGGGTGCATACGTCCTTGCCTGGGGACAGCCTAGGCCAGGATCAGCCCATGAGAGCCTGGCAGTGTCCTGGGAAAGAAAGCCAGAGGCCCCGTGCCCAGTGCTGCCACGTAAGGCCCAGCCTGGTGTAGACCAAGTAGGGGCTCCCAGCAACTACAAACGTCTGAGGTAGGAAAACAAGGGTGCCCAGCTCATGGCAGCCCCGACAGGGATCCCCCAGGGCTGATCTGCGCTTCCAGCCCAAGGGCTGAGGAGAAGAGGTCCCCTCCCCCCGACACACACAGCCCCATGGGAGAGAGGCCCTCTCCTGCTGGAGTTTCTAAGTGTTTGGTAAAGTAGTGGAGAGAGTGGCAGCCCTAAATCCTCATTTTCTGGAATTCTTTGCTATGCCAGCCTGAAAGCGTTGCTAACATAGTAGGTTTTGCATTATAGTGGAGGTGGGAGGGCGAGTTGCAACCTTTGACATATGTCTAAAGAACAAAACAAACTAAAACAACAATTTCAAACAAAGTTCCACCGACCTGAGAAAGGTGGAAGTTAGGCAAGAGTTATACAGAGTGGAACGTACGCCGTGAGGATTCCTCACACGTTCAAAGTTTTGAGACTACCGAATGCATTCATGAATAGTCTCTTGAGGAATTTCTGACACCTGAGGCTTTTCTTCCTTTTCGTGGTACTGTTACGAAGAGATGGGGTGTGTGGAATTTGTTGGCAGTGGAGGATGACTCTTAGTTCAGGCAGGATTCTTACCTGTGGTAAGGTGAAATACATATGCTCTTCCAGTGATGACTAGTTTGTGAGTCAAAGGATCAGGAGTGATTATTTGAGACTATAGAAAAGCCTAAGTTAAATCCAAGGAGTATTTGTGGGGGGAAAGAAGAAGAAAAGAAAGAGAGAAACAGAAGAATCAGGACGGGTTCACTAGCTTTGCTGCAGAGAGCGTGTGTGATGGACACGGGCTGCAGAGCTGGTGGTGGGGTCTGGAAAGCAGTGCTGGCGGCCTAAGGCCACGGGCTGGGCTCACAGTCAGGTCTGGCCAGGGCTTGGGAGGCGCAGGCCTCTGCTTTCTCAAGCAGGCAAAGCAAGCTCAGAGGAAAAGAGAAACTGAAGTTTTGGTGGCTTGCTTCTCCTGGGTTTACGTAGTGGTCTCTTAATGGAGTTCTGAAGGGAAAAGGAGCAACAAGAAACAAATGAAGAAGACGGGAGAATGTTTTCATCTGTTTCCAAACTCTACAGCATGAGCATCCCAAAGAAACATTTAATGGACACCCTCCCTTGGTTTGCAAGGACAGTAGGAGCTGTTTTATGAAACCAGTATTGGAAATATGGAAGTAGTGTCAGCCTGAACCTCACATAGCCAGCTTTGCACATTGCTTATATTTATGCAGATTTGACCATTGGTACACTCGAACCCCCCAAAATGAGCTCTATTACACTGGCTTTTCTCGACTACATATTCATGCAGCAGAAGGACCCAAATACTAAGATGGGAGAGGGAAGATGGGGCGACAGAGAGAGGAGGCCCTTGGTCTCATGTAAAATTTGCCGAGTGGAAACATCCAAAAATACTAAATATGGCACAATTCCATTAACTGAGATGCTGAGGGAGCAGTGGAGTCCACAGGACAGGTTTTACTTTCAGTTGTTAATAGTTGGCAGATATTTAGGGGGGAGCCGTTTTGTGACCCCTCACTCACGTGGTTGTCGGCTGTCTTCCTAAAATGCAGGTTGCACCCTCTTGACTTAAGCATAAGGGACAGGATGGGGATCTCCTGGTTGATTAGCAGCTCCTAGAGGGCGCAACCTTGCTGGGCACCAGAGGCTCTGCTCCAAGGCCCTGCAACTGTAGCCAGAGTGGAGTGAGCTGACCTGGTCCTGAGCCCAGGAAGGTTTGGAGGGTGGGGCAGGTTGGAGAGTGCAGAATTGACAGAGGTGACAATGGTATGCCTCTTTTCCCCCAAACTCTTGTCTGGGCAAAGATTTTAAGAGTTTTAGTAAATTTGGGCTGAGTTCGTCTGAGCATTCGTTACCCCTATAGTCTAATATTAAGGCAGTGTCCAAGGCTTCAGTTCCGCCGGTGTCCAGCAAGACAAGCCACAAAGTCCTTGGGCCCCCCATGACCAAACCTCCCTCACAATACCATCTCCTTCTTTATAACCATCCCAAGGCTCCAGAGGATGAATGACCCTTTTTAGTCATCCTTGGGGAAAGCTTTTGTTTAAAAATCCAACCCACTCCTATTGATTATTTACTGTAACCAAAGATGGGTTTTTCAAAATGGGGACCGTTCCCCTCAGTATGATTTTAAAAGGCACCCACTTTTTCCTATGCTCAACTTCCCCCATAACTAAGGTGACACCTGCCCAATGAGTAGGGATTAGTGGCAGCTGGAGCTGACGGTCAGTTGTCAGGACGCAGACCTCCCAGGCACAGTAATAACAGCAGGGACAGAGTGCAGTTGGTCAGCTCCACCTGCGTGTAAGAGTGGGGGAAATAATAGAAAAGGTGGGAGGGGAGAGACAAAGCCATATGCCAATCCAGAGCCTGGCACATAGTCGGTGCTCGCTCTTGGGGGGGAGGGCGGCTGAAGGGAGCGCCTTCAGCTACATATCCTAAGATACTTTAGCAAGAAGGAAATCGCTTCTCCTGATGCACTTTCAAATCTTCAAGGCACCGAGAGCTCCCTGCTGCGATTTTTCATGTCTGACATGAAATGCTCAATATACTAATCAATCCCTTCTTCTCTCTGCTTGAAGGTTTGGTTTAGGAGTAGAAGGGCCAAGTGTCGGAGACATCAGAGGGCAGTAATGCTCAGAAACGTGCCCCACGTGCCCCCGGTCCTCCCTGCTGTCGTCAGCGTGTGTCGACCCTGCAGTGCCATTCTGCTTCAGGAGCTGGATTGGGTCCACGTTTTTCTGGAGCAAGTGCCGCTGGAGCTGCCTCTGCTGCCCGTGCCGCTCATGCCACCCAACCTGCCCGTGCCACCCATGCCGCCCATGCCGCCCATCCCACCCATGCCCCCCATGCCACCCAACCTGCCCATGCCGCCTGAGCCACCCATGCCGCCCGTGCCACCTAACCTGCCCGTGCCACCCGTGCCACCTGAGCCACCTGTGCCACCCTTGCCACCCTTTCCTCCTATGCTGTTGCCGCCTCCGCCCTGTCATCTTCCACACGTGCTTCACTGTTGGTGCCCTCATGTGGCATCGCGTCGTTCCTTTCCATTGGAGATCCTTCAGCTGCCCCGACTTTCTATTGAATTGTGTCTGTGACGGTTTTTTCCAAAGGGCCTTTGAGCCAGTTTCAAATTCTGCATACCTCACCACCAAGAGCAGTTCCCCAAATGCCTGCAAAGTATATTAAATAAAAGTAGAGGCCTTGACCCACTGTTTTAGGGCATGTTTTGTATTTTCAATAAAGTTGTGAGTCCTCTGCATATTTGTTCTCTGTGTCACATGGGGTTAGTAAATTTGATGGAAACGGCTAAGCCAACTCCATTCAGACCGAATGCCCAGGAGGCCTCCTTTCATGCAGTAACAGCCCTGAGTCACCATCATAGGCCATGCACATCTCAGAAGTTTGCCAGGTGCCCGTGAGGGGTTTACACAGACCCACCTGTTCTCTTCCACCCTCTCCCCCAGCACCCATGCTCCCCGCACGCTGCCCCATCGGGACCACCTAGATGTGCAAGACGGGTGGTGTGAGTCTCGAATGGGAGAACAGTGTGTTTCAAAGCAGGCCTGAGGCCCATTCATGGTGACCAGCTCAGGTACAAGGAGGACCTCAAGGGACACTTCTGCAGTGACTACTCATAGGGCTCTATGGAGGAGAGGGAGCGGGGCACCGTCGGCTTCTCTCCCAGTTCTGTTCACCGCCTTCCCTGTTGTGGAGGGCACCTGGGGACAGAAACCACGCTAGCGGAGGGGGAGGGGCCTACCTCTGCGAAGGTAACACAAGAGGAGACTGTCCAGGCCCGCATGCGGCTCTTCTCACCCCCTCTCCCCCACCCCCAGATGCGGAAAGCATATCATAGCTCCTTCCGCAGCTCAGAGCTGACGGATGATGTGGCCTTCAAGTGTATTTTGTCACCTTCAACATCCTTGGGAGAACTCTGGTTCCAGCTAATTCAACACTGAAAGGGAACCTCTTGGGTGAGTGTTGCCTGAAGCCAGGAGGTGGTGGTCCCTGAGCACTGATCCAGGATAATCACTTTATTTAAAAGAAGCAGGTAGGGCTTCCTTGGTGATGCAGTGGTTAAGAGTCTGCCTGCGGGAAGGTCCCACATGCCGCGGAGCAACTAAGCCCGTGCGCCACAACTACTGAGCCTGTGTGCCACAACTACTGAAGGCCGCACACCTAGAGCCCGTGCTCCACCACAAGAGAAGCCACTGCAATGAGAAGCGCCGCAACTACAGAAAGCCCGTGCAAGCCACAAAGACCCAACACAGCCAATAATAAAATAAATTCATTTTAAAAATAAAAATAAATAAAAGCAGCAGGTATGGGAACATATGTATATGAAAAACGGATTCACTTTGTTATGAAGCAGAAACTAACACACCATTGTAAAGCAGTTATACTCCAATAAATATGTTAAAAAAAAGGAAATAAATAAATAAAATGAAAGCAACAGGCACACCTTACCTTTGTTCATGGGGCTTCTTCCAATGGTACTTCCAGGTAGAAAACACACACGCACACACACAGATACTACACAGGTGTGCACCCTATAGCACATGTCTGTGATAGAAGCACAAACATACCCAGAAAATACCCGGAACACAAGCAGAATTGGCTTGTGTTATTAAAATAACCCTTCCGAAATGTATCTGGTGGCCTGTTGTCCTTGCCTTCGGTTATTTCAGGTTCGATGCTGGGAAAGAACGTGTGTCCTTGTCCACTCTGGTCTTGGGGACGGAGAGGGGCTCATGCGGAACTGAAGCCGTGTCCATGCTGCATCGTCAGTTTATTTACACAGGCACACACAACCCTTCTTGTTGGTAGGACGACCCCAGCCTGAGGAAGAGTTTTGCTGACGGACCAAAAACCGTTTCCACGGCTAGTCAGGTTTGGGCGGTAGCACTGCAGAGGGTTCTTGGAACCTGGACACCTGAGATCTTCTCTGAGATCGGAATCGCCTCCTTCTTACGCAGTAGCGATGGTTTCAGCATCGTGCCTCCAGATGGAGAAAACACAGCCTTTCTTTGCAGTTCCCCAAGCCCAGCAAAGCCGCAGGCTCCACGCTTAGCCACCACTCTCGCTCCCATTCTAACCTCAGTCCCGAGACGTGAATGGCCTCAGCCATCAGCTGTCGAGGCTTCAGCCCAGGCTCCCGAAACCAATCCTACAGCTCCTGCTGAAGGTGTCACTCTCAAGAGCTGTCCTGGGCACCATCTTCCCTCGTGACTCCAGGACACTTCTGTGCAAATGGCAAGTTTTGAAACTGCCTCTTGGTATGTTCCTTGATGGAGGTCTTGCTATTCTTTTCCTTTGTGCATTTTAATAGTCAGGTGCTAGAGGGAAACTGGCTATTTTCATTTATTTATTTTATTTGGGTGGGATAATGACACCTTTATTTTGGACTACCTCGTAAAGAAATGTAGCATTTCCTTCCTCCCCCCAGTTTTATTGAGATAGAATTGACATACAACACTAAAAGTTTAAGGTGTACAGTATAATGTTTTGACTTACATACATCACGAGATTATTAGCACAAGTTTAGTGAACATCTATCATCTCATATAGATACATAAATAAATAGAAAAAAACTTTTGTGTGTGATGAGAACTCTCATGATTTACTCTCTTAACTCTCATATGTAACATACAGTTGTGTTAATTATATTTATCGTGTTGTGCATTACATCCCCAGTACTTATTTGGCTTATAACTGGAAGTTTGTGTCATTTGACTGCCTTCATCCGTTCCCCACCCCACCACAAATCAGATCTCTTTTTCTATGAGTTTGTGTGTTTCTTTTTGAAGTATAATTGACCTACAACACTCAGTTAGTTCCTATTACATAGTGAGTGGGTATTTCTATCTATTTCAAAATGATTTCCACGATAAGTCTAGTTATGATATGTCACCAGAGATATCACATAGGTATTGATTATATTCCCCACACTGTACATTTCATACCTGTGACTCATTTATTTTGCAAGTGGAAATTTGTACCTCTTAATTTCCCTCACCTATTTCTTTCCTTCTTCCACCCGCTTCCTCGTCTGGCAACCACATGTTTGTTCTCTGTATCTGTGACTTTGTTTCTGTTTTGTAATGTTTATTCACTTGTTTTGAACCCAAGTTCCCTGCGTTGAAAGGCAGATTCTTTACCACTGGACCACCAGGGAAGTCCCCAGTATTCTCTCTTTATCTTTAAGTTTTGCCATTTTTATGACAATGTGTCTTGCTGTGGTCCTGTTTGGGTTGATCCTGTTTGGGACTCTATGTGCTCTCTGGACCTAGATGTGTGTTTCCTTTCCCAGGTTAGGGATGTTTTCTGCTATTATGTCTTCAGATATGTTCTCTGCCCCTTTCTTTCTCTCTCTTTTCCGTCTGTGACTCCTATAATGTGAATATTAGTATGCTGGACATCTCTTAAACTGTCCTCATTTATTTTTATTCTTTTTTCTTTGTTCTGTTCAACTTCAGTGATTTCCACTACCCTGTCTTTGCATTCACTGATCTGGAATGTAAAGACAGGGTAGACTGTTGATTTCTTCTAGTGTATTTTTCATTTCAGTTATTATAGTCTTCATCTCTGTTTTGTTCCTCTTTATATTTTCTAACTCTGTTCAAAAACTTCTAATTTCTCGCAAACTGGCTATTTTGAATTGTAACAACTGGCTTCATTGGTCCTCTGGCTTTGATTGTCTCATGACTATCCTAAGGGATTTAACTACTGTGAGACCTCAGATGGAATGCTGCCATGACATAGGTCACATTTTTTGTGCCCATTTAAAGTCTTACTTGCATCATCTGCATTAATTTCAGTATAAAAACGTAAGTCCAAATGTAGCATATGGTTTTAAGCTCTTACCTGACCTTGAACTCTGGGCATTAGATCTCATTTTTCCATAGATAAAAATATCATCAAGCATCTCACAATTCAAAAGTTGACACAAATTTCTGAAAGAATTAAAAATATAAAAGGACTAATTACCTAATTTTAGATGTAGCCCCTTTATACCTGAAGGCTTTTCTTCTCAATATTTGTTCTGCTATCACCAGGTGCATCCAAGAGGACAACAAGAGGTGCCCAAACAAGCAAACAAAACTAAGATTTAATGAGAGTGGGATTGGGTTAGGGGAACACCAATACCTAAAAGAGGCTTAGGACAGTCAAATTGACGCCTTGTCCCACGTCTTATTCCACTCATACCCTTTATCACAGTCTATCCACAACAATTATTTTCCTCTTATATCATTTTTTAAAATTGTGGTAAAATTCAAATAATATATAATTACCCATTTTAAAGTGTATGGTTCAGTGGCATTTAGAACATTCACAATGTTCTGCCACCATCACCACCATCTAGTTTCAAAACATATTCATCGGGACTTCCCTGGTGGTCCAGCGGTTAAGCCTCTGCACTCTAATGCAGGGGGCCTGGGTTCAATCTCTGGTCAGGGAACTAGATCCCACATGCCCCAATTAAAGATCCTACACGCGGCAGCAAAGATCCCGCATGCCGCAACTAAGACCTGGTGCAGCCACATAAAAGCAGACAAACGTATTCATCACCCCAAAATGACACCCCTATTTATTCAGCAGTCATTCCCCAGTCCTCCCTCCTCCAGCCCCTGGCAACCACTAATCTGCTTTCTGTCTCTGGATTTGCCCACTCTGGATATTTAATACTCGTGGAATCATACAATATGTGACCTTTGCTGCCAGCTTCTTTCACTTGGCATAATGCTTTTGAGGTTCACCCACACTGTAGGAGGTGTTAGTACCTCATTCTTTTTTTCTCTATGTGCCATTATATGTTAAGATTTATAGGTGACAAAAGAACTGAATGGGGCCCTGGGGATTTACAAAGTTACAAAATATACATGTAAAAAGTCTAATAAAATATTTGAGTTTAAAAGCAAACCAAGCCAAATCATTCTAAAAGGAAGAGAAGAAAGTGCTTTCAAATCTCAGATTTCTCTTACTAGATCAATAAACTGGACTTGATTTTATAATCACTAATGTTAAAAGAATAATATGGATGTATAATTTTTCATTTTCTGATAACATACCACTTTAAATGAAAGAACTGTACCCTACACCCAGGAGACTAGGGTCAAGCGATAATCATCTGGATCATTATATAAAGTACCTTCAGTGAGTCAGAGAACAATAAAGTCAAGTCCTTTTTATAAAATAGCCAACATGCGACAGAAACTATTTTTCTCGTTCCACAGATGAGGAAGTTGAGTCTCAGGTGTTTAAAGCCATTTGCTGGGAATTCCCTGGCGGTCCAGTGGTTAGGACTCGGCGCTTTCACTGCCAGGGGCCCTGGATCAATCCCTGGTCGGGAAACTAAGATCCCGCAAGCTGCATGGTGTGGCCAGAAAACGAAACCAAACCAAAACACTCACTTGCTTAAATCAGTAGGGGAGCAGAAAAACCAAGGGTAGGATTGCAGGCTTGCCTCTGCCTCTTCTGGGTGTTGGGGTTTGGAGAAGTGGAACTTTGGGGTTTTTCTGTGTATTATCAAACTTTTGAAATAAGATGTACTGATGAATTAATTATGTAATAAAAAAAGCTAATTCAGCTTCTCAAATACACTTTGTAGATAGTGGGCCACAAACAAATCTAAGCTATCACTTTGTAAGGAGCCAAAACAGATTTGGACAGGTGGCTGCTTGTACTCATGATTTAATCATCAAACAAGTACCTATAACGGATGGTTACTGTTAGGAATTAAAATGATACTATCATTTCTCCTAACTAGCTATAATCTATTTCTAGATAGAGCATAATGTTACATGATTCTTTATGGTGTAATACAAGTGAGCCAAAGATAAACTCTGTATATTGCTTCTATATTGTTTACTTCTTCACAGCAGACCGGGACCCGTTAGCTCAAAGGTACCTATCCAACTGGTGTAAATATAGCCTAAATAAGCAGACACTTATAATATTGTTAAAATGGCCACACAACACAAGGGAACTGGCAAACAAGCCGTAGAGTCTGCTCTGCAGTTGGAGAACGCATTAAACAACCTCCTGCAACACCTGAAGGCCTCGGCTTCTAAAAATACAGAAACCAAACTCTCACGCTTCATGAAAACGTTCCTGGATCAACAGACCAGGAACATAAGCTATCTGGAATACCAGCTTAACTATCCCAAGGACTTAGAAAAGGCAGCCCAGAGTGAGGGACAGCTTGAAAAGGCTGCTAAAGCATCTGAAGCATCAGGTAAAGAGACAACATCTGAAGGCAACACGGCAAGTCTTCCCACCCAGCAGGTCCCAAAGTCAGCTACAAGGACACACGTTCTTTCTCAGCATCGAACTTGAAATAACCGAAGGCAAGGACAACAGGCCACTAGATACATTTCAGAAGGGTTATTTTAATAACACAAGCCAATTCTGCTTGTGTTCCGGGTATTTTCTGGGTATGTTTGTGCTTCTATCACAGACATGTGCTATAGGGTGCACACCTGTGTAGTATCTGTGTGTGTCCGTGTGTGTTTTCTACCTGGCAGTTCCATTTGAAGAAGGCCCCGTGAACAAACATAAGGTCTACCTGCTGCTCTTATTTTATTTTTCATTTTTATTTTTTTAACATCTTTATTGGAGTATAATTGCCTTACAATGGTGTGTTAGTTTCTGCTTTATAACAAAGTGAATCCGTTTTTCATATACATATGTTCCCATACCTGCTGCTTTTATTTATTTTTATTTTTAAAATGAATTTATTTTATTATTGGCTGTGTTGGGTCTTTGTGGCTTGCACGGGCTTTCTGTAGTTGCGGCGCTTCTCTTTGCAGTGGCTTCTCTTGTGGTGGAGCACGGGCTCTAGGTGTGCGGCCTTCAGTAGTTGTGGCACACAGGCTCAGTAGTTGTGGCGCACGGGCTTAGTTGCTCCGCGGCATGTGGGATCTTCCCACAGGCAGACTCTTAACCACTGCGTCACCAAGGAAGCCCTACCTGCTTCTTTTAAATAAAGTGATTATCCTGGATCAGTGCTCAGGGACCACCACCTCCTGGCTTCAGGCAACACTCACCCAAGAGGCTCCCTTTCAGTGTTGAATTAGCTGGAACCAGAGTTCTCCCAAGGATGTTGAAGGTGACAAAATACACTTGAAGGCCACATCATCCGTCAGCTCTGAGCTGCGGAAGGAGCTATGATATGCTTTCCGCATCTGGGGGTGGGGGAGAGGGGGTGAGAAGAGCCGCATGCAGGCCTGGACAGTCTCCTCTTGTGTTACCTTCGCAGAGGTAGGCCCCTCCCCCTCCGCTAGCGTGGTTTCTGTCCCCAGGTGCCCTCCACAACAGGGAAGGCGGTGAACAGAACTGGGAGAGAAGCCGACGGTGCCCCGCTCCCTCTCCTCCATAGAGCCCTATGAGTAGTCACTGCAGAAGTGTCCCTTGGAGTCCTCCTTGTACCTGAGCTGGTCACCATGAATGGGCCTCAGGCCTGCTTTGAAACACACTGTTCTCCCATTCGAGACTCACACCACCCGTCTTGCACATCTAGGTGGTCCCGATGGGGCAGCATGCGGGGAGCATGGGTGCTGGGGGAGAGGGTGGAAGAGAACAGGTGGGTCTGTGTAAACCCCTCACGGGCACCTGGCAAACTTCTGAGATGTGCATGGCCTATGATGGTGACTCAGGGCTGTTACTGCATGAAAGGAGGCCTCCTGGGCATTCGGTCTGAATGGAGTTGGCTTAGCCATTTCCATCAAATTTACTAACCCCATGTGACACAGAGAACAAATATGCAGAGGACTCACAACTTTATTGAAAATACAAAACATGCCCTAAAACAGTGGGTCAAGGTCTCTACTTCTATTTAATATACTTTGCAGGCATTTGGGGAACTGCTCTTGGTGGTGAGGTATGCAGAATTTGAAACTGGCTCAAAGGCCCTTTGGAAAAAACCGTCACAGACACAATTCAATAGAAAGTCGGGGCAGCTGAAGGATCTCCAATGGAAAGGAACGACGCGATGCCACATGAGGGCACCAACAGTGAAGCACGTGTGGAAGATGACAGGGTGGAGGTGGCAACAGCATAGGAGGAAAGGGTGGCAAGGGTGGCACAGGTGGCTCAGGTGGCACGGGTGGCACGGGCAGGTTAGGTGGCATGGGTGGCATGGGTGGCTCAGGCGGCACAGGCAGGTTGGGTGGCATGGGGGGCATGGGTGGGACGGGCGGCATGGGCGGCATGGGTGGCACGGGCAGGTTGGGTGGCATGAGCGGCACGGGCAGCAGAGGCAGCTCCAGCGGCACTTGCTCCAGAAAAACGTGGACCCAATCCAGCTCCTGAAGCAGAATGGCACTGCAGGGTCGACACACGCTGACGACAGCAGGGAGGACCGGGGGCACGTGGGGCACGTTTCTGAGCATTACTGCCCTCTGATGTCTCCGACACTTGGCCCTTCTACTCCTAAACCAAGCCTTCAAGCAGAGAGAAAAAGAGATTGATTAGTATATTGAGCATTTCATGTCAGACATGAAAAATCGCAGCAGGGAGCTCTCGGTGCCTTGAAGATTTGAAAGTGCATCAGGAGAAGCGATTTCCTTCTTGCTAAAGTATCTTAGGATATGTAGCTGAAGGCGCTCCCTTCAGCCGCCCTCCCCCCCAAGAGCGAGCACCGACTATGTGCCAGGCTCTGGATTGGCATATGGCTTTGTCTCTCCCCTCCCACCTTTTCTATTATTTCCCCCACTCTTACACGCAGGTGGAGCTGACCAACTGCACTCTGTCCCTGCTGTTATTACTGTGCCTGGGAGGTCTGCGTCCTGACAACTGACCGTCAGCTCCAGCTGCCACTAATCCCTACTCATTGGGCAGGTGTCACCTTAGTTATGGGGGAAGTTGAGCATAGGAAAAAGTGGGTGCCTTTTAAAATCATACTGAGGGGAACGGTCCCCATTTTGAAAAACCCATCTTTGGTTACAGTAAGTGATATATATATAGGTAGAGTCTAAACAAAGATATATATAGATATATGTATATATATATACACACACACATATATGTATATATATACACACACATATGTATATCTGTTTGTATATATATGTATACACCTTTGTGTAAACTATACCTATATACATATATTTGATTATGGATCTCTATCCATCTACTCAAGCACATATGAAGTCAATTCCTCAAGCATAGGTTCTTACGGGACTAAAGACACAGACCTACTAGAGAATGGACTTGAGGATATGGGGAGGGGGAAGGGTAAGCTGGGACAAAGTGAGAGAGTGGCATGGACATATACACACTACCAAATGTAAAATAGATAGCTAGTGCGAAGCAGCCGCATAGCACAGGGAGATCAGCTCGGTGCTTTGTGACTGCCTGGAGGGGTGGGGTAGGGAGGGTGGGAGGGAGGGAGATGCGAGAGGGAGGAGATATGGGGATATATGTATATGTATAACTGATTCGCTTCGTCATAAAGCAGAAACTAACACACCATTGTAAAGCAATTATACTCCAATAAAAACGTTAAAAAAAAGTGTACAAGGCAAAAAAAAAAAAGAATAGGTCCTTAAAAGGTGTACAAACATTTTAAGTTCATTGTCTGTATGCCTTCTTCATATTCATTTGCATCAACATTTATGTAATTGCTGCCCAGGGCCTGGGAAACCAGGCTACAAAGGCTTTGCCCCTGCACGCCATCAGCTATTGAGCTAAGTGGTGGGTATAGTTACTGTCTGTGAAGTTTTGGTGTCCTAGAAATTAAACCTTTGAGTGCCAAGATAATCTAGCATGAATTCAAATTACACAAAGAGCAGGACTCTGCACACTATCTACAGTATGTGGAATATAGTACTTGTAAAAGAAATTATAGGATAAGAAACTGAAAAGGTAGTTTTCATTATCACCCTTGCATGTTAGACAAGGTTATAGTTCAGTTTAATTTGTTTTAGTTTTGCTTTCTTCATCATCTCCATGTAAATTACAATGATAATCTGTTACTTTTGTTCTTGAGTGTTTCTTTGGGGAAGGCAAAGAAGAACTCCCACGCACACCTGAGTCATCTTTAAGTCCACTTCTTCAAGTATGCTTCCAGATTTGTATTGAAAGTAACATCTACCTTCTTTGAACTCCCATATTATTGCTTTGTTACTCACCTGTGGCATTTGTCTTGTTCCAGAATATATGTGACTTTAACTCATGTATTTTCTTTCTCTCCATGACTTGCTTATGTCTTTCTTTGGCCCTCATTTATAGTACATGGACAATGAATTAAAAAATTATACACACACACAGACACATACACACACTAATGATAGGGAGGAAAAGGATGATAACTACGAAGAAGGAGAGAGAAACAGGAGAGAAGAGCCTTTGCAATTCAGACTTCCAGGGCAGCTCCACACACAGTGCTTCAGACACAGAGGAGAGCACGTTGCTGATCTGTTTCTCCACCCCCATGGAAGGCCACCAGCTAAGTGCTAGAGCCTTTCTGGGAAGATCTTTGCTACCTCAGAGTCTGTCGCTCAGGACTGCCAGATGGGCTGGGAGGAAAATAAGAGAATGGAGCCAACACTGGACAAGCTCAGCTAGTAAAAGTCCCCAGGCTCACTGGCCTTAGTCAAGGCCATCCACCCTTCTTCTATATTCACTTTCAACCAATCAACAAGTCCTTACTGAATGCCTGCTACGTACACAGCACTGCTCTGGGGTACTGCATGGGGAATGCTAAGAAGTGTGTCAAGTGCCAGATTACACCGTAACTGAGAAGTCACAAAATACACATACGTATACATACATATTACATTCGCCCATGGACACACACACACACACATACATACACCATTCATGCTTCCATACATTTAAGACTGACTCGCAATGCAAGCAATGTGTGATAGGGATCCAATGAATTGGTCCCATTTCAAGAGCAGTAAGAGCTCAGAAGATGAGAGTACTGTGGCTTCCTCCAAGAGATGGGGATTGAGCTAGAACTTGAAAAATCTGAGTGTTGACAGGAATTAGCACATTGCATTTCTTTTACCATCGAGTAGACTAAAAGCAAATAGCTTGGGCTTCCCTGGTGGCACGGTGGTTAAGAATCTGCCTGCCAGTGCAGGGGTCACGGGTTCAAGCCCTGGTCCAGGAAGATCCCACATGCCGCGGAGAAAATAAGCCCCTGCGCCACAACGACTGAGCCTGCGCTCTAGAGCCGGCGAGCCACAAGTACTGAGCCTGCGTGCCACAACTACTGATGCCTGCGCGCCTACAGCCCATGCTCCGCAACAAGAGAAGCCACCGCAATGAGAAGCCCGCGCACTGCAACGAAAGGTAGCCTCTGCTCGCCACAACTAGACAAAGCCCGCACGAAGCAACGAAGACCCAATGCAGCCAAAAAAATAAAAAGAAATAACTAAAAAAGCAAATAGCTTTTCCCAGTCCTAGCAAGGCTCAAGAATGTCACGTAAGGTTTCCCTCTGAAGGATGCCCACAGAGAATGTGGCTGCAGGGAGCAGCCCTTGAGGCTTGAGCCCAGGCTGCCTAAGGTAAAGACATCCTTAGCGAGACGCCTGGTTCATGCTTCACCACATGGAGCCACGAACAGCGGTGGTTCTACAAGCTTGCTGCTCATAATGGCCTAATATCTCTGGCAGAATTTAAAGGAAAATCATGCAATTTTACCCTTAATACCTGGTTACAGCAAAGGGATGCACTGTCCCAGTGTCTGGACTGGGATTTAGTCTGCAAATGATTTGGAACAAACCCAAAGGGTCCATGCTGTCCTGAGATAGGGCAGTGAATGCAAACACTGAATCACTTTTATTGCCACATACAACCACCAGCAGTAGTATATATCCAGGGCTGTCTTTAATTTCCTGCTCCGCTTTCTAAGGCTGGGATTAGATATGCAAATGCCCACCCCCTCAAGTTTTCCTTTTATTTTATCAGCGTAGACACAGAAAAACTTATATCCTAAAGAAACCAACTGTAAGAAGTCATTTTTGAGGCAATCAGGGAATTCAGAATACAAGCGACTGGGTGATGGCGCCAAGGGATTATTATTACCATTCAGGCGCCTGGATGGCACTCTGGTTATGTAGGAAAAAAGACTGTATTTTTTAGAAAGTGCAGAGACACATAAAGATACAGGGATGAAAACACAAGTTGCCTTGAGTTTCTTTTAAATCAGCACAGCAAGAAGAGGAGAGTGAGTGGGGAGGGGAGGAAGAGAGAAGGACAGAAAGAAGGAAGGGAGGGAAGAAGGGAGGGAGGGAAGCAGGGAGGGAGGGAGCAAGGAAAGAAGATAGATGAAACAGTTTGGTAAGATCGTGATAAATGCTGAAGCTGGGTGATGGTTTTTATGGGAGTCCCTTCCAGTACTCTTCCCATTGTTGTGTATATTTGAATATTTTCATGATAAAACGTGTTTTTCAAAAGAAATGAGTAAAACCCCTATCACAAGTAACAATTACAATGCAACTAGAGATTATCATCCTAAGTGAAGTAAGTCAGAGAGACAAATACCATATGATATCACTTATATGTGGAATCTAAAATATGACACAAATGAACTTATCTATCAAACAGAAACAGAATCAGGGACATACACAATAGACTGGTGGGACTTCCCTGGTGGCACAGTGGTTGAGAATCTGCCTGCCAATGCAGGGGACACGGGTTTGACCCCTGGTCCAGGAAGATCCCACATGCCCTGGAGCAACTAAGCCCGTGCACCACAACTACCGAGCCTGCGCTCTAGAGCCCGCGTGCCACAACTACTGAAGCCCGCATGCCTAGAGCCCATGCTCCGCAACAAGAAAATCCACCGCAGTGAGAAGCCCGTGCACCACAACGAAGAGTAGCCCCCGCTCGCCGCAACTGGAGAAAGCCCGTGCGCAGCAACGAAAACCCAACTCAGCCAAAAATAAATAAAATTAAACATTAAAAAAAAAAAAGACCGGTGGTTGCCAAGGGGGAAGGTGGGGTGGGACAGGGATGGATTGGGAGTTTGCGATTAGCAGATGCAAGCTAGTATATATAAAATGGATAAACAACAAGGTCCTACTGTATAGCACAGGGAACTATATTCAATATCCTATGATAAACCATAATGGAAAAGAATGTGTATATATATATATATATATATATATGTATAACTGAGTCACTCTGCTGTACAGCAGTAATCAACAAAGCATTATAATTCAACTATACTTCAATAAAAATAAACCATTACATAAATCACCCCTTATGTTTATACACAATTAAAGTTAATAGAGTATCTTTCCATACTTCATTCTGACTTCATAAGAATTCCGTGAGATGATTATCTTTATTTTAGCAAATAGTAGTAGTAAGAGTAATAGTTGTTTATAGTTCGGGAAACTAAGGCTCAGGGACAGTAAGGCTTGTCAGTGTCGTGTAGTGAGAATTCAGGGCCAAAGCTCTTGCTATGAGCAGGAAAGTAGAAGTGCCCTAAAACCAGATGCATATGCTGCAACTCCAGAGACTGCTTCCGTTACTCAATTCCTTGGTCTTTCCGATTATTATCATTAGTTATTATTTATTCTTCTTATTATTTTGGGTGGGAGGGGGTGGTTAGGGGCATTGTGTCCCACTTTTTCTGATGAAAAGTGCACACACTATTCTAATGCCACCATACACACGGAACTTTACATTCAAATTCAAGGGGACTCCCAATCCCGCTGACAGCCAGCTGTGGCCTCCAAGTAAGCCCTCCGGATCTGTACCTTGTTCCGCAGGCCCAGTAACTGCAATGAACTGAACCAAGAGCCAGCCTAGAGATTCCCTTCCTATAAACACATCCTAAAACACTGCTTTCATTAAGGCACTCCCCCGGCACAAAACTCTTACAGTTTTCCATGATCCCAAATGCAGACATTCTAACTCCTTCCACAAATTGGACCCCAACCTAACTTTTAAACTTTAGTTCCCACCCAGTACAGAGTTGTCTCCAGGCTCCCCCTCCAGCTCCCTCTCAAGGTCAGCACCTCATATGCATTCATTCTCCTGGCCATCCTGTTTGGGTTGGTGTTCCCTAAGCCAAGCTTTACACTTGATCACTCCTGGGGCTGCTCATACTACCTCCCTGAACTGAAGTTCCATGCACGGCCTGCTTAGCATTTACCAAAATTTGACTCACTCTGTGAGGTGTAAGGGAAACCCCACCACCCTGCAAAAAAAGCCAAATCTGCTTCTATCACGGGCTGCTAAGAACAAAGTCTCTTCAACGGTTTGAATCCTGGCCCTCTTCCACTGACCTATGTAACCTTAGGGAAGTCACTGGACCTCTCCGAGCCTCCACTTCTTCCCTTAGGAACTAAAGAGAGTGATGGCCCCCTCCTCAGGGGATGGCTATAAGATCGATTAGCCAGGCCCTGGTGCACAGTGAGTACCCACATGGTGTCACCAGCCTGAGCAAGCACAGCTCTGTGCCACTCCACAGACTCTCATATCCACTCAGGGGCAGGGGCGACACTCCGTGTCCAGCATCCTCAGTCACAGTGCAGGCCCCTGTGCAGAATGACCGCAGTCAGTCCCGACCCCTTAACTCTAGCATCAGCTAAAGTTATCTGAGCCCTCACCATGGGCCTTATTTGTATTCCTTCATGTAAATTTCACAACACGGTACAGCAGGTACCATCATGATCCCCATCCTACAGATGTGGCACCTGAGGCACAGAGAGGTCAGCTAATTTAGCTCTGGCCACACAGCAAGTTAGTGGCGGTGGGGCTGGGCACTCTGTCTCCAGAATTTTCAGCTTCTTTCTCTCACATGGGCTGATCTCTCTCCCCAGACTGTGAGAACCCATGGCACAATAGCTGCGTCTGGAATCATGACACTCTCCACACTGCCTGAGGCAGGGCCTTGTAAACAGAGCAGCCAACAGAGGATTCCTGACTGAAGCATGTATAGGGACACAAAAACATGGCAGCGACATATTCACAAGAAAACTTTCTGTCCTCATTGCCAACTGCCAGAGAATAGCCATCATCTTTCTTCTCTCATGGACCTTTGTGAATAAATAAACCACAAAATTGATGAAAATTGGAAATGTGAGACAGCATGGTATGGCCGTTGGTAACACTGTGTTTTCACCATCTCAGTTAATCCTCACGATAACCTGGTGAGGTAGTTACTATTGCTAGCCTCATTTTACAGATGTGGAAACCACGACTAAGTGAGAATAAGCAACCTAACAGTTTAGCCAGCTAGCAAGCGTTGAGCAAAGCCAGGATTTAGATGCCAGCAATCTGGCTCCAGGTTCCCTGCTCCCATAAATCCGCTACATCGACTACGATTCATGGCTGTTACTGCTTAGGATGAAGCTCCGTTCAGTATTTAAGGTTTTCAAAGTGTGAAGTTAAGTAAAACTTTTAAATAAATACGACCATGACTGATGCCAAGGTAGGGCAACATTTGTCAAGGGTCACATGGGTGACTAAAGTTGAGAAAACACAAATTCACTGTGGAAATCTGAGATGTGGAAGGACACACCTCCTGAGCTGTCACAGACCTCCTAGCTTGTCTAATGCAAATCATGATAAAAACCCTCATAGGTCTCGCATGTGATAACTGATATGGAACCAAAATTGTGTACAGGGTATCCAGCCAAGAGAGGGACAGGCCTGCCGAACTCACCAAGGGCCAACCTGAGGAGGAAATGTCTTGGTTAAAATCAGGAGGAGGTACTCATATTGCCATGTCTTACCAGTTTTTGAAAGAGAATTGGTCAACAAACCTTTTTTAGTTTCTGGACCACCCTCCACAGACATGAGGCAGGGGCACTTATCCCTTAGGCACTGTAGGTGAGGGGACTAGGTCCCATGATATATTTAGGAGCCCACAAAAATGATTTGGCTTCTGATCCCCAATGGGGTTGATGAAAATGGTTGTCCAAGGAAACACAGACTAAATCAAGTACATTGTCAAGTATAGGGCCCATTATTATAAGCTATTTTCAATATTTAGGATATTAAGTCTTGGGGCATCTATAAAACACTTCTCCAAGGAAAAACCATAGAGCTGTAAATCTGGCCTGGCCCTCTTTCATTTGACAATAAATAAAATTTATTTACTCCTCAGCAAGGGCTCAGGAGAATATTTCGAGAAAACGTGAGGAGATGAGATGGGGGGATAGGCAGCGGCAAGAAAGTGGGTAAATTTACCCATGTCCACAGGGGCCCACCACAAGGGACATGTATGCTTTTGTAGAGGATCTACAGCCAGAAGCAATAGGAGCTTAGGAGCTGTGCACAAAGATGTAGCATAGTCCAGAGCTGCAACAAGGACCAAAAAAAAGAAAAAGAAAAAAGGCAGGAAATCTGTACCCGGCAAGCATTCTTGAGTGCTTGAAACGCTGTGCAGGTTTCTACACCTGCAATCTGATGTTGATTCATTACTAAAAATCTATAGGCTAATGGGTGGGGGGGGCGCTGGCTTTCGCTTTCTTTTGTTTTGTTTGCATAGTGCATCTGAGCACCAGGCATGCTCAGAAAACGCAGCCCTGAACTCCTGCTCCTGGAGACCCGGGGAGTATGGCGGACTCTGACTTCAACCTCATTGCAAAAATTCAGAGCAAGCAAACTCCTAGCTAATAATACGGTCGACCCTTCAAATACACGGCTTTTGAACTTGCAAGTCCACTTAAACACAGGTTTTTGGTGTTTTTAAAAAAAATTTCAATAAATATACAGGCGGCCCTCCATAGCCATGGGTTTCGCATCAGCAGATGCGGAGGGCCCACTCTGGGACTTGAGCATCCGCCGATTTTGGTATCCGCGGCGGGTCCTGGAACCAATCCCCCGCGGATACCGAAGGGCGACCGTATTACTTTGATTACTGTTCCCTTCTTGGTACTGGCTGCCGGATATGGAGGGCTCGGTCAAGAGATAGTCCCCAAATGCTTCTCCAAGGTCTATGGAGCTTGGGTGAGGTCTCTCTCTTACCCTCCACAAAACGGGCACAGCCCATTGATCTGGGAAGGCGCCCGACCAAGTGCGGAGTACTTAGTCAGCTAGGTTGCAACCTGCCACCCGGAATTCTGCTCTCACGCATGCTCCCTACCAGCGCCTGGGCGGCGCGCAACATCCTCTGCGCCCTGCCCGCGCCCCCTTAGACGGTCCATAGACGGCCGACGCCCTGCCGCATGCGCACATCAGCTAACCCAACCCCCAGCAGGCTGTGGTAAACCCACAGCGGGCGTCATACCAGAATCTCTGAAACCGGACCAGCCGCCAGAGGAGCCTTAACGTGCCAGATCGTGGGCCACCGCTCTAGCCTTGAGTCGTGAGCCGGGGGTCTCAGGAGATCCGGAGCAGCCTCTGCTGAAGCTCACAGCCTCCTCGACAGCAGTCGGGACATGGAGCGTCAGCCGCAGAGCAGCCACGATGCCTATGACGTCACGGATGCAGCCATTGCCCGCTTCTTCAAGCTGGGGGTCGAAGAGGAGCGGGAAGAAGCGAAAGGTCAGTGGCGGGTGGGGCACTCGCTTTAACGGATTCCAGGAAAGGTACTTTCCCAGGGCGGGGCGAACGGCAGGACCCCCCCTCGGACGCAGGCCCTCCCCAGAGCCGGGCTCACTCGACGGCCTGATCTTTCTCTTTGGGTTTCCTCCCTTGCAGAGGTGAAGCCCGCGGAGATGTCGCCTCCCGGAGAGGGGGGAGAGGAGCAGAAGGCTCAGTCCGAACTGGAGCAGGGAGCAGCCGCGGAAGGGAAAGAGGCGGGAGACGAAGGAGAAGGAAAGGAAGGCTGCGAGGTCAGCGTCGGAGCCGCCGGCCCCGCGGACGGCGAAAGCCGCGAGGCCGAGGCCGAGGCCGAGGCCGAGGCGGGCGGCGGCGAAAGCGGAGAGCAGGGCGGCGAGGAGCAGCCCCCGCGGGCCGCCGTCGAGGGTCCCGAGACCGCAGACGGGCAGCGGCGGGGCCCCCGCGCCAGGTTCACGCAGGTGCAGGTGCAGGACCTGAGAGCGTTTTCAAGCACACTCAGTACCCCACCGCGCTCATGCGGTAAGCAGGCGTCTCGGGTGGCGCGGGCTGCCGCGTGGGTGGTGGGCGGCGCTCTCGCGAGTCCCTCTCCTAGGCTCCGGATCTGAAAGCCCCGGGGCCTGGCGGCGGCCCGCCCTTCCGGCACACTCGAGGCCTAGGACGGGGGCGGGGACTCTGCCTGGCGGGAATCGAGGTCGATATTTCCGTGCGGTGTTTGAGTAAGTCACGTTGGGGAGCTTTGTGGGCCGCCGGTTCACATAAGTAATGAGTCGCCCGAGACGTGGTGGAGCAAATGCAGAGTTGGAATCTACTTTTATCTGAAATTTTGATCATCAGTTATTCATGGATTATATTTGCATTAGTTTAAACACTACATGAAAACATCCTTTATCTTTTCTTTTCTTTTTTTTTTTTTGCGGTGCACGGACCTCTCACTGTTGTGGCATTTCCGGTTGCGGAGCACAGGCTCCGGACGTGCAGGCTCAGCGGCCATGGCTCACGGGCAGGCTCAGCGGCCATGGCTCACGGGCCCAGCCTCTCCGCGGCATGTGGGATGTTCCCGGACCGGGGCACGAACCCGTGTCCCCCGCATCGGCAGGTGGACTGTCAACCACTGCGCCACCAGGGAAGCCCTAAAACATCCTTTATCTTGATTACTGAATTTTTAAAAATAAATCAGTTTATTTATTTATGGCTGCATTGGGTCTTTGTTGCTGCTCTCGGGCTCTGGGCGCGGGCTTTCTCTAGTTGCGGCGAGCGGGGGCTACCCTAAAATTGCGGTGCGCGCATTGTGGTGGCTTCTCTTGTTGCAGAGCGCGGGCTCTAGGCGGGTGGGCTTCCGTAGTAGTTGTGGCACGTGGGCTCAGTAGTTGTGGCTCGCGGGCTCTAGAGCGCAGTCTCGGTAGTGGTGGCACACGGGCTTAGTTGCCCCGCGGCATGTGGGATCTTCCCGGACCAGGGCTCGGACCCGTGTCCCCTGCATCGGCAGGTGGATTCTTAACCCCTGCGCCACCAGGGAAGCCCGATTACTGAATTTTTAGTTACCCCTGAAGTTTGTGCCTGAGGCAGAATTGTTCCCTAAAGCAAGCTTCAGTGTGGAGAATGAATGGGTTGCTGAGTACCTGTGAATGCGGCTAAAATTTAAAAAGCTATCATTTACATTGTGCTTACTGTGTGTTAAGCACTTGTTTTAAAGGGTTTTTCTACATACTGTCATTGAATCTTCACAACCCCTTGTGAATGTGGTAGCCACTGTTATTATCCCCACTTATAACTGTGAAAAAACTGAAGCTCAGAGAAGTGATGAGACTTGCCCAAGATGGCACAGCTGGAATGTGGCAGAGCTGGGATTCAGTCCTAGGAGGCTGTTCAGTAGGCAAGGCCAGAGGTGATGGTGTGTTGGTCCAGGGTAGTGGCGATGGAGAGAAGTGAACAGATTAAAGAGATATTTAGCAGGTAAAATTGATAGCAATTCATGGTAATTTGAACACGGGGGTAAAAGGAAATGTTTAAGAAAAATGTATAAATTTCTGATTTGCCCAAATGAATGGCTGCTGGTATATTCAGTGAGCTAGGGAATATTGAAAGACAATAAAAGAAGCTTGCAAGAGACAGAGGAGGAGTGTTTGGAGAGGCTGTTTGTAGGCAAACCGTATCGTGGAAACCTGGATGGCGGTAGGAGACGATTCAACAAGAAGGGATGGTAACTAGCATCAACTTCGGTTTAGGATTTTCTGTTCAACTCGATTACTCCAAGTTCGATTGCTTTTTGCTGTGGTGCGATAATTGGATCAGCCCAATTTCTCCCTTTCTCAAAAGTGTCAAACTCAAGATGCCCCTTGATTTGGATGTCTAGAGCTGCCTGATAAATATTTTTTCTTCCAGTCTATTATGATATAATTAACATTCAGTACTGTATAAGTTTAAGGTGCACAGCATAATGAGTTGGCTTACGTGCGTCATGAAATGATTATCATAATAAGTTTGGTGACCATCCATCATCTCATATAGATACATAATTAAACAGAAAAAAAGTTTTTTGTGTGATGAGAACTTTTAGGAACTCTCTTAACAGATTTCGTATATAACATACAGCAGTGTTAATTTTATTTATCATGTTGTACATTATATCCCTAGTACTTATTTATCTTATAACTGGAAGTTTGTACCTTTTGACTGCCTTCATCCAATTTCCCCACCTCACTCAATTTCATTTCTTTTTATGGCTGAGTAATATTCCATTGTATATATATGCCACATCTTCCCCATCCATTCATCCGATGATGAGCACCTAGGTTGCTTCCATCTCTGGGCCATTGTAAATAGAGCTGCAATGAACATCCTGGTACATGACTCCCTTTGAACCATAGTCCTCCCAGGGTATATGCCCAGTAGTGGGCCCGCTGGGTCACGTGGCAGTTCCACTTGTAGTTTTCCAAGGAACCCCCATACTGTTCTCCATAGTGGCTGTACCAATTCACATTCCCACCAGCAGTGCAGGAGCGTTCCCCTTTCTCCACACCCTCTCCAGCATTTATTGTTTCTAGATTTTTTGATGATGGCCATTCTGACCGGTGTGAGATGATATCTTACCGCAGCCCTGATCTGCATTTCCCTAATGATTAATGATATTGAGCATTCCTCCATGTGCTTGCTGGCAGTCTGTACAACTTCCTTGGAGAAATGTCTACCCAGGTCCCCTGCCCATTCCTGGATTGGGTTGCCCGTTTTTCTGTTATTGAGCTGCACGAGCTGCTTGCATATTTTGGAAATTAATCCTTTGTCAGTTGCTCCATCTGCAAACACCTTCTTCCATTCTGAGGGTCGTCCCCTGGTCTTGCTTATGGTTTCCTCCGCTGTGCAAAGGCCCTGAAGTTTCACTAGGTCCCACCTGTTCACCCTTGTTTCTATTTCCATTTCTCTAGGAGGTGGGTCAAAAAGGATCTTGCTGTGATTTATGTCACAGAGTGTTCTGCCTATGCTTTCCTCTAAGAGCCCGACAGCTTCTGGCCTTACATTCAGGCCCTCCATCCATTTTGAGCTTATTTTTGTGCATGGTGCCAGGGAGTGATCTAATCTCAAACCTTTACATGTACCTGTCCAGTCCTCCCAGCACCACCCATTGAAGAGGCTGTCCCTTCTCCACTGTACACTCCTGCCTCCTTCATCAAAGATAAGGTGACCATATGTGCGTGGGTTCATCTCTGGGCTTTCCATCCTGTTGCATTGATCCATCTCCCTGCCTCTGCGCCAGTACCACAGTGTCCCGACCACTGCAGCTCTGTAGTATAGTCCGAAGCCAGGGAGCCCGACTCCTCCAGCTCCGTTCCTCATTCTCAAGACTGCCCTGGCCATTCGGGGTCCCCTGTGTTTCCTGTATGGATATTTTAGCAATATTAATTCTTCCAATCCAAGAACACAGTGTATCTTGCCATTTGGGGGGAACATTTTCAAATTCCTTCATCAGTGTTTTGTATATAGTTTTCAGAGTATAGGTCTTTCACTTCCTTGGTTAAGTTTATTCCTAGGTATTTTATTCTTTTTGATGCTATTTTATTTCTTATTATTAATTAATTAATTACTTTTATTTTTGGCTGCGTTGGGTCTTTGTTGCTGCACGTGGGCTTTCTTTAGTTGCGGCAAGTGGGGCCTTCTCATTGCGGTGGCTTCTCTTGTTGCAGAGCACAGGCTCTAGGCACGCGGGCTTTAGTAGATGTGGCACGTGGGCTCTAGTAGTTGTGGCACGTGGGCTCAGTAGCTGTGGCTCGCAGGCTCCAGAGCGCAGGCTCAGTAGTTGTGTCTCACAGGCTTAGTTGCTCCACGGCATGTGGGATCTTCCCAGACCAGGGCTTGAACCCGTGGCCCCTGCATTGGCAGGTGGATTCTTAAGTACTGCGCCACCAGGGAAGCCCTTGAAGCTATTTTAAATGGGATTGTTTTCTTGCTTTCTGTCTGAGAGTATAGTGTATTATAGTGTAGAGAAAAGCAGCAGATTTCTGTATATTAATTTGAATCCTGAAACTTTACTGAATTCACTTATTAGTTGTAGCAGTTTTTTGGTGGAGACTTTAGGGTTATCGGGTTTGTTTTTAATTGAGTTACAGTTGATGTACAATATTATATAAGTTTCAGGTGTACAATATAGTGATTCACAATTTTTAAAGGTTATACTCCATTATAGTTATTATAAAATATTGGCTATATTCCCCATGCTGTACAGTATATCCTTGTAGCTTATTTATTTTATACATAGTAATTTGTACCTATTAATCCACTGCCCCTATCTCGTCCTTCTCCCCTGTATCTTCCCACTGGTAACCACTAGTTTGTTCTCTATATCTATGAGACTGTTTCTTTTTCGTTGTATTCAATAGTTTGCTTTAATTTTTAGATTCCACATATCAGTGAGATCATTTGTCTTTCTCTGTCCTACTCATTTCACTAAGCATAATACCCTCCATGTCCATCCATGTTGTTGCAAATGGCAAAGTTTTATTCTTTTTAACCTTCATTGTATATACATACCACATCTTCTTTATCCGTTCCTCTATTGATGGACACTCAGGTTGCTCCCATATCTTGGCTATTGTAAATGATGCTGCTATGAACATTGGGGTGCATGTATCTTTTTGAATTAGTGTTTTTGTTTTTTTCAGATATATACCCAGGATTGAAATTGCTGGGTCCTATGGTAGTTCTATTTTTAGTTTTTTGAGAAACCTCCATACTGTTTGCCACAGTGGCTGCACCAATTTACATTCCCACCAACAGTGTACAAGGGTTCCCCTTTCTCCACATCCTCACCAATATTTGTTATTTGTAGTCTTTTTAAGAATTAATTAATTTACTAAGTTTTGGCTGCATTGGGTCTTCGATGCTGTGCGCGAGCTTACTCTAGTTGCAGGTGAGCCAGAGCTGCTCTTTGTTGCGGTGCACGGGCTTCTCATTGCGGTGGCTTCTCTTGTGGTGGATCACAGGCTGAAGGTGCGCAGGCTTCAGTAGTTGCGGCACACGGGCTCAGTAGTTGTGGCTCGAGGGCTCTAGAGCGCAGGCTCAGTAGTTGTGGTGCACGGGCTTAGTTGCTCTGTGGCATGTAGGATCTTCCTGGACCAGGGCTCAAACCCGTGTCCCCTGCACTGGCAGGTGGATTCTTAACCACTGCGCCACCAGGGAAGTCCCTGTAGTCTTTTGGACGGTAGCTATTCTAAGGTGATATCTCATTGTAGTTGTGGTTTGCATTACTCTGATGATTAGTGCTGTCCGTTTTTATTTTTTTATATATTTATTTTTCTGAATTTTTGAATTTTATTTATTTTTTTATACAGCGGGTTCTTATTAGTTATCCATTTTACACATATTACTGTATATATGTCAATCCCAGTCTCCCAGTTCATCCCACCACCACCACCACCCCACTGTCCCCCCTTGGTGTCCATATGTTTGTTCTGTACATGTGCGTCTCTATTTCTGCCCTGCAGACTGGTTCATCTGTACCATTCTTCTAGGTTCCACATATATGCATTAATATAGGATATTTGTTTTTCTCTTTCTGACTTACTTCACTCTGTATGACAGTCTCTAGATCCATCCACATCTCTACAAATGACCCAATTTCGTTCCTTTTTATGACTAATATTCCACTGTACATATGTACCACATCTTCTTTATCCATTCATCTGACAATGGGCATTTAGGTTGCTTCCATGACCTGGCTATTGTAAATAGTGCTGTAATGAACATTGGGGTGCATGTGTCTTTTTGAATTACGGTTTTCTCTGGGTATATGCCCAGGAGTGGGATTACTGGGTCATATGGTAATTCTATTTTTAGTTTTTAAAGGAACCTCCACACTGTTCTCCATAGTGGCTATATCAATTTACATTCCCACCAACAGGGCAACAGGGTTCCCTTTTCTCCACACCCTCTCCAGCATTTGTTGTTTGTAGATTTTCGGATGATGCCCATTCTAACTGGTGTGCGGTGATACCTCACTGTAGTTTTGATTTGCGTTTCTCTAATAATAGTGATGTTGAGCAGCTTGTCATGTGCTTCTTGGCCATCTGTATGTCTTCTTTGGAGAAATGTCTGTTTAGGTCTTCTGCCCATTTTTGGATTGGGTTGTTTGTTTTTTTGCTATTGAGCTGCATGAGCTGCTTGTAAATTTTGGAGATTAATCCTTTGTCACTTGCTTCATTTGCAAATATTTTCTCCCATTCTGAGGGTTGTCTTTTGGCTTTGTTTATGGTTTCCTTTGCTATGCAAAAGCTTTTAAGTTTCATTAGGTCCCATTGGTTTATTTTTGTTTTTATTTTCATTACTCTAGGAAGTGGAACAAAAAAGATCTTGCTTCAATTTATCTCAAAGAGTGTTCTTCCTATGTTTTCCTCTAAGAGTTTTATAGTGCTCAGTCTTACATTTAGGTCTCTAATCCATTTTGAGTTTATATTTGTGTATAGTGTTAGGGAGTGTTCTAATTGCATTCTTTTACATGGAGCTGTCCAGTTTTCCCAGCACCACTTATTGAAGAGACTGTCTTTTTCTCCATTGTACATCCCTGCCTCCTTTGTCATAGATTAGTTGACCATATGTGCGTGGGTTTATGTCTGGGCTTTCTATCCTGTTCCATTGATCTGTATTTCTGTTTTTGTGCCAGTACCCTATTGTCTTGATTACTGTAGCTTTGCAGTATAGTCTGAAGTCTGCGAGTCTGATTCCTCCAGCTCCATTTTTTTCCCTCAAGACTGCTTTGGATATTCGGGGTCTTTTGTGTCTCCATACAAATTTTAAGATTTTTTTGTTCTAGTTCTGTAAAACACGCCATTGGTAATTTGATAGGGATTGCATTGAATCTGTAGATTGCTTTGGGTAGTAGAGCCATTTTCACAATGTTGATTCTTCCAATCCAAGAACATGGTATATCTCTCCATCTGTTGGTATCATCTTTAATTTCTTTCATCAGTGTCTTATAGTTTTCTGCATACAGGTCTTTTGTCTCTCTAGGTAGGTTTATTCCTAGGTATTTTATTCTTTTTGTTGCCATGGTAAATGGGAGTGTTTCCTTAATTTCTCTTTCAGATTTTTCATCATTAGTGTATAGGAATGCAAGAGATTTCTGTGCATTAATTTTGTATCCTGCAACTTTACCAAATTCATTGGTTAGCTCCAGTAGTATTCTGGTGGCATCTGTAGGATTCTCTATGTATAGTATCATGCCATCTGCAAACAGTGACAGCTTTACTTCTTCTATTCCAATTTGTATTCCTTTTATTTCTCTTTCTTCTCCGATTGCCGTGGCTAGGACTTCCAAAACTATGTTGAATAATTGTGGTGAGAGTGGGCAACCTTGTCTTGTTCCTGATCTTAGGAAATGCTTTCAGTTTTTCACCACTGAGAATGATGTTTGCTGTGGGTTTGTCGTATATGGGCTTTATTATATTGAGGTAGGTTCCCTCTATGCCCACTTTCTGGAGAGTTTTTATCATAAATGGGTGTCGAATTTTCTCAAAAGTTTTTTCTTCATCTATTGAGATGATCATATGGTTTTTCTTCTTCGATGTGTTAATATGGTGTATCACATTGATTGATTTGCATATATTGAAGAATCCTTGCATTCCTGGGATAAATCCCACTTGATCACAGTGTCTGATCCTTTTAATTTGTTGTTGTATTCTGTTTGCTAGTATTTTGTTGAGGATTTTGGCATCTATATTACAGTGATATTGGTCTGTAATTTTCTTTTTTGTAGTATCTTTGTCTGGTTTTGGTATCCAGGTGATGGTGGCCTCATAGAATGAGTTTGGGAGTGTTCCTTCCTCTGCAATTTTTTGGAAGAGTTTGAGAAGGATGGGTGTTAGCTCTTCTCTAAATGTTTGATAGCATTCACCTGTGAAGCTATCTGGTCCTGGACTTTTGTTTGTTGGAAGATTTTTTTTTTTTTTTTTTTTTTTTTGCGGTACGCGGGCCTCTCACTGCTGTGGCGTCTCCCGTTGCAGAGCACAGGCTCCAGACGCGCAGGCTCAGCGGCCATGGCTCATGGGCCCAGCCACTCCGCGGCATGTGGGATCTTCCCGGACTGGGGCACGAACCCGTGTCCCCTGCATCGGCAGGCGGTCTCTCAACCACTGCGCCACCAGGGAAGCCCTGTTGGAAGATTTTTAATCACAGTTTCAATTTAATTACTTGTGATTGGTCTGTTCATATTTTCTATTTCTTCCTGGTTCAGTCTTGGAAGTTTATACCGTTCTAAGAATTTGTCCATTTCTTCCAGGTTGTCCATTTTATTTCCATAGAGTTGCTTGTAGTAGTCTCTTAGGTTGCTTTGTATTTCTGCAGTGTCTGTTGTAACTTTTCCTTTTGCATTCCTAATTTAATTGATTTGAGTTCTCTCCCTCTTTTCCTTGAGGAGTCTGGCTAATGGTGTATCAATTTCGTTTATCTTCTCAAAGAACCAGCTTTTAGTTCTGTTGATCTTTGCTATTGTTTTCTTTGTTTCTATTTCATTTATTTCTGCTCTGATCTTTATGATTTCTTTCCTTCTGCTAACTTTGGGTTTTGTTCGTTCTTCTTCCTCTAGTTCCTTTAGGTGTAAGTTTAGATTGTTTACTTGAGATTTTTATTGTTTCTTGAGGTAGGCTTGTATTGCTATAAACTTCCGTCTTAGAACTGCTTTTGCTGCATCCCATAGGTTTTGGATCGCCGTGTTTTCATTGTCATTCGTCTCTAGGTATTTTTTGATTTCCTCTTTAATTTCTTCAATGATCTCTTGGTTATTTAGTAACGTATTGTTTAGCCTGCATGTGTTCGTGTTTTTTACGTTTTTTTCCCTGTAATTGATTTCTAATCTTATAGCGTTGTGGTCAGAAAAGATGCTTGATATCATTTCAATTTTGTTAAATTTACTGAAGCTTGATTTGTGGCCGTAGATGTGATCTGTCCTGGAGAATGTTCCATGCGCAGTTGAGAAAAAAGTGTAATCTGCTGTTTTTGGATGGAATGTCCTATAAATATCAATTAAATCTATCTGGTCTATTGTGTCATTTAAAGCTTGTGTTTCCTTATTAATTTTCTGTTTGGATGATCTGTCCATTGGTGTAAGTGAGGTGTTAAAGTCCCCCACTATTATTGTGTTGCTGTCGATTACCTCTTTTATAGCTGTTAGCAGTTGCCCTATGTATTGAGGTGCTCCTATGTTGAGTGCATATATATTTATAATTCTTATATCTTCTTCCTGGATTGATCATTATGTAGTGTCCTTCCTTGTCTCTTGTAACATTGTTTATTTTAAGGTCTATTTTATCTGATACAAGTATTGCTACTCCAGCTTTTTTTTTTCTTTCTTTATTTTTTTTTGTGGTACGTGGGCCTCTCACTGTTGTGGCCTCTCCCGTTGCAGAGCACAGGTTCCGGACGCGCAGGCTCAGCGGCCATGTCTCGCGGGCCTAGCCGCTCCGCGGCATATGGAATCCTCCCGGACCAGGGCACGAACCCATGTCCCCTGCATAGGCAGGCAGACTCTCAACCACTGCGCCACCAGGGAAGCCCTCCAGCTTTCTTTTGATTTCCATTTGCATGGAATATCTTTTTCCATCCCCTCACTTTCAGTCTGTATGTGTCCCTTGGTCTGAAGTGGGTCTCTTGTAGACAGCATGTATATGGTTCTTATTTTTCTGTCCATTCAGCGAGCCTGTGTCTTTTAGTTGGAGCATTTAGTCCATTCACGTTTAAGGTAATTATCGATATGTATGTTCCTGTTACCATTGTCTTACTTGTTATTGTAGGTCCTTTTTTTCTCTTGTGTCTCCCACTTAGAGAACTTCCTGTAGCATTTGTTGTAAAGCTGGTTTGGTAGTGCTGAACTCTCTTAGCTTTTGCTTGTCTGTAAAGCTTTTGATTTCTCCATCGAACTGAATGACATCCTTGCCGAGTAGAGTAATCTTGGTTGTAGGTTCTTCCCTTTCATCACTTTAAGTATATCATGCCACTCGCTTCTGGCTTTTGTAGAGTTCCTGCTGAGAAATCAGCTGTTAACCTTATGGCAGTTCCCTTGTATATTATTTGTCATTTTTCCCTTGTTGCTTTCAGTAATTTTTCTTTGTCTTTAATTTTTGTCAATTTGATTACTATGTGTCTCGGTGTGTTTCCCCTTGGGTTTATCCTGCCTGGGACTCTCTGTGCTTCCTGGACTTGGGTGGCTATTTCCTTTCCCACGTTAGGGAAGTTTTCCACTATAATCTCTTCAAATATTTTCTCGGGTCCTTTCTCTCTCTCTTCTCCTTCTGGGACCCCTATAATGCGAATGTTGTTGCGTTTAATGTGGTCCCAGAGGTCTCTTAGGCTGTCTTCATTTCTTTTCATTCTTTTTTCTTTATTCTGCTCCGTGGCAGTGAACTCCACCATTCTGTCTTCCAGGTCACTTATCTGTTCTTCTGCCTCAGTTATTCTGCGATTGATTCCTTCTAGTGTATTTTTCATTTCAGTTATTGTATTGTTCATCTCTGTTTGTTTGTGCTTTAATTCTCCTAGATCTTTGTTTAACATTTCTTGCATCTTCTCAATCGTTGCCTCCATTCGTTTTCTGAGGTCCTGGATCATCTTCACTATCATTATTCTGAATTCATTTTCTGGAAGTTTTCCTATCTCCACTTCATTTAGTTGTTTTTCTGGGGTTTCATCTTGTTCCTTCATCTGGTACATAGCCCTCTGCCTTTTCATCTTGTCTATCTTTCTGTGATTGTGGTTTTTGTTCCACAGGCTGTGGGATTGTAGTTCTTCTTGCTTCTGCTCTCTACTTCCTAATGTCTGTTTTTATTGAGGTATATTTGATTTACAATGTTATATTAGTTTCAGATGTGCAGCACAGTGATTCAATATTTTCATAGATTATTCTCCATTTAAAGTTATTATAAAATATTGGCTCTATTCCTGGTGCTGTAAAATATATCCTTTTTTTATTATCCAATTCAGTTTCATTACTGATCATTGATGTATTCAAATTTTCTATTTCTTACTGCTTTAGTCTTGGGAGACGGTACATTTCTGGGAATTTGTTCATTTCTTCTAATTTGTCCATTTTATTGATGTATGATTGTTCACAGTAATCTCTTATGATCCTTTGTATTTCTGTGGTGTTGGTTCTAACCTCTTTTTCTTTTCTGATTTTATTGATTTGGACCCTCTTTCTCTTTTTCTTGATGAGTCTGGCTAAAGGTTTATCAATTTTATTTGCCTTTTCAAAGAATCATCTCTTACTTCCATTGATATTTTATATATTTTAAAATCTATTTCATTTCTTTCTTCTCTGATCTTTGTGACTTTGTCCCTTGTACTAACTTTGGGTTTTGTTCTCTTATTTTGTTTTTTTGTTTTTTTAACATCTTTATTGGGGTATAATTGCTTTACAATGGTGTGTTAGTTTCTGCTTTATAACAAAGTGAATCAGTTATACATATACATATGTCCCCGTATCTCTTCCCGCTTGCGTCTCCCTCCCTCCCACCCTCCCTATCCCACCCCTCTAGGTGGTCACAAAGCACCGAGCTGATCTCCCTGTGCTATGCGGCTGCTTCCCACTAGCTATCTATTTTACGTTTGGTAGTGTATATATGTCCATGCCACTCTCTCAGTTTGTCCCAGCTTACCCTTCCCCCTCCCCATATCCTGAAGTCCATGCTCTAGTAGGTCTGTGTCTTTATTCCTGTCTTGCGCCTAGTTCTTCATGTCATTTTTTTTCTTAGATTCCATATATATGTGTTAGCATACGGTATTTGTCTTTCTCTTTCTGACTTACTTCACTGTGTAAGACAGACGCTAGGTCCATCCACCTCACTACAAATAACTCGATTTCGTTTCTTTTTATGGCTGAGTAACATTCCATTGTATATATGTGCCACATCTTCTTTATCCATTCACCTGTTGATGGACACTTAGGTTGCTTCCATGTCCTGGCTATTGTAAATAGAGCTGCAATGAACATTGTGGTACATGACTCTTTTGGAATTATGGTTTTCTCAGGGTATATTCCCAGTAGTGGGTTTGCTGGGTCGTATGGTAGTTCTATTTTTAGTTTTCTAAGGAACCTCCATACTGTTCTCCATAGTGGTTGTATCAATTTACATTCCAACCAACAGTGCAAGAGCATTCCCTTTTCTGCGCACCCTCTCCAGCATTTATCGTTTCTAGATTTTTTTGATGATGGCCATTCTGACCGGTGTGATATGACATCTCATTGTAGTTTTGATTTGCATTTCTCTAATGATTAATGATGTTGAGCAGGGCTTCCCTGGTGGTGCAGTGGTTGAGAATCTGCCTGCCAATGCAGGGGACACGGGTTCGAGCCCCGGTCTGGGAAGATCCCACATGCCACGGAGCAACTGGGCCCGTGAGCCACAACTACTGAGCCTGTGCGTCTGGAGCCTGTGCTCCGCAACAAGAGAGGCCGTGATAGTGAGAGGCCCGCGCACCGCGATGAAGAGTGGCCCCCGCTTTCCGCAACTAGAGAGAGCCCTCGCACAGAAATGAAGACCCAACATGGCCAAAAATAAATAAATTAATTAATTAATTACAAAAAATGATGTTGAGCATTCTTTCATGTGTTTGTTGGCAATCTGTGTATCTTCTTTGGAGAAATGTCTATTTAGGTCTTCTGCCCATTTATGGATTGGGCTGTTGTTTGTTTGCTATTGAGCTGCATGAACTGTTTGTAAATTTTGGAGATGAATCCTTTGTCAGTTGCTTCATTTGCAAATACTTTTTTCCATTCTGAGGGTTGTCTTTTGGTCTTGTTTATGGTTTCCTTTGCTGTGAAAAAGCTTTGAAGTTTCAATAGGTCCCATTTGTTTATTTTTGTTTTTATTTCCATTTCTCTAGGAAGTGGGTCAGGAAGGATCTTGCTCTGATTTATGTCATAGAGTGTTCTGCCTATGTTTTCCTCTAAGAGTTTGATAGCGTCTGGCCTTACATTTAGGTCTTTAATCCATTTTTAGTTTATTTTTGTATATGGTGATAGGGAGTGTTCTAATTTCATACTTTTACATGTACCTGTCCAGTTTTCCCAGCACCACTTATTGAAGAGGCTGTCTTTTCTCTACCATATATTGTTGCCTCCTTTATCAAAGGTAAAGTGACCATATGTGCGTGGGTTTATGTCTGGGCTTTCTATCCTGTTCCATTGATCTGTATTTCTGGTTTTGTGCCAGTAGCATACTGTCTTGATTAACTTTGTAGTATAGTCTGAAGTCAGGGAGCCTGATCCCTCCAGCTCCATTTTTCGTTCTCAAGATTGCTTTAGGTATTCGGGGTCTTTTGTGTTTCCATACAATTTGTGAAATTTTTTGTTCTAGTTCTGTGAAAAATGCCAGTGGTAGTTTGATAGGGATTGCATTAAATCTGTAGATTGCTTTGGGTAGTAGAGTCATTTTCACAATGTTGGTTCTTCCATTCCAAGAACATGGTATATCTCTCCCATCTATTCGTGTCATCTTTAATTTCTTTCATCAGTGTCTTATAATTTTCTGCACACAGGTCTTTTGTCTCCTTAGGTTGGTTTATTCCTAGATACTTTATTCTTTTTGTTGCAGTGGTAAATGGGAGTGTTTTCTTAGCTTCACTTTTCGATTTTTCATCATTATTGTATAGGAATGCCAGAGATTTCTGTGCATTAATTTTGTATCCTGCTACTTTACCAAATACATTGATTCACTCTAGTAGTTTTCTGCTAGCATCTTTAGGATTCTCTATGTATAGTATCATGTCATCTGCAAACAGTGACAGCTTTACTTCTTCTTTTCCAATTTGGATTCCTTTTATTTTTTGTTTCTCTGATTGCTGTGGCTAAAACTTCCAAAACTATGTTGAATAAGAGTGGTGAGAAAGTGGGAAACCTTGTCTTGTTCCTAATCTTAGTGGAAATGGTTTCAGTTTTTCACCATTGAGGACGATGTTGGCTGTGGGCTTGTCATATATGGCCTTTATTATGTTGAGGAAAGTTCCCTCTATGCCTGCTTTCTGCAGGGTTTTTATCATAAATGGGTGTTGAATTTTGTCGAAAGCTTTCTCTGCATCGATTGAGATGATCCTATGGTTTTTCTCCTTCAATGTGTTAATATGGTGTATCACATTGATTGATTTGCGTATATGGAAGAATCCTTGCATTCTTGGAATAAACCCCACTTGATCATGGTGCATGATCCTTTTAATGTGCTGTTGGATTCTGTTTGCTAGTGTTTTGTTGAGGATTTTTGCATCTATGTTCATCAGTGATATTGCCTGTAGTTTTCTTGCTTTGTGACATCTTGTCTAGTTTTGGTATCAGGGTGATGGTGGCCTCGTAGAATGAGTTTGGGAGTGTTCCTCCCTCTGCTATATTTTGGAAGAGTTTGAGATTGATAGGTGTTAGCTCTTCTCTAAATGTTTGATAGAATTCGCCTGTGAAGCCATCTGGTCCTGGGCTTTTGTTTGTTGGAAGATTTTTAATCACACTTTCAATTTCAGTGCTTGTGATCGGTCAGTTCATATTTTCTATTTCTTCCTGGTTCAGTCTCGGCAAGTTGTGCCTTTCTAAGAATTTGTCCATTTTTTCCCGTTGTCAAATTTATTGGCATATAGTTGCTTCTAGTAATCGCTCATGATCCTTTGTATTTCTGCAGTGTCAGTTGTTACTTCTCCTCTTTCATTTCTAATTCTATTGATTTGAGTCTTCTCCCTTTTTTTCTTGATGAGTCTGGGTAATGGTTTATCAATTTTGTTTATCTTCTCACAGAACCAGCTTTTAGTTTTATTGATCTTTGCTATCATTTCCTTCATTTCTTTTTCATTTATTTCTGATCTGATCTTCATGATTTCTTTCCTTCTGCTAACTTTGGGGGTTTTTTTGTTCTTCTTTCTCTAATTGCTTTAGGTGCAAGGTTAGGTTGTTTATTTGAGATGTTTCCTGTTTCTTAAGGTAGGATTGTATTGCTATAAACTTCCCTCTTAGAACTGCTTTTGCTGCATCCCATAGGTTTTGGGTCATCGTGTCTCCATTGTCATTTGTTTCTAGGTATTTTTTGATTTCCTCTTTGATTTCTTCAGTGATCACTTGGTTATTAAGTGGTGTATTGTTTAGCCTCCATGTGTTTGTATTTTTTACAGATCTTTTCCTGTAATTGATATCTAGTTTCATTGCGTGGTGGTCGGAAAAGATACTTGATATGATTTCAATTTTCTTAAATTTACCAAGGCTTGATTTGTGATCCAAGATATGATCTATCCTGGAGAATGTTCCATGAGTACTTGAGAAGAATGTGTATTCTGTTGTTTTGGGATGGAATGTCCTATAAATATCAATTAAGTCCATCTTGTTTAATGTATCATTTAAAGCTTGTGTTTCCTTATTTATCTTCATTTTAGATGATCTGCCCATTGGTGAAAGTGGGGTGTTAAAGTCCCCTACTATGATTGCGTTACCGTCGATTTCCCCTTTTATGGCTGTTAGCCTTTGCCTTATGTATTGAGGTGCTCCTACGTTGGGTGCTTAAATATTTACAGTTGTTATATCTTCTTCTTGGATCGATCCCTTGATCATTATGGAGTGTCCTTCTTTGTCTCTTGTAATAGTCTTTATTTTAAAGTGTATTTTGTCTCATATGAGAAATGCTACTCCAGCTTTATTTTGATTTCCATTTGCATGGAATACCTTTTTCCATCCCTTCACTTTCTGTCTGAGTCTTTAGATCTGAAGTGCGTCTCTTGTAGGCAGCATGTATGTGGGTCTTGTTTTTGTATCCATTCAGCCACTCTTTGTCGTTTGATTGGAGCATTTATTCCATTTATATTTAAAGTAATTATTGGTAGGTATGTAATTACTGCCATTTTGCTAATTGTTTTTGGAGTTCTTTTTTGTTCCTTCTTCTTTTGCTCTCTTCCCTTGTGATTTGATGACTATCTTTAGTGTTATGTTTGGATTCCTTTCTCTTTGTGTGTGTGTGTATCTATTATAGATTTTTGGTTTGTGGTTACCATGAGGTTTATATATAGGAGTGCATTAGATTATACATATATATGTATATATCTATATTCTTTTTTCTTAATTCTTTTCCATTATATTTTATTACAAGATATTGAATAGAGTTCCCTGTGCTATACAATAAATCCTTGTGGTTTATCTGGTATCTATGGTAGTGTGCATCTGTTAATCCTGTGCTCCCAATTTATCCCCCCACTTGGTAACCATAAGTTTGTTTTTTATGTCTGTGAATCTGTTTTTGTTTTGTAAATAAGTTCACTTGTTCTGTTTTTTAGATTCCACATATAAGTGATATCATGTAATATTTGTCTTTCTCTGTCTGACTTACTTCACTTAGGATAGTACTCTCTAAGTCCGTCCATGTTGTTACAAATGGCAGGATTTCATACCTTTTTATGGCTGAGTAATATTCCATTGTATATATATACCACATCGTCTTCATCCATTCATCTGTTGATGGACACTTAGGTTGCTTCCACATCTTAGTTATTGTAAACAGTGCTGCTCTGAACATTGGGGTGCATGTATCTTTTCGAATTAGAGCTTTCCTCTTTTTCAGGTATATGCCCAGATATGGGATTAGTGATGTTGAGCATCTTTTCATATGCCTGTTGGCCATCTGTATGTCTTCTTTGGAGAAATGTCTATTTAGGTCTTCTGCCCATTTTTTCATTGCGTTGTTTGTTTTTTTGTTATTGAGTTGTATGAGCTATTGGCATATTTTGGAAATTAAGCCCTTGTCAGTTGCATTGTGTGCAAATATTTTCTCCCAGTTCGTAAATCTAATGTGCTTGGACCCCTTGCTTCTTGGGGAGAACCTCTGCAATTGTAATTATCCTTCCATTTATGGGTCGCCAACCTGGGGGTGTGGGTCTTGACTATACCACATCTCGGCCCTTCCTATCCATCTCATTGTGTTTCCTTCTTTATATCTGTAGTTGTGGAAGCTCTTGTCTGCTAGTCTTCAGGTCATTCTCATCAATAGTTGCTCTGTAGGCTTCCCTGGTGGCGCAGTGGTTGAGTGTCCGCCTGCCGATGCAGGGGACACGGGTTCGTGCCGCGGTCCGGGAAGATCCCACATGCCGCGGAGCGGCTGGGCCCGTGAGCCATGAGCGCTGAGCCTGCGCGTCCGGAGCCTGTGCTCCGCAACGGGAGAGGCCACAACAGTGAGAGGCCCGCGTACCGCAAAAAAAAAAAAAAAAAGTTGCTCTGTAAATAGCTGTAATTTTGGTGTACCCATGGAAGGAGGTAAGCTCGGGGTTTTTCCTATGTCATCATCTTGGCTACTCTCTGAATAAACATTTTAACATAGCATAAAATGTGCATTGTATATTTCGTTTCATCCATAATGTCAAGTGCTGAATATTTTCAATATTTTTCCCCTCAGAAAGGAGCTTGCAAGACGCCTGGGAGTGACTGAAGCCAGTGTGTGGGTCAGTAAACCTGAAAAAAGCAACTTGGCACGGCAGCCAATCTAAAACCTGCTTTAGGAATTGGATACCTTGTCCTAGACATTCTCAAGTTGGTGTGTTTTTGTACACTTGTCGATGTTTTGGAAATAAGGTTTGGACTTTTGGGGCTTTGGGGCCAGAATATATGTATCTTCAGTAAAGTTAAACTCCTTCCAAAACTGGTATCCCTTAGGGGACAAGTCTCTGTGGAATCATGTTGGGGCTGATTCTGACTTGGCAGTTATTCAAATTAATGCACCAAATAGCTGGGTTAGAAGAGGGTTCAAGTATACTAAATTATTTAAAAGTTTTAAAGCCAAGCCTAAGCTCTTTGTATAAGGAGTGAATTTACAAGTATTCAGGCAATTGGGTAAGGGAATAAATAACTCACCTTGGAACACAACATGTGAGCAACTAATATATGTTTAGTTTAGGTGAGACTGATGGGGAGGCGAATAGCTTAAAATTCCAAGTGCCTGGTCCTCTTGCTGTTGTTTTTATGTGTTTGGTAGAGCAGTGTAGAGAGTTTCAGCCGTAAATTTTAATTTTCTGAAATTTTTTGATGTGCAGCCTGAAAACATTGCTAACATAGTAGGTTGTGCAGTATGATGGAGAGGGGGGAAAGGTTTGCAACCTTTAGGAATTTGTCTAAACATATAAAACAATAAAACAAACAAAAAGAACAAATTTGAATAAATTTCCACTGACCTCAAAAGGTGGACGGGTTTGAGAATAATTGGATACTATCGATATATGTCTTGGAGATACTGCGTAAATTCAACATTATGAAACTACCGAGTGTATCAGTGAATATTATTTTCAGCAATTTCTAATGTCTAAGAATTTTTTTCTTCCGTTTTCATACTATTATGAGGGATTGGTTTCGAAGAATTTGTTTGTGATGGTCAGTGGTTGGCTCTCAGCTAGTCGCTTACCTGTGTTAATTTGAAATACTTGCTCATTCATTCAGGTAGTGGTTACTAGTTGGTAGCTCATGGCACAGAAGCTGATTATTTGTCCATAGAACACAGTAAGTTGTATCAAAGGAGTGTATATATATATATTACATATATATATATTTAATATATTTATTTATTTATATTTGGCTGCGTTGGGTCTTCGTCGCTGTGCGTGGGCTCTTCTCTAGTTGAGGAGAGCTGGGGTTACTCTTCGTTGTGGTGCGCGGGCTTCTCAGTGCAGTGGCTTCGCTTGTTGTGGAAGAGGAATATTTTTTTAAAACACAAGATTGATAGAAAGGAAGAAAGAAGGAAGGAAGGAAAGAAGAATCAGGATGGGTTCACTAGCTTTGCTGCAGAGAGCGTGTGTGAGGGCAGTGATGGACACGGGCTGCAGAGCTGGTGGTGGGGTCTGGAAAGCAGTGCTGGCGGCCTAAGGCCACGGGCTGGGCTCACAGTCAGGTCTGGCCAGGGCTTGGGAGGCGCAGGCCTCTGCTTTCTCAAGCAGGCAAAGCAAGCTCAGAGGAAAAGAGAAACTGAAGTTTTGGTGGCTTGCTTCTCCTGGGTTTACGTAGTGGTCTCTTAATGGAGTTCTGAAGGGAAAAGGAGCAACAAGAAACAAATGAAGAAGACGGGAGAATGTTTTCATCTGTTTCCAAACTCTACAGCATGAGCGTCCCAAAGAAACATTTAATGGACACCCTCCCTTGGTTTGCAAGGACAGTAGGAGCTGTTTTATGAAACCAGTATTGGAAATATGGAAGTAGTGTCAGCCTGAACCTCACATAGCCAGCTTTGCACATTGCTTATATTTATGCAGATTTGACCATTGGTACACTCGAACCCCCCAAAATGAGCTCTATTACACTGGCTTTTCTCGACTACATATTCATGCAGCAGAAGGACCCAAATACTAAGATGGGAGAGGGAAGATGGGGCGACAGAGAGAGGAGGCCCTTGGTCTCATGTAAAATTTGCCAAGTGGAAACATTCAAAAATACTAAATATGGCACAATTCCATTAACTGAGATGCTGAGGGAGCAGTGGAGTCCACAGGACAGGTTTTACTTTCAGTTGTTAATAGTTGGCAGATATTTAGGGGGGAGCCGTTTTGTGACCCCTCACTCACGTGGTTGTCGGCTGTCTTCCTAAAATGCAGGTTGCACCCTCTTGACTTAAGCATAAGGGACAGGATGGGGATCTCCTGGTTGATTAGCAGCTCCTAGAGGGCGCAACCTTGCTGGGCACCAGAGGCTCTGCTCCAAGGCCCTGCAACTGTAGCCAGAGCAGAGTGAGCTGACCTGGTCCTGAGCCCAGGAAGGTTTGGAGGGTGGGGCAGGTTGGAGAGTGCAGAATTGACAGAGGTGACAATGGTATGCCTCTTTCCCCCCAAACTCTTGTCTGGGCAAAGATTTTAAGAGTTTTAGTAAATTTGGGCTGAGTTCGTCTAAGCATTCGTTACCCCTATAGTCTAATATTAAGGCAGTGTCCAGGGCTTCAGTTCCGCCGGTGTCCAGCAAGACAAGCCACAAAGTCCCTGGGCCCCCCATGACCAAACCTCCCTCACAATACCATCTCCTTCTTTATAACCATCCCAAGGCTCCAGAGGATGAATGACCCTTTTTAGTCATCCTTGGGGAAAGCTTTTGTTTAAAAATCCAACCCACTCCTATTGATTATTTACTGTAACCAAAGATGGGTTTTTCAAAATGGGGACCGTTCCCCTCAGTATGATTTTAAAAGGCACCCACTTTTTCCTATGCTCAACTTCCCCCATAACTAAGGTGACACCTGCCCAATGAGTAGGGATTAGTGGCAGCTGGAGCTGACGGTCAGTTGTCAGGACGCAGACCTCCCAGGCACAGTAATAACAGCAGGGACAGAGTGCAGTTGGTCAGCTCCACCTGCGTGTAAGAGTGGGGGAAATAATAGAAAAGGTGGGAGGGGAGAGACAAAGCCATATGCCAATCCAGAGCCTGGCACATAGTCGGTGCTCGCTCTTGGGGGGGAGGGCGGCTGAAGGGAGCGCCTTCAGCTACATATCCTAAGATACTTTAGCAAGAAGGAAATCGCTTCTCCTGATGCACTTTCAAATCTTCAAGGCACCGAGAGCTCCCTGCTGCGATTTTTCATGTCTGACATGAAATGCTCAATATACTAATCAATCTCTTTTTCTCTCTGCTTGAAGGCTTGGTTTAAGAGGAAAAGGGCCAAGTGGAGGAGACATCAGAGGGCACTAATGCTCAGTAACGTGCCCCTCATGCTCCCTGTTGTCGTCAGCTTCTGTGAGCCCTGCCCTGCCGTCTCACGTCAGGAGCTGAATTCGTCATGCGATCTTCTGGAGCCACTGCTGATGGACCTGTCCCTGCTGCCCAGACCGCCCGTGCCACCCAGGCCACCTGTGCCACCCATGCTGCCCGTGCCGCCCGTGCCACCCATGCTGCCCGAGGATCCCATGCCACCCATGCGGCCTGTGGTGCCCAGGCCGCCCGTGCCACCCATGCCGCCCATGCAGCTCATGTGGCCCGTGCACCCCATGCCACCAATGCCGCCCGTGCCGCCCATGCTGCCCGAGCCGCCCCTGTGGCACGTGCAACCCATGCCACACATGATGCCCATGCAGCCCTTTCCTCCAATGCCGTTGCCTTCTCCACCCAGGCTTCTTCCACACTTGCTTCCCTGTAGGTGCCCTCATGCAGCATGGCCTGGTCCCTAACCATTGGCAGTCCTACGGTAGCCCTAGTTTCCTCTTAAATGGTGTCCATGACAGTTTTTTTCAAAGGGCCTTTGAGCCAGTTTCAAATTCTGCATACCTCACCACCAAGAGCAGTTCCCCAAATGCCTGCAAAGTATATTAAATAGAAGTAGAGGCCTTGACCCACTGTTTTAGGGCATGTTTTGTATTTTCAATAAAGTTGTGAGTCCTCTGCATATTTGTTCTCTGTGTCACATGGGGTTAGTAAATTTGATGGAAACGGCTAAGCCAACTCCATTCAGACCGAATGCCCAGGAGGCCTCCTTTCATGCAGTAACAGCCCTGAGTCACCATCATAGGCCATGCACATCTCAGAAGTTTGCCAGGTGCCCGTGAGGGGTTTACACAGACCCACCTGTTCTCTTCCACCCTCTCCCCCAGCACCCATGCTCCCCGCACGCTGCCCCATCGGGACCACCTAGATGTGCAAGACGGGTGGTGTGAGTCTCGAATGGGAGAACAGTGTGTTTCGAAGCAGGCCTGAGGCCCATTCATGGTGACCAGCTCAGGTACAAGGAGGACTCCAAGGGACACTTCTGCAGTGACTACTCATAGGGCTCTATGGAGGAGAGGGAGCGGGGCACCGTCGGCTTCTCTCCCAGTTCTGTTCACCGCCTTCCCTGTTGTGGAGGGCACCTGGGGACAGAAACCACGCTAGCGGAGGGGGAGGGGCCTACCTCTGCGAAGGTAACACAAGAGGAGACTGTCCAGGCCCGCATGCGGCTCTTCTCACCCCCTCTCCCCCACCCCCAGATGCGGAAAGCATATCATAGCTCCTTCCGCAGCTCAGAGCTGACGGATGATGTGGCCTTCAAGTGTATTTTGTCACCTTCAACATCCTTGGGAGAACCCTGGTTCCAGCTAATTCAACACTGAAAGGGAGCCTCTTGGGTGAGTGTTGCCTGAAGCCAGGAGGTGGTGGTCCCTGAGCACTGATCCAGGATAATCACTTTATTTAAAAGAAGCAGGTAGGGCTTCCCTGGTGACGCAGTGGTTAAGAGTCTGCCTGCGGGAAGATCCCACATGCCGCGGAGCAACTAAGCCCGTGCGCCACAACTACTGAGCCTGTGTGCCACAACTACTGAAGGCCGCACACCTAGAGCCCGTGCTCCACCACAAGAGAAGCCACTGCAAAGAGAAGCGCCGCAACTACAGAAAGCCCGTGCAAGCCACAAAGACCCAACACAGCCAATAATAAAATAAATTCATTTTAAAAATAAAAATAAATAAAAGCAGCAGGTATGGGAACATATGTCTATGAAAAACGGATTCACTTTGTTATAAAGCAGAAATTAACACCATTGTTAAGCAATTATTCTCCAATAAAGATGTTAAAAAAATAAAAATGAAAAATAAAATAAGAGCAGCAGGTAGATCTTACGTTTGTTCACGGGGCCTTCTTCAAATGGAACTGCCAGGTAGAAAACACACACGCACACACACACATACTACACAGGTGTGCACCCTATAGCACATGTCTGTGATAGAAGCACAAACATACCCAGAAAATACCCGGAACACAAGCAGAATTGGCTTGTGTTATTAAAATAACCCTTCTGAAATGTATCTAGTGGCCTGTTGTCCTTGCCTTCGGTTATTTCAAGTTCGATGCTGAGAAAGAACGTGTGTCCTTGTAGCTGACTTTGGGACCTGCTGGGTGGGAAGACTTGCTGTGTTGCCTTCAGATGTTGTCTCTTTACCTGATGCTTCAGATGCTTTAGCAGCCTTTTCAAGCTGTCCCTCACTCTGGGCTGCCTTTTCTAAGTCCTTGGGATAGTTAAGCTGGTATTCCAGATAGCTTATGTTCCTGGTCTGTTGATCCAGGAACGTTTTCATGAAGCGTGAGAGTTTGGTTTCTGTATTTTTAGAAGCCGAGGCCTTCAGGTGTTGCAGGAGGTTGTTTAATGCGTTCTCCAACTGCGGAGCAGACTCTACGGCTTGTTTGCCAGTTCCCTTGTGTTGTGTGGCCATTTTAACAATATTATAAGTGTCTGCTTATTTAGGCTATATTTACACCAGTTGGATAGGTACCTTTGAGCTAACGGGTCCCGGTCTGCTGTGAAGAAGTAAACAATATAGAAGCAATATACAGAGTTTATCTTTGGCTCACTTGTATTACACCATAAAGAATCATGTAACATTATGCTCTATCTAGAAATAGATTATAGCTAGTTAGGAGAAATGATAGTATCATTTTAATTCCTAACAGTAACCATGCGTTATAGGTACTTGTTTGATGATTAAATCATGAGTACAAGCAGCCACCTGTCCAAATCTGTTTTGGCTCCTTACAAAGTGATAGCTTAGATTTGTTTTGTGGCCCACTATCTACAAAGTGTATTTGAGAAGCTGAATTAGCTTTTTTTAATTACATAATTAATTCATCAGTACATCTTATTTTTTTTCTATTTATTTATGTATCTATATGAGATGATAGATGTTCACTAAAGTTGTGCAAATAATCTCGTGATGTATGTAAGTCAAAACATTTACAGTGTTGTATGTCAATTCTATCTCAATAAAACTGGGGGGAGGAAGGAAATGCTACATTTCTTTACAAGGTAGTCCAAAATAAAGGTGTCATTATCCCACCCAAATAAAAGAAATAAATGAAAATAGCCCGTTTCCCTCTAGCACCTGACTATTAAAATGCACAAAGGAAAAGAATAGCAAGACCTCCATCAAGGAACGTACCAAGAGGCAGTTTCAAAACTTGCCATTTGCACAGAAGTGTCCTGGAGTCACGAGGGAAGATGGTGCCCAGGACAGCTCTTGAGAGTGACATCTTGAGCAGGAGCTGTAGGATTGGTTTCGGGAGCCTGGGCTGAAGCCTCGACAGCTGATGGCTGAGGCCATTCACGTCTCGGGACTGAGGTTAGAATGGGAGCGAGAGTGGTGGCTAAGCGTGGAGCCTGCGGCTTTGCTGGGCTTGGGGAACTGCAAAGAAAGGCTGTGTTTTCTCCATCCGGAGGCACGATGCTGAAACCATCGCTACTGCGTAAGAAGGAGGCGATTCCGATCTCAGAGAAGATCTCAGGTGTCCAGGTTCCAAGAACCCTCTGCAGTGCTACCGCCCAAACCTGACTAGCCGTGGAAACGGTTTTTGGTCCGTCAGCAAAACTCTTCCTCAGGCTGGGGTCGTCCTACCAACAAGAAGGGTTGTGTGTGCCTGTGTAAATAAACTGACGATGCAGCATGGACACGGCTTCAGTTCCGCATGAGCCCCTCCCCGTCCCCAAGACCAGGGTGGACAAGGACACACGTTCTTTCCCAGCATCGAACGTGAAATAACCGAAGGCAAGGACAACAGGCCACTAGATACATTTCGGAAGGGTTATTTTAATAACACAAGCCAGTTCTGCTTGTGTTCCGGGTATTTTCTGGGTATGTTTGTGCTTCTATCACAGACATGTGCTATAGGGTGCACACCTGTGTAGTATCTGTGTGTGTGCGTGTGTGTTTTCTACCTGGCAGTTCCATTTGAAGAAGGCCCCATGAACAAAGGTAAGGTGTGCCTGTTGCTTTCATTTTATTTATTTCCTTTTTTTTAACATCTTTATTGGAGTATAATTCTTTACAATGGTGTGTTAGTTTCTGCTTCATAACAAAGTGAATCCGTTTTTCATATACATATGTTCCCATACCTGCTGCTTTTATTTATTTTTATTTTTAAAATGAATTTATTTTATTATTGGCTGTGTTGGGTCTTTGTGGCTTGCACGGGCTTTCTGTAGTTGCGGCGCTTCTCTTTGCAGTGGCTGCTCTTGTGGTGGAGCACGGGCTCTAGGTGTGCAGCTTTCAGTAGTTGTGGCACACAGGCTCAGTAGTTGTGGCGCACGGGCTTAGCTGCCATGGCTTACGGGCCCAGCCACTCCGTGGACCGCTGCCCTAGTGCATTTTCTCTCAAATTCAAAGAATTTAATGAAATGAATTGAATATTTGATTAAATGAATTCTGTTGTAGCCACTTGTCAGCTGTGTGACTTTAGGCATATTATTTAACCCAGGGGTCCCCTACCCCTGAGCCGAGGACAGTACTGGCCCGAGGCCTGTTAGGAACCAGGCCCACAGCAAGAAGTGAGCAGCAAGTGAGCTAGGGAAGTTTCATCTGCCACTCCCCATCCCCGCCATGGCTCCCATTACCACCTGAATCATCGCCCACCCCCCCCATCCCCCAGTCCATGGAAAAATTGTCTTCCACAGGACCAGTCCCTGGTGCGAAAAAGGTTGGGGACTGCTGATTTAACCTCTCTCTGCGTTAGTTTTCTCCTCTGCAAAACAGAACAATGATAATTCATGCATATTGCTTAGCACAGTACTTGGTACACATTAAGCCCTCAGAAAATTGTAGCTGTTTTTTTTTGTTTTTGTTTTTGTTTTTGCAGTACGCGCGCCTCTCACTGTTGTGGCCTCTCCCGTTGCGGAGCACAGGCAGCGGACGCGCAGGCTCAGTGGCCATGGCTTACGGGCCCAGCTGCTCCGTGGCATGTGGAATCCTCCCGGACCGGGGCACGAACCCACGTCCCCTGCATGGGTATGCGGACCCTCAACCACTGCGCCACCAGGGAAGCCTCTGTAGCTGTTTTAATTGTCATTATTCATGATTGTAAAGCACCACCTAGCCAGCTGTATTGAGGGAAACAAAAAAGCTAAAGACTCAGTGGGTACTTCAGGTACTTTCTGTGCAGGTAAGGGACACAGGATTTATATCACAAAACAGTTAAGTTTCATTGGGAGGCCGTTGTTTATGACCTTTCTTGCCAAATGAGTGATCCACACTTCAGGTTTTTAGGAGTTCAGGTAGGGGAGACACCAGGTGCGCAGGCTAGGATGAAAAAGGAAGGAGGAAGAACGAAAGGAGAATAAGGCAAGACCTGAATGAATTGTCTAGATGAAAAAGCGGGAAGAGGAACAGAACAAGCAAACTGTAGGGTCAGAAATGAGCGACATGTTCTGGGGATCCGCTGTGAGGTTGCAGTGTCTCAGAGTCATCGTTCTGGAGATCAGATTTCATTGTCAGAAGACTACAGCTAGAAAATTTGACAGAATGTGTGCTGAACCCTGGGACTTTTCTCTGAATGGTTACAATGGAAACAGTAAGAAAAATAAAAAAGATTAAAACTCAGCAAAAGAAAAAAAAGACTCTTTCCTGGCAATTTGCCTTTTCCTGCAGTAAATATGCAATCCTATGAACCAAAATTACCTCCTAGTATGTTTCTATGTAATTGAGATATTGCTGTACAATATTACAGGACTACCAGTGGTGAGGGAGAGCAAGCTGTGCTTGTGCAAAAGGCCCTGAAATGGCAAGGGAGTGTTAAGAGCTATTGAAAGTACCATTGGTCTGTTTCCTGTGGATTAAAGTCTTCTTATGGCTCTCAGGGGAAGGAATGGTGAGAAGGAGCAGGGTGAGGCTCATGGATTTCAATTTCTGGCCTTGGATTTGGTTACTATTCTTGGACGGCTGCCTCATGACTATGAGCTCTCTTTCCTTATCTCTTCACACTCCCATCTTGGTGTGGTCAGCCTTCTTTTTTTGTTTTTCTTTTTTTGTTAATTGAAGTATAGTTGATTTACAATATTGTGTAAGTTTCAGGTGTACAGTATAGTGATATGTTTTTCTTTTTTGCAGATTATATTCCATTATAGGTTATTATAAGATATTGAGTATAGTTCCCTGTGCTATATAGTAAGTCCTTGTTGGTTATCTATTTTATGTATAGTAGTTTGTATCTGTTAATCCCATACTCCTGATTTATCCCTCCCCCTTCCCTCTCCCCTTTGGTAACCATAAGTTTGTTTTCTATGTCTGTGAGTCTATTTCTGTTTTGTATATAGGTTCATTTGTATTATTTTTTAGATTCCACATGTTAGTGATATCATATAGTATTTGTCTTTCTCCATCTGACTTATTTTGCTAAGCATAATATTCTCTAGGTTCATGCATGTTGTTGCAAATGGCAGAATTTCATTCTTTTTTATGGCTGAGTAATATTCCATTGTGTATATATACCACATCTTCTTAATCCATTTGTCAGTTGATGGACATTTCAGTTGCTTCCATGTCTTGGCTATTGTAAATAAATAGTGCTGCTATGAACACTGGGGTGCATGTACCTTTTCAAATTAGAGTTTTTGTTTTTTTCAGATATATAACCAGGAGTGGAATTGCTGGGTCATATGGTAGTTCTATTTTTAGTTTTTTAAGGAACCTCCATACTGTTTTCCATAGTGGCTACACCAATTTACACCCCATCAACAGTGTATGAGGAATCTCCCTGGTGGTCCAGTGGCTAAGACTCTGCGCTCCCAATTCAGGGGGCCCACGTTCAATCCCTGGTCAGGGAAGTAGATCCCACATGCCACAACTGAGAGTTCACATGCCGCAACTAAAGATCTCACATGCAGCAATGAAGATCCTGCATACCGCAACTAAGATCTTTATTTATTTGGTGCAGCCAAATAAATAAATAAAATATTTTTTATTTAAATAAATAAATAAAATTTCTTAATAAATAAATAAATAAATATTTTTGAAAAACTCAAAAAACAGTGTACGAGATGAACACTCTTTTATTTTTTCTTTTATTTTTTGTTTGTTTGTTTTGTTTTTTGCGGTACGCGGGCCTCTCACTGTTGTGGCCTCTCCCGTTGCGGAGCACAGGCTCCGGACGTGCAGGCTCAGTGGCCATGGCTCACGGGCCCAGCCGCTCCACGGCATGTGGGATCTTCCTGGACTGGGCCCTGCATCAGCAGGCAGACTCTCAACCACTGTGCCACCAGGGAAGCCCAACACTCTGTTAAACTGAGTGTTAAGCAGAGTTTTGAAACTATAGAATGCATTCATCTAATGGAAGGCCAGGTTTGGTCACAGAGGCCCCTGAAGTCTAAGTTTCTATGTTAAGTAAGTAACAGAGCCAATTTAGCACCTGGCAATATTTCTGTCTGACTCCCTGTTGGAGTTAAGGTTTTGATGTGGTGGGTGGGCCCACAGAATTAATTGGATATTCTTTATTTTTTATTTTTTTTTAATTTTTGGCCACGCCAGGTGGCTTACAAGATCTTAGTTCCCCGATCAGGGATTGAACCCAGGCCCCAGAAGTCAAAGTGCAGAGTCCTAACCATTGGACCGCCAGGGACTTCCCTAATTGGACATTCTTAGGAATTTCTTCTTGTTAAAATGAAGAAATAGGACCATTCTGGACGTTTTTTGAGGTGCTGGGGTTGGGGACCTGGGCTAGGGCCAGTCACAGTGAGCGCCCCCCCAGCCCCCCCCGTTTTGACTTTCCCTCCTTCCTTATGAATATTTCAGTCCTGGTGAAATCCCTTAAGGTGACCAGTTGCGTTAAAAGGAAGGTAGGCAAGAGAGAAAAAAAGAAAAAAGAACTCTGTTGCTTGACCTTGTGATGGGGGCTGTGGAAGGGGATGTAAGGAACTCATCTGCACATGAACCTGAGTCCTGTTTTTCCTTTCTCTTAGAAAGCCCAGCCATCCAGAGCCATCTCCTTGTACACCCCCAACTACTATCCAGAGGACGTGCTGAGCTGCCAGCCCCCCTCAATACCCAGCTCCCTAAACTGGATTGAGAGCTCTGGGCCCAGCTGTTGACATCGATTTCTTTTTCCCCTAGAGCCTCCTTTCCACTTACTATGAAAAAATATCCTTTGTTTCACCCTTTGTCTCTCTTGTTCAAGGGAGAGGTGGACAGAGACTTTTCTTTGGTCTCTACCTTGTCTCCATTTTTTTTTCCTAAACCAAGATTCTTGGGCCTGGAATAGGAGGAGGTGGTGCTCCAAACCTGCAATTCTCAATAGCAGCTCTCATTTTGTCTGGGGGCCGTGCTTCAAATGGGTCTAGGCATATCAATTACATACCCGTGCCTGAATGCCACCACTTCAGTGTCTTGTGTCCCTTGATTTTGAAAGCAAGCTTGTGGGTAGGAGACGTGTTTTGTACGTCTGCAGTCTAAAATATTGGCATGTAACTGTTAGGAATTCAGACATTTACCTTAAGACCTACCCTTGGCATGGTGGGGGGGTGTGGGTAGGTGGAGACAGCTCACTGCAGTTGAAAATTATATTTACACCATCGCACCCAGGGTCCCCGCCCCATAGCTTCATGCTGATATCTGAGAAGAAGCAAGTGTGACATTGATCAAGGCAAACCATAAATTATCAACTTCAAAGTGAGTATTAATTGCCTAGTGACAGTTTCCATTATCCTCCTTTCCTAAAACAGCGGATTCAGCACAAGCTTAGGGCTGGGTCTTGATCATGGGTCATGCCGCTAGTTGGCAGACTTGGCAGGCTTGGCATTGCAAGGACATTGGGAGAAATGAGGGCTGTTGTAATGGAAGCACACTAAGCCTTTTGTGAGGAGGATATAAATTTCATCACTCTCAGGGCCTGAAACTGTGGACATCAGGAGGCCGAATGCCTCTGCAGGGGAGGTTGATGCCTTTTCCTACAGGTAAAATGGCTCAGTGATCAGGCTTTGGTGGGAGCTTTGAGTCTTCAGTCCTTTGAAGGAAAGAGTTCTTGGGCAGGATAGAGGTTTAAGTGCTGAGGAGCTGAACCTGGGCTGATGTTCACTGCCCGTAGCTGGATGATACAAGGCCCAGTGGAAGGCATGGCCACCAAAACCCTGGTCTTCTCTGGGATGAACTCTGTGTGCTTTTTTGGGCTGGTCACTCCACTGCTCTGAGCCTATGTCCCAAATCTGTAAAATGAAGGGTGTGAAGTGGATGACCCCAAAAGTCCCTTGCAGTGTGGAGACCACCGTGGTCTCTTCCTTTAAGCTAGGTACAGAAAACAAAGGCACTTTGCCTAGAAGAGCCACATGACCCAATGGGACTGGTTCTCTGTGGCTGCCAGCCTTTTCCTGCAGGGTCTGTGAACATTTGTCTCTTTTGCCGAATGAAGGTATCTTGTGTAAGGGTTCCACAAAGGAAAATGAGAATATGCCTGCTAAGAAAGATGATCTGGCGAAGGTAAGGATTCACTCTCACTGGGACACCCTACTGCTTTGGCTTAATGGGAGGGAGTGGAAAGTCTCAAATGAATCCCCAAATAAAAGTAATGTCTTACAGCATTCTTAGGATGAGGGGTACGTCATGAGGTTTATGTTATCATAGCAACTGACTCCTGAGGTGTCCACTCAAGGTTTTGGGAACCCCAGTCCATGTCATGGGCTACGGGAAGTCAAATGAGACCAACTTGGGCTTACCAGTCAGGAAATCCAGTGAAGAACTCTATTTTAGCTCCACTATTTCACTTCCAGGATTCCTACAAGTAAACTAAAGATGACTGTGATAGGTAGAATAGTTAGTTGAATCCAGGAAGTTGAAAAACATATTCTTCTCAGCTCTACCTGCTTATTTCTTGTTGGGAAAGTCAGATAACGCTACAGATAACTGAGTGTCCCTAGGGTGCTAGATAACTAGAAACAGGTAGAGATAAGTAGAAAAACTTATAGATGTCCAGAACCTGGAAAACACATCTTTTTTTCTAATTTAAATACAAATTACTTGTGGAAAAATGAGCAAAGAGTATGGTTATCTAGTGGTACCTAGGTAATTAGTTAAATGAAGGTAACTAGAAACAAGCGGAATAAATACTTTAGATGAGGCTGTTAAGAAAAACATTATTCTGGGACTTCCCCTGGCGGTCTAGTCGTTAACACTCGCACTTCCACCATGGGGAGCACGGGTTCGATCCCTGGTGGGGGAACTAAGATCCCACATGCTGCATGGCCAAAACAAGAAAAAAAGAAAAAGAAAAACATTATTCTGAAATATAACTTTTATTTCTTGTGATAATAATGGGTATTATCAGTGAGTAGTGGTACCTATCTATTTATTTAATTAGGGGAAACTAGATATTCCTTAGAAGAATAATTTGAAGCCACGAAGCTGAAATCCATTTCTCTCAAAACTAAATATTAATTCTTGTTGCAGTATTAAGTTAGACTATAGATAACTATTGGTACCTAGGTAATTTGTCTACTATGGATAGCTAGAGAAAACCAGGAATCTGTATAAATCTGGACGTTGAAAACCACTCCTCACAGCACAGTCTTATCTCTTGTGGGAATAAAGATTTAGTACTATGGGTAACTACTGGTAACGAGGTAACTACCTAACTACAGACAACTACAGATAAGTACTTGTAGCCAGAATGTGGAAAACACAATCTTCTCAACCCAAACTTCTCATTTCTCATTGAAATGCTGCATCAGTAATAAGATAACTATTAGTAACCAGGTAAGTAATATACCAGATATCTAGAACAGTTTGAATCTAGGATGCTAGAAAGCACTCTGCTCAATTCTTATGTTTTGAATATTCAGTTAGTAATGTAGAAAATGACAGTTGCTTAGGTAAGATTTAAATAGAGATAATCATATAAAAACAGAATAAAAATTTGAAGCCAGAAAGCTAAAAACATTCTTCTTAACTGTTAGTGCTTATCAAAACCACAATGCGATACCACTTCACACCCAGTAGGATAGCTGTTACCAACAAAACAGAAGATAAGTGTTGGTGAAGATGTGGAGAAGTTGAAACCCTGTGTATTACTGGTTGGAATATAAATGGTGCAGCCACTATGAGAAAAGGTATAGTGGTTCCTCAAAAAAATTAAACATAGAATTACCACATGATCCAGCAATTCCACAGCGGTTCCCTAAGAACTGAAAGCAAGGACTTGAATACACATTCATGGCAGCATTAATCACAATAGCCAAAAGATGGAAACAACCCAAATGTCCATCGACAGATGAATGGGCAAACAAAATGTGATGTATACATACAATAGAATAGTATTCAGCCTTAAAAAGGAATGAAATTCTGACACATGCTACAACATGGATGAAGCTTGAAGACGTTAAGCTAAACGAAATAAGCCGGACACAAAAGGACAAATATTGTATGATTCCATTTATGTGAGATACCCAGAGTAGTCAAATTTATAGAGACAGAAAGTAGAACAATAGTCCCCAAAGGCTGGGAGAAGTGGTATTTGGGAGTTTTTGTATGGAGTTTGGGAAGGTGAAAAAATTCTGGAGATGGATGGTGGTGATGGCTGCACAACAATGTGAATGTACTTCATGCCCCTGAACTGTACCCTTAAAACTGGTTAAGATGGTAAGTTTTATTTATGTGTATTTTATTGCAGTAGAATAAGATTAGTCTTAATTTTTGTTGCAGTAATGATTTCGTACTATAGACATTGGCACTAGGTGTCTAGTTACTTAGAGCTATCTAGAATAAGTAGTTGAAGTCAGGAGCTTAAATGTACGTTCTTCTGGACCCTAAATTCTTTTTCTCCTGGTAGATTAATGAGTTAATAATATAGCTAAATAATAGAACTTAGGTTACTAATTACCTAAACAGTATTAGTATATGGAGTTGAAGCCCTGAATTGGAAAACATATCCTTCTCAATCTAACTTTATGTTTCGTGTTGAAAGAACTCCTAAGTCTGAGATAAATAGTGGTACATAGATAACTAGTTTACAGGAGATATCTAGAGATAACTACTAATACTCATTGATGTCAGAAAGCTGAAAAATACATTCTGCTAAAATGTAAATTCTTATTTTCTTTTGGAATAATGAGTTAGTACTGTCGACTGAAAAAAATGCACAACATAAAAGTTGAGAATTATGTTTTATTTGGTAGACAAAACTGAGGACTTCAGCCCAGAAGACAGCTTCTCAGACTGCTCTGAGGGACTGACTCCAAAGAGGTAAGGGAGGAGCCAGGATATACAGGGGTTTTTGCAACAAAAACCAGGTAGTCAGAACATCAAAAGATTACTGTTAATTAAAGAAACCATACATCGCAAGTTATGGAGACGCGCTTCTCTCTGTATGGGAAGATGTAAAAGTCTGGGCTCCTTGAAGTCATTCCTTTGATAGGCACCTTAGCGATCTAGGGCCAGTTTCCTGCTTTTCTCCATCCTGAATCCCCTCAGGGTGCACCGTTGTGGGGGGCTGTAGTGGCTGCTGGCTTGGTGGCTGCAACATCCCTTGTTTACTGATATGGCAGGCGACAGTTTTCATCTACAGTACCATAGATATGTAAGGGGACCTAGATGATTTGTTAGCTATAGATAACTAGTGATAACTAGAATAACCAGTCCAAACCAGTAAGGTGAAGAGCACAATCTTCTGTCTAAATTCTTATTCCTTGTTCTAATAACGAGTTGAGTGTACAGATATCCAGTGGAATCTAGGTAATCTGTTAACTAGAGCTACCTAGACTAAACCAGAAAGATGACTTGTAGATGTTGTTTTGCAGCACCGTAGAGAGTATCTGGGTCAGAGAGCACCAAAGGGCAGCAGTGGCCTGTGGTCTTATTGGCCCAGGGCTCATCTTACTGATAGCTAGCAGATGTTAGGCACAATTTCATGGGGAAGGTAAAACAGCCAGGCTCTAAATGGATAAAAATATGGTTAATTTGGATATGTTTTAAACAATTGGATGTGTAAAAATTTGTTTGGCTCCAGCAGGCTTTTGAGGTAATGGGTCTCAGCCTCCAGTGAAGAAATAAACACCTAGCGGCCAATAGACCGAGGCCATTTTTGGCTCATTTGTATAACGTAAGTTAAAGTCCCCAAGCTGAAAGACACCATCCTCTCAACCCTAAATTCATATTTCTTGTTGGAATGAAATATTAGTACTAGAGATAACTAGTAATACCTAGACAACTACTTTACTAGAGTTAAGTAGAGGTGACTAAGAAAACTGATGAATCCAGGAAGTTGTAAAATCATTCAACACTAGCTTCTCTGCATCTAAATGCAAAACAAATGCAATGCATGAAACAGATACCTATTCTAAAAATAGCTATAAAATACATTTGGGACAATTGCGGAAGTTGGAATATGGACTAGACATATGCTAATATTATTACATTATTGTTAATTTTATTAAGATGTAATAGCATTGTGGTTATGTAGGAACATCTCCTTTTTTAAGGAGGTGTATAGTGGAATTTTTTAGAGTTATAAATGTCATGACAACTGTAACTATTTTTGCAAGGTTCAGGAGACAGACAGAGAAAGCAAATATGACAACATATAACAATTTTTGAAATACAGGTGAAAGTTGTGCCGGGGCGTTGTTGTTCCTGTGTGTTTGAAATGACTTGACATCCAACCCTGTTATTTGTTCAGCTTCCTCCTAGTTTAAAGAACTAGTGTAGGAAGAGTCATCTGCAACTTATGACCATTTTCTCCTTCCGTCCTCCTTGGACCTGATGAGGGGTGTGGTGACTTGCTCCCGGCTGTGATAGGAGACCAGGCTCCACCATGGGAATGTGTGCCAGCTGTAATTACATGGAGATTCTCTCCTTATAAGATGTTGGGATGTGTGAACTTGACAAACCAGGATAAAAGCCTCTTCATTTTAATGGTAATTTTATTTCAACAGAGATTCATATGCCAGGCACTCTTCTAGGCTCTGGGGATACAACAGTGTACAAAAGACACAAAAACCTCTGTCTGCATGGAGTTTCATTCTGCTGGTGGGGATACAGGCAGGGAATACGCAAAATAAATAAGGACATTATGAAGTGAGGAGAGCTAAAGAGAAGAAATGGAGCAGGGACATGGTGTAAAAGGTTTCCAGGAAGGGGGTAGGGGATGAAATTTTAGTTGGGGTGGGCAGAAAAGGCCCCCTGGTGAATTGTTTTTGAGGAAAGTCCTGAAGAGGGCGAGAGAGCAAGCCGTTGCAGATATCTGGGGGGAAGGCGTTGCAGGCAGAAGGAATAGCTAGGTGACTTCTACCCCTGAGCAGAGCATGGAGATCATGGGTCACAGATGGAGACCGTATAAGTCACCTCTCTCTTGTTTCCCTGGCGCATATCTTTGATCAGTCATTGAGCACTTCCCCACAGTACCCAGATATAGCCTCAGAATCTTCCTGAACACTGTGTATTAATTTGCTATTGCTGCCATAGCAAATTACCACAAACGTAGTCACTTAAAGTAACACAAATTTATTCTCTCCCAGTTCTGTGTGGGTTGGCAGCCCAGGTAAAATGTAGCTCAGCTAGATCCTCTGTTGGGTGTCACAAGGCTGAAATCAAGGTGTCAGCTGCATTCCTTCCTGGAGGCTTTGGGGATAAATTTACTCCCAAGGTCATTCAGATTGTTAGCCAGATTCAGTTCCTTGTGGTGTGGGACTGAGGACCTTGTTTCCTTGTTGTCTGTCAATTGGGAGTCAGTTTTTGCTACTAGACACTGCCCTCATTCCTTCTCATGCTTTTCTTTCCTTTTTTTAAAATATTTATTTACTTATTTGGTTGCACTGGGTCTTAGTTGTGGCATGTGAACTCTTTAGTTGCATCATGCATGTGGGATCTAGTTCCCTGACCAGGGATCGAACCTGGGCCCCCTGCATTGGGAGCACAGCGTCTTAACCACTGCACCACTAGGGAAGTCCCCCTTCTCATGCTTTTCATGTGGCCTTCCTTCAACAAGAGCTGGCCAAGTTCCTCTTACATTTTGACTCTCCAACTGCTCTATCTGCTACACCTCTCTTGCCTCCAGCCAGAGAAAGTTCTTGACTTTGAAGAACTCGTGTGGTTAGATTAGCCCCATCCAGCTAATCCAGGATAACTTCCCTATGTTAAGGTTCATAACCTTAATTATATGTGCAAAGTCCCTCTTTGCAGATGGCATATAAGATAACATATTCGCAGGATACAGGGATTCGGGCATGAACATCTCTGGTCAGCTATTCCATCTACCACATTGCAATCCAGAAAGTCATCACTTGTTGGCATAGGAAGAGGAGATGAAACTTGTTTGATCTAGGTAATGATAGGGCAACTTAGGCCTTTTACATCCATATAGCTGGACTTTGACTCAGCCCACTGCAACCTATGTGTTAGTTTTCTATTGCTGTACCACAAACTTAGCTGCTTAGACCAACACAAATGTATTATACCGTAGTTTCCTTGTGTCAGGAGTTTGGGCATGGCTCAACTGGATCCTCTGCTCAGGGTCTCACAGCCCGTAATCAGAGTGTCAGTCAGGCCAGGAACTCTTACAATTTTCACATTTTGGTGTGTTTTGGTAAAAGGCAAAAGAGAAGGAAAATTCTTTATAGAATAAATCCAAAGCTGTGTTCGTATTGTCTTTCATCGTTAAGTGTTTCTTTGGTATATTTTTGTCTCGTGGTGTTGGCTGTAATATAGTCCCTCGCCTCTGGAGGCTCATGTTCTTGGAAGAGCCAAATGATTTCTTTTGGGATTTCCACAAATCTTGGTTCAGGATTAAATACCAAATTGTTCTTTTTTTAGCGTCGCACTGAGAAGATGACCAGGCAGATCTTATTGGTGAATTCAGTTGTGGTAACGCACGTACCTGTTGTTTTATCAGTCTGAGCTTATTTTGTACCATCTGTTGTTTTGTATCTTGGCAGGAACCTTCATTACTTTCAGAAAACACAGAGAGACCAATTATTAAACTTGGTTTACAGAGTGATCAGATAAGACATTTAAAGTAATAATGTGATTTCTATTGCTGGGGCTCAGAGCAGGCCACCCCAAAACATGCCACAGTGGCATATTGATTATTTTGAATTAAAGTCACTTGAGAAACAGCTGATGTGAGAACACTTTGACCCTCCTCTTCTCTGTCCTCCTTGAAAGCAGGAAATAATTCTCCCATGCAAAATTTACTCTCTGTGTACCAGGAGAGAGACATCTTTATCACCAGAGACAGGGAATTCAGGGCTGAGAAGCCTGTACAAACAAACGCTGTTACTTCTTTGTTACTTTACTACCCCCAAACCCAAACTCTGCTTATATTCTTCCCCAATTAAGCATTCAAGCCTAAGTTTCTTTGTCCTGTCAATTCCTCACAGATTTATTCTTTCTTTGTCTAAAAAGGTAAAAGCTGCCTGCCTTGGTTGCTTCTTGGGTCCTATTTGCATGACACCACTGTACATACGAATTAAATTTGTTTATTTTTTCTCCTGTTAATCTGTCTTCTGTCAGTTTTTTATAAATCAAAGTTATTTCATTATGTCAGAATAATTAATTTCTGATCTATGTCTGGGATATTTGAAATGTACATTGAGAGAAATTCTCTTTGGGGCACTAATTAATTTGGGGGATTAATTTTAGAAGACCTATCTATCTCTTTGCAAACCTAGACTAAGGGTAAATTATCATCTACAGCAATGTTTTGCTTATTTCTTATGCCTCATGCCACCACTCTGCCTTAATGTACCTGGCATCTGAAAGAAGTAGAGACATGTTTAAAAAAAAGAGTGTATATGATGAAGACACCAGCCACTTACAGGAAAGATACTCACTTGTTTGTTTGTTTGTTTCTCCCAGGCAGCCTGAGCATGAAAAAAGAATGTTGTTAGAGTGTGCCAGACTGGATGTGAGGGTTAACTGGGGGATTTGTGCTGAGCATTCTCTGACTTTCAGTCTCAGGTTGGAAAGGTTGAATGTGGTCCTTTCCGCTGTGGCCAAAACAGAGAAGGGGTCAGGACTGGGTCTGATGGTGTCCTGGAGCTTATTTGTACAGGCCCTGTAGTTCTGAGGGTCCTTAAAGCACCGAGAAACCTAATGTTTAAAAAAGGATAGTGGGGCTTCCCTGGTGGTGCAGTGGTTGAGAGTCCGCCTGCCGATGCCTGCAGGGGACACAGGTTCGTGCCCCGGTCCGGGAAGATCCCACATGCCGCGGAGTGGCTGGGCCCGTGAGCCATGGCCACTGCGCGCCTGGAGCCTGTGCACCGCAAAAAAATAAATAAAATAAAATATAAGCGGATAGTGGTCAACATTAGGAAATAAGAATTTTTGGTTTCAGAATCATCTGGTAAGAATGACAGTGGGCATACACGGGAACATCCTCGAATTTCTCCCACTCCCCATAAGGTCTGGCGTCTCTGTGTAGCAGTAACATCCTTCTCTCTGTGGAAGCCTGACATTACAACCGCTTGGCTGACATTTGACACCCACAAGTGAGAAAGGTGGGGAGAAGGAATAAAAATTAGTGGACACCATGGCAAAGAGTGTAAGCTTTCCTGAGAAAACAGAGCCTCCTTCACACTGGGAACATAGAAGTGCTGTGAGACTGGTCTTTGATTAACTCCTCTGAGAGGAAAATCCGATGTAACCAAGGCACCTTATCTGTAGTCATTGAAATATTTAATCGCTTTTAACATCAAACCCCACTTGAGGAGCCTCACATTGCTAAAGATTACTCAACACCAAAGGTTCAACTGAGAAGAACATAGTGCTTTTTAAAAAGTGGGCCTGGCTTTTCACTCTCCTAAACTTCTTTTTTTCCCTACCCTGGTCGTTTCACACAAAGAAGACAACATGAATAAAGCAAAAGTGTGACTGCTTCTTTGCAACGAGGGATTATTCGGGAGTACTGCTTGGGAGAACATCTCCTTATTCTTGCTTTGAGCACCATTAAACCAAAAGTTTCCCTTTCAGTGTTTAACAGCAGAAATTGGGGTTCTCTCAAGGATGTTGAAGGTGACAAAATACATCTGAAGGTGTGATAGTCAGCTTCTCAGCTGGGGAAGGAGCGATGAACATGCTTTCCTGGGCTGGTGGGGGGAGGGAAGAAAAGTGAGAAGGGAACAGAATTTGGAGCATACTGGATGGATGCTCTGCTGCCACCTTCCCATGAATCTTTGTGAGCAGCCTCTTAAGGAAGATTCCCTGAGGGTCCAGTGTTCAGCCTGAACTTGTCAGCATGAACGGAGCTCATCCCTGTCTGGAAACACACTGTTCTCACACTAGGGACTCACCCCGCCCAATCGTGCATATGCACGTGGTCCCAAAGGGGCAGGGTGGGGTTAGGGATGGAGTGATGGGGGAGAGACGGAGGAGAATATATGGGTCAGTGCAAACTCACCAGTGGGCACTTGGGAAACTTCTGTGAGGTACAGGACCTACTGATAGTGATTCAGGGGTGTCACCTCATGAAAGGAGGCCTCCTTGCCATTCTGTTTAAATGGCATTTCCTTAACAATTTTCATACATACCCCGCTTGCCGCATTTGACACACAAAGACAAACATATGGAGGATTTGCCTCTTCATTGATAATACAAGTACAGAGGAGGTACGGCTGGCATGGGCAGCACGGGCAGCCCAGGTGTCAGTGGTATCAGAAGAACCCATCTCCAATCTGGCTCCTGAACGAGGATGGTATTTTAGGGCCCATCCAACATTATGACGGCAAGGTGGTCCAGGGAAACAGGTGGTGCATCTCGAAGCATTGATGCTCTCTCATTTCTCCTGCACTTGGCCCTCCTATTCTTAAACCAGACCTACAATCAGAGCGGGAAAAGGATTGGTTTAGTATATTGAACAGTTAATGTCATAATACAAACAGCATAGCACGCAACTTTATATGCCATTGAGATCTTAAGCTGCATCAGGAGAAATATTTCCTTCTTGCTAAAATACCTCAGGAAAGTTACCACCACACTCCCTCCCTTCCACTTACCCTTCATGAGCTCCCCCGTCTGTGTGCCAAGTTCTGGCTTAGGCTTATTATTTTGTCTCCTCGCAATTTTAATTTTTAATTGTTTTTCTTATTTTTTGGCCGTGCCACGCGGCATGTGGGATCTCAGCTCCCCAACCAGGGATCGAACCTGTTCCCCTTGCAGTGGAAGCTCAGAGTCAACCACTGGACCGCCGGGGAAGTCCCTCTCCTCTCAAGTTTAATATTCTAATTTTTTTCCAGGTATTGGATGCAGGTTTAGCTTATGAATTGTTGTACCAGGTCCTTGCTGTTGATACAATGTCTGGTAACAGGATAAAAATAGTCTGTACCCTGGCAGCTGATCATCAGCCATCTGGCCACCTCCTGCCCCCTCCTCACCTTGTTGTGGGGGTGGATTTGGGCATGGTAAATAGTGGGCCCCACGTACAGTCATATTGAGGGGAACGGCTCCCTATTTGAAACGCCTACATTCAGTGTGAAGTAAATAATTAATAGGAAGGAACATGTTGGTTTTTTTTTTTTTTTTTTTTTTGGCTGTGCTGGGTCTCAGTTGGGGCGCACAGAATCTTCATTGCGGTATGCGGGCTCCTAGTTGCAGCAGGTGGGATCTAGTTCCCCCACCAGGGATCGAACCGGGGCCCCCTGCATTGGGAGCACAGAGTCCCACCCACTGGGCCACCAGGGAAGTCCTGGAACATGTTGGATTTTTAGACAGAAGGTCTCCTTCAAGGATGTCCAAGGGGTCATTAATCCTTTGAAATGTCTTGAGAGTTAGAATGGTGGTCTGGCAAGGGGGCCCAGGGGGGTTGTGACTTGTCTTACTGGGACGTGAGAGTTGCTGAAGCTCTGGACACTGCGTTGATATTTTAGCCTGTAGTGTTAAGGAAAGTTGAGATCATCTCGACCCAAGTTAACAAAGACTGTCAAAAATCTTAGGCCACCCAAGAGTTTAGGGGAAAGAGGCATACCATTGTCACCACTGTCAATTCTGCACGCTCCAACCTGCCCCACCCTCCAAACCTTCCTGGGCTCAGGACCAGGTCAGCTCACTCTGCTCTGGCTACGGTTCCAGGATCCTGGACCGGAGCCGCTGTTGTCCGCCATGGCAGGTTATCCTAGGTGCTGCTATTCAACCAGGAGGTCCCAATCCCATCCCTTATTCTTAAGACAAGAAGGTGCAACAGGCATTTTAGTAAGACAGTCAACAACAATGAGGGTAAAGGTCATAAAATAGCTCCTCCCTAAATATCTGCCTACTATTTTTGCAAACAAAACTGTGGATTAGACTTCACTGTCTTCTCAATATCCTAGTTAATGGGGTTTAACACTGTATTTAAATCCTGTTGAAAGTTTCCAAACTGTAAATTTTAAGTGACACAAAAGGCCTTCTCTCCCTGCCTGAGACCTCATTTTCATTCTCCCATCTTAGGACTTGCAGTCTTTCTGCTGCATGCATAGATAGTTTAAACCAGGCCGGTGTAACAGGGCTCATTTTGGGGGGTAAATGAGTTATTTGCGCACACATGCTCACTGCAGCATTATTCACAATAGCCAAAAGGTAGAAGCAACCCAAGTGCTCATTAATAAAGGAACAGATAAACAAATGGCAGTATTTACATATAATGGAATAGTATTCAGCCCTAAAAAGGAAGGAAATTCTGACACATGCTACAACATGGATGGATACTGAGGACATTATACTAAGCGAAATAAGCCAGTTACAAAAAGACAAACACTGTACAACTCCACTAATATGATGCGCCCACAGTAGTCAAATTCATAAAAAGAGAAAATAGAAAGGTGGTTCCCAGGGGCTTGGGGTGGGGTGCATAGTGACTTGTCTTCCCCGTACAGAGTTTTAGTTTTGCAAGACAAAAAAATTCTGGAGATTGCTTGCCTGACAACATTAATATCCTTAACAGTACTGAACGGAACACTTTAAAGTGTTAAAATAGTAAATCTTACGTTTACGTACATTTTACCACAATTTACAAAAAACACCACCAAACGACCACAAACCAGTTTCCAGACTTGATCCACGTAACTACTGTATGAAAATATTCCCTTTAATGTGCAGAAGGCATTCTCCTCCCCCCATCCTGGGGCACAGGTGGCTTTTATGGCTTCGGAGGGGAAGGAGGAGGCCCAGCAGAGGGACGAAGGTGCCTGGAAATGAGCCCGAACCACCCGGAGCCCGCCACATACCTGGTGAGTACGTCCGGGCACCGAGTGTTCTGGAAGAGGCCCTCCAGTTCCTGCAGCTGCAACGGTGTGAACTTATTGCACAGGACGCAACGTCAAGGCCGGTTTCTGGGCTGCTGGGCCTGAGCAGCCGCCGCCACATGGCCTGGCTCCTCAGGTGGCTGCTTCCCGGGCTCCTGGCCGCCATCGCCGCCCTCGTGGTTCCCGTCGCCTTCTTGGCTCATGTCGCCCACATGGTTCATGCCGTCCGCAAGGCCCGGACCTCCTTCCTCCACATAGAGTTCTCTGGCTTCTGGCGCTGGACCCTGCACAGATTCATATCTTATTTCCACTTCGTACCCTCCCAGGATGTACTACCCGGGGTCATAGTGGTGGCCCCGGGGCGGAGGCTCCATGGCTGGCGCGCCATGGAAGTCCTGTGCCTCCATGAGCTCTGCTAGGTGCGAACAGAGGCTGAGGCTGGTGCTCTTTCTGATGCCTGGTACGGGTTACAACGGTCTTGGCTGGGTTCACCGCTTACTCACTCTGCTTTGGACGATTGCTATTGGCTTTTTTTTTTACCGCCAGTCGCCGGGGGTGGCACTTGCTTAAGTGCGGCAGCGGCTGGGGCGTGGGCCCAAAATGAGGGCACCCTGGATAAGCAGGGTGCTGGTGGGGGCATGGGCATCTGCGGAATCGGGGCTCTGGTTTACAGTTCAGCTCACTACTGCCCACGCGAGCAGAGTGTCTGCCCTGAGGAAGGGGCTGTACTGGGTTATGCAAGCTCTTTTTTGGGGGGGAGGGGAGGGGAGGGGGCATGAGCTCACAGTAACCACAGGAACCCTCGCGGAAATGTTTGGAGACCGTTGCAGAGTCCAGCCTTTCATATTTGGCAGCCTGCCCATGCCACGGGCTAGTAATTAAGCTGAAATGACTAACTAGGTTGCTCCTTGCTCTGAGCTTCTGCAGAGCCCGCTGTGCACCCTGGAGTGCTGGGAGCGTGATCTTGGAGCTGCATTTGCAAAGGATTCTGGGTCAGATAAGTTCTGCAGGAAACTTACTGCACCCCTTGAGAAAGTTCAAGCACTCCAGATTCTTGGTAATGAATCCACATCATAGTGGAAGTGTGGACTACAGCCCAAGGCTTAGTGCATCCAAGTGCACGCTTGCATTGCATGGGCTCGGGACCGCAGAATGGAGTATGCATCCTCTACTGTGCTCCACCCCAGCATCTCTAGTTGCAGGTCTTCTGCACAAGTTCAGGCTGTCCTGTGCTGAGCTCCTGCTGTGAACCCAGGTGAATTTACTCTTCCCCCTTCCACCTCCCCCCTCCCTTTCTCTATAAATAGCATCCTGATCTCTTGCTTGCTTAGGAAAAAGTTAAATTGTATTTGTTTATCTATTTTTGGCTGAGTTGGGTCTTCGTTGCTGGGCGCCGTCTTCCTCTGGTTGCCGCGAGCGGGGGGGGGGGCTACTCTTGTTGTGGTGCGCGGGCTTCTCATTGCGGTGGCTTCTCTTGTTGCAGAGCACGGGGCTCTAGGCACACGGGTTTCAGTAGTTGTGGCACGTGGGCTCCAGAGCGCAGGCTAAGTAGTTATGGCGCACAGGCTTAGTTGCTCCATGTTATGTGGGCTCTTCCCGGACCAGGGATCGAGCCTGTGTCCACTGCATTGGCAGGTGGATTCTTAACCACTGCGCCACCAGGGAAGTCCGTGGGATAGGTATTTAAAAGCAAGCATGGGGACTTCCCTGGCGGTCCAGTGGTTAAGACTCCAGGCTTCCACTGCAGGGGGTGCGGGTTCAATCCCTGGTCCGGGAACTAAGATTTAAAAAAAAAAAAAAAAAAGCAAGCACGAACAGAACATGGTGTATTTCATTTCACCTTCAACTCCAAACACTGAATATTTGTGGTTTTCTCCCTTCAGAAAGGAGCTTACAAGATGCATGTGTGTGACTGAAGCCAGAATATAGGTCAGTGAACCTGAAAAAATTGTGGAGGCAACCATTCTAAAACCTGCTTCAGGACTTACACACCTTTGTCCTAGATATTCTTAAGTTGTGTGTTTTGTTGCCTTTTCCATGTTTGGAGAATAAGTTTGAACTTTGGGTCTTTGTGAGTGGAAACTGGGATATGTAAACCCCAGCTTCTGGGAATTCCCTATTACCACCAGAAACATGATTTCCTAAAGGAAAAAACCAATAGAACTGAACCACTTCTTTTAGTCTCTGTATACAATTAAATATATATATGGATAATTTATAAGTAACATAAAATCTGGCAACCACCTGTTCTCTGTATCTATAACTCTGTTCTGTTTGTTCATTTCTTTTTAGATTCCACATATAAATGAAATCATACAGTATTCGTCTTACTGTCTGACTTATTTCACTTAGCATAACACCTTCTAAGTTCATCCATGTTGTTGCACATGGCAAGATTTCATTCTTTTTTATGGCTGAGTAATGTCCCATTGTGTATATATACCACATCTTCTTTATCTATTCATCTATTGATGGGCATTTAGGTTGCTTCCATATCTTGACTATTGTGAATAATGCTGCAATGAACTTAGGGGTGCATATATCTCTTCAATGAACTTAGGGGTGCATATATCTCTTCTAATTAGTGTTTTTGCTTTCTTTGGATAAATACCCAGGAGTAAAATTGCTGGGTCATATGGTAGTTCTATTTTTAAGTTTTTGAGGAATATCCATACTGTTTTCCATAGCGGCTGCACCCATTTACATTCCCACCAGCAGTGAACGAGGATTCCCTTTTCTCTACATTCACTACATGTTTTTTATTTATTTATTTATTTATTTGCGGTACGCGGGCCTCTCACTGTTGTGGCCTCTCCCGTTGCGGAGCACAGGCTCCCGACGCGCAGGCTCAGCGGCCATGGCTCACGGGCCCAGTCGCTCTGTGGCATGTGGGATCTTCCCGGACCGGGGCATGAACCCGTGTCCCCTGCATCGGCAGGCGGACTCTCAACCACTGCGCCACCAGGGAAGCCCCACTACATGTTTTTTAAAAATTAGAACCAGATCTGAGTAACATAAGCGTAATCCTCTGAAATGTAGCCTGTCCAGCTATGCTTTCTGTCCAATCGATCTGCTAGATTCTAGCAATCTATGAAATGCTACCAGAAATTTGTTTCTTTCACTCAAACCGTAGTACCAGATTGACAGACCATTGATGACATAATTGCCTGAGAGTTGCAGTAGTGAAATGTTGGAAATATTTCTACTAAAAGGCATATATATCTAAGTTGACTCTCGGATATCACCAAATTTTGAGCACTTTCTCTAGCTAGCCCAAAAATTGAGCCTAAGCATCCTTAAATTTGGTGGACAATGAACTTAAGACATAATTTACTTAGGGACTTCCCTGGTGGTGCAGTGGTTAAGACTCCACGCTCCCAATGCAGGGGGCCTGGGTTCTATCCCTGGTCCGGGAACTAGATCCCACGTGCATGCCTCAACTAAGAGTTCGCATGCCACAACTGAGGAGCCCTCGAGCCGCAGCTAAGGAGCCTGCCTGCCGCAACTAAGACCCGATGCAACCAAATAAATAAATAAATATTAAAAAAAACCTTCCTATTAAAAAAACCCCCAGAAAACATAAGTTACTTATATTTTACAATGAAAAAAAAAACTAAAATGGAAATCAAAGACATCTGGGAGATCTATAACAAGTCATTAAATCTTCTTTCATGACATAACATACACAAGTATGTAGCACAATGTCTAGCCACAGAAGAAGCCCTCAGAAATGTTCACTACTGTTACTCCATAATATATCCTTATCATCACGGTGTATTACCTGTGGCATATTTGGCATAATGGAAAGAGGCCTGATTAGGAACCACACATTCTGGTTCTTTAAGAGACACACACTGAAATATTTACAGATGCGATGATGTCTAGATTTGCATCTAAATAATCAAGGGGCAGATGCAAGTGTGTTGGAGAACTGGTTAGGGTGTTGATGAAGGATAATTGTTGATACCGCGTGAGGAGTACATAGAGTTTATCCTAAGATTCTCTCTGCTATTATTTTGAATAATAAAAAAACATGTTTTTAAATGATCAGGGTTACAAACAAATGCTGACAAAGGCAGGCCGATAATTTAATAGCAAGGAGCGTGGGGACTGGCAAATTGGGGAAGAATATGTCTCTTCCAAAGAAGATGGCCAGTACTCAGCGCCAGCTCAGTGTTGCTGGGCAGGAATGTTGGGCCAGGACTGCCAGATTTTCCCAGTTTTTCAAGACTGGCCCCAAATCAAAATGTTTATATGAAACCTTCCATTCTTTAAATGTTGGCAACTAACTGAAATATGTTTTATTGAAAAGCATGCTGCCTATCTAAAACAGGTCTGTGGAATAGACTCAGTCTGCAGCTGCCAATTTGCAGCCTCTGCCTGAGAAGCTAATAACATTGAACAATTTTCATTTTCTGGAGCAGAAGAATGTAACTGAAAGCACACCTAAAGCTAACAATCATAGGATGCCACTGTTCTGCCCTGTTGTTTCTCATTATAAGTCCCGCTCCCATACATGCTTTGGTCTCTCCCCTCCATCCCTGCCTGTGAGTTTCTCTAACTCGATCCTTCACTCTGGTTACCTAGTTCTGATCTCAAATTTCTGACCACTGAGGACTAAGACATCATGAGTGTCCAGGACAGGAAGTCCCATGGTAATGAACCAGGTCCCACTTGTCCTAGTCATCCTTGCTGACAAATTTTGTAGCTGTTATTAGTGATAAGCATGCATCTTGGGAGAGTCTTTTTTTCAAATAAATTTATTTATTCATTTATTTATTTTTGGCCACGTTGGATCTTCGTTGCTGTGCAATGGCTTTCTTCAGTTGCGGCGAGTGGGGGCTTCTCTTCGTTGCGGTGCGCGGGCTTCTCATTGCGGTGGTTTCTCTTGTTGTGGAGCACGGGCTCTAGGCGCATGGGCTTCAGTAGTTGTGGCGCACAGGCTCAGTAGTTGTGGTGCACGGGCGTAGTTGCTCCGCGGCATGTGGGATCTTCTCGGACCAGGGATCGAACCCGTGTCCCCTGCATTGGCAGGCAGATTCTTAACCACTGCACCACCAGGGAGGCCCCTTGGGAGAGTATTAAGAAACATTATGCCTCAGGGACAAGGTAACAGGCTGGGAAGGTCAGAGTACCCTGGAGAAGAAAAAGGGGATTTTATGAATCCCCTTTTTTCCCTCATGTGGTCAAGAACATTTTCCTGAAGTTCAGCAGTTTTTTTCAATCTCCTTTGTTTCTTTTCCTTCTGTTAAATGAAGTAAAATTTAAACATAATACTCTATATTTTAAGTGTATGTGGTATGATTCCAGTCTTATTAGCTTCTCCTGCTGCACACACGCCCCCATTCACCCTCTCTTCTTCATCCTTGTGTGTATAGGGATGTCGGTGGGAAGGTACATCAATATCATCAACCCTGATTATTTCATCTTCATCAGATGTGAGTAGATTTGTTCTTTTTACTTTGGACTTTTATGAAGTCCTTGTATTTTCATAATGCCAACTATCAGTTTATGACTAAAATGAAGTATTACATAAAAGAACAAATGTATAGAAATTTGAAAATTTAAAACTGCATCAACATTTTAATCTTGTTGATTTTGAAGAATAGGAAATAAACTTGCATTGGCAGATAAAATGCAGGACCCTGACTTATATTTGAATTTCAAATAAACAACAATGTTTTAATATAAGTATGTCTCGAATATTGCATGGGACATTCTTATCCAGAAATATATTTGTTGTTTATCAGAATTAAAACGTAACTCAGCCTCCTGTATTCTTTGTGCTAAATATTGCAACTGTAATACAAACATATTGTCATTTCCGTAGGAAATATTTTCATTACTTTGTACTTTTCTCCCCATTCCATTTATATTTTTTAATTCAGGGGAGATTTAAAAAATATGTACTTTGATTTGAGCCATTCCTGTATTATACACACATATATACATAGAGATATATGACACAGTACACACCCATATTATATAATATATATGTAGTGTGTATATGTGTGTATACGTATATACATATACACACATACCCCAGACACAAGATGAATTCACTGTATTGTTGAAATGGCCTCCGTGAAATATGTCCTGTGTCCCATCGCCCTTCCCTTCAGTTATTTCAAATACGGGGCTGAGAAAGGACACGGTCTCCTGTTCAGCTTAGACTCGGAGAGTCTCCTGAGGAACAGGAAGACCGGGAGGAGGTGAGTGATGCGGCCGCACCTTCGCTCTGAGGAGCCCACCTGCCTTCGGAGTTCGCTTCATCTCTCATCCCGCTTCTGAACGGTCCCAGTTAAGCATTTTCTACCTTCCTTGTGCGCATCTTCATCCTTTAATTCAATCCATCCGCAACCACCTCTTATAAATCCTACTCCCTCAACATTCTCATTCTTCCTCAGGTTCTTTCACAAGGTGCCCTGGTCTCCCACTCTCCCTTCCATCTCCCGACTTGGAACAGACGTGGCCAAGCACCTAATACCTGTAACGGAGCAGGAGGCCTTCCCCCATGTCCGCTGCTTTAGCTCCTCTCTGAAGTACATAGATAACAGTATCTGATGCACAGCTCCTGAGTTGTTTTACTGATTTGAAAGCCCCCCCACAGAATGGAAGATGTTAACTACTTGATGACCCTGACCGCATAGCCCCCAGGCCTACTGGAGCCTGAGGATTGATAATGTTAACCCCTGAGACAGCGCCCTGTTACCTCACCGTCAACCAATCAGAGAATTGTGCGCCAGCTGATCACATACCCTGTGACACCCCCCTCCTTCACCTGGCTTTTAAAAAAAGTGCTTTGCTGAAACGCTTCAGGGAGTTTGGGGGGGTTTTTGGGCATGAACCAATCATATCTCCTTGCATGGCCCTGCAATAAACCTTTCTCTGCTCCAAATTCTGACTTTCAGTAGTGTTTGGCCTCACTGTGCATGGGGCACACGAATTTGTATTCGGTAGCGTACCTACTGGAATTTACTTGTCTTTATGTTTTTATTCCCTACTAGTCTGAACTCATGGAAGAAAGAAGCCCTGTTTGATTCATCAGAGAATTCGCAGTGCCTGACACTAAGTTGGCGCTCAACTATTGCTTCTTGAATGGTGAACAGACATTTTTGGTTTAAGATGATAACAGGATATGTAAGTGAAAATTCTTTGTTGGGAGTTGGGAAGGGTGGAGAATGAAAGCTAAAGTAGGAGAGGAGAAAAAAGCCTTCCTAAGCTCTCTCTATAATGGTTAGGTATTGTTCCTATTATTATAATAAATGTTGTTCTTTTAAATGTCCCTACGTGGTGCTGTGTATCATTTTCTTCTTCCCTCTCCTCTATTTCTGTGTCTATTTTATTTTCCTTTATTTTTTCCAGTTTTATTGTATAATTGACAAAAATTATATTCAATGTGTACAACTTGCTATTTTGATATATATTTACATTTTGAAATGATAGCCACAATCAAGCTAATTAACAAATCTAGCACCTCACATAGTTGCCCCTCTCCCCCTTTTTGTGGTAAGAACACTTAAGATCTACCCTCTTAGCACATTTCAAGTATCAGTCCAGAAGTGTTAACTGTAGTCATCGTGCTGTATATTAGATCTCCAGAACTTATTCATCTTGCCTAATTGAATCTTTGTGCCCTTTGACCAACATTGCCCCATTTTCCCCAAACCCCAACCCCTGGCAACCACCATGCTACTCTATTCTTCTATGACTTTGAACTCTTTTAGATTACACATGTAAGTGAGATCACACAGTATTTGTCTTTCTGTGTCTGGCTTATTTCACTTAGCATAATGTCCTCTGGGTTCAATTTCATTTCCTTTGGTTATATAGCCAGAAGGGAGACTGCTGGATCATAGGGTAGTTCTATTTTTAATTTTCTTGAGAAACCTTCATACTGTTTTCCATAATGATTGTATCAATTTACATTCCCACCGACAGTGTACATGGATTCCCTTTTCTCCATATCCTCACCAATACTTGTTACCTCTTGTGTTCTTGATAGTAGCCATTCTAACAGGTGTGAGGTGATATCTCATTGTGGTTTTGATTTGCATTTCCCTGATGATTAGTGATGGTGAGCACCTTTTCATATACCTGTTGGCCATTTGTATGTCTTCTTTTGAGAAATATCTATTCAGATCCTTTGCCCGTTTTAAAATTAATTAATTAACTTTTATTGAAGTATAGTTGATGTACCTTTGCCCATTAAAAAAATTTGTTTTAAATTGCTATTTTATACTGAAGTATAGTTAGTTAACAGTGTTGTGTTAGTTTCAGGTGTACAGCAAAGTGATTCAGTTATACATATACATGTATCTATTCTTTTTCAAATTCTTTTCCCATTTAAGTTATTACAGAATACTGAGCAGAGTTCCCTGCCACTATACAGTAGGACCTTGTTGGGCTATACAGTAGGTCCTTGTTGGTTATCTATTTTATTTTATTAAAAAATTTTTTTTGATGTGGACCATTTTTAAAGTCTTTATTGAATTTGTTAAATATTGCTTCTTTTTGAAAAAAATATTTATTTTTGGCTGCATTGGGTCTTCATTGCTGCATGTGGGGCTTCTCTAGTTGTGGTGAACGGAGGCCACTCTTTGTTGCACTGCACAGGCCTCTCACTGCAGTGGCCTCTCTTTGTTGCAGAGCAAGGGCTCTAGGTGTGCGAGCTTCAGTAGTTGTGGCACATGGGCTCAGTAGTTGTGGCACACAGGCCTAGCTGCTCCACGGCATGTGGGATCCTTCCGGACCAGAGCTTGAACCCATGTCCCCTGCATTGGCAGGCGGACTCTCAACCACTGCGCCACCAGGGAAGTCCCGGCTTCTGTTTTGTGTTTTGGTTTTTGGCCGCAAAGCATGTGGGATCTTAGCTCCCTGACCAGGGATCAAACCTGCACCCCTTGCATCGGAAGGCAAAGTCTTAACCATTGGACCGCCAGGGAAGTCCCGGTTATCTTTTTTTAAAAATATATTTAGTTATTTATTTATTTTGGCTGCGCCGGGTCTTAGTTGCGGCTGGTGGACTTCTTAGTTGCGGCATGCATGTGGGATCTAGTTCCCTGACCAGGGATCGAACCTGGGCCCCCTGCATTGTGAGCGTGGAGTCTTACCCACTGGACCACCAGGGAAGTCCCCTGGTTATCTGTTTTAAATATAGCAATATATACATGTCAATCCCAAACTCCCAATCTATCCCTCCACCCCCACCTTTGCCCATTTTTCAATTGCGTTATTTTGTGCTTTGTTGTCGTGTTTTGTTTTGTGTTTTGCTATTGAGTTGTTCAAGTTCCTTGTGTATTTTGGTTATTAACCTCTTATCAGATATATGGTTTGCAAATATTTTCTCCCATTCCATAGCTTGCCATTTCACTCTGGCAATTGTTTCCTTTGCTGTGCAGAAAGCTTTTTAGTTTGATGCAGTCTTATTTGTCTACTTTTACTTTCGTTGTCTGTGCTTTTGGCATCATGACCAAAAAATCATTGCCATGACCAATGTCAAGAAACTTTTCCCATATGTTTTCTTCTAGTTTTACTGTTTCAGGTTTTATGTTAATTAAAAAAAATTGGCACTTTATCCTTACCCTGACTTCTTTTTCTTTTCTTTTACTTTTTAACCTCTTTTATTGTCTAATATTACATAAGTTACAGGTTTACAACATAGTGATTCACAATTTTTAAAGGTTATAGTACATTTATAGTTATTGTAAAACATTGGTTATATTCCCTGTGTTGTACAATATATCCTTGTAGCTTATTTATTTTATACATAATTGTTTGTACCTCTTAATCCCCTACCCCTATCTTGCCTCTCCCACCCTCTCTCTTCCCGCTGGTAACCACTAGTTTGTTCTCTATATCTGTGAACAAATTTATCGGGGGCTGTTGATCCATACTTGGATGATACTGATGATGAGATGGACCCAGAATTAGAAGAGCCTTATGAAAAGTTTTGTTTGTAATCAGAGAGTAAGCAAAAACAGTAAAATTAAATTTCAGCATATACGTTTTATAAAGCAGTTTAGGTTGTGGTGATTTAGCACAACACAGGAAAGCAAGAAAATGTCACACTTCTACCAAATTAAGGATATGCAGTTATGTTACTAACGTATGCAGCATTAATTTTGTTTAACACTCTCTGCCAAAGTAAACTTTATTCCCTAAAATTTAAAATGTATATGTATATGTATATATATAATAGTTTATTGTGTACAGTTAATTCCATTGTTTTGGCTGCAATAAAATCAATTTTGAAATAAATGAAATGTTAAAAGTAAATTTTTCCAGCTGGTTAGAAGTTTATCCTTTAAATTCTATTCATGGGCTTCCCTGGTGGCGCAGTGGTTGGGGGTCCGCCTGCCGATGCAGGGGACACGGGTTCATGCCCCGGTCCGGGAGGATCCCGCATGCCGCGGAGCGGCTGGGCCCGTGAGCCATGGCCGCTGGGCCTGCACGTCTGGAGCCTGTGCTCCGCAACGGGAGAGGCCACAACGGTGAGAGGCCCGCGTACCGCAAAAAAAAAAAAAAAAAAAATTCTATTCATACTTTTCTTGAGGGAAACAGTCTTAGCCTAGAAATACATATTACTGCAAAATGCAGCATCCTTAAGATATGAATATTATAGCTTTCATTTGGTTTTACATTTAGTGTCTCAGTGACTTGAGTTTCAAATATGAATCACGATCCTGAATATTTTTAGCAGTGAAGTCTTAGAATATATCCTTAATGACTGATTATCCAGATGATATTTGATACCAAGGGCTTTCAAAATGGGGTTAAAAAAAAGACTTAGACTCTGTAATGGCCTATATGGAAAAGAATCTAAAGAAAGAGTGAATATATATATATATGATTCACTTTGCTGTACACCCGAAACTAACACAACATTGTAAATCAACTATACTCCAATAAAAATTTAAAAAAGACAACAACTTAGAACTCCCAACTAAACAACCAAGATTCTTCACTGAGGATTTATTGCAATTTTAGAATTGTTCATTTTTTTCACCTAACCTCATTACCCTAAAGCCTATAACAAGGACTTCCCTGGTGGTGCAGTGGTTGAGAATCCGCCTGCCAATGCGGTGGACACAGTTTCGATCTCTGGTCTGGGAAGATCCCACATGCCACGGAGCAACTAAGCCCATGCACCACAACTACTGAGCCTGCGCTCTAGAGCCCACGAGCCACAACTACTGAGCCCGTGTGCCACAACTTCTGAAGCCTGCATGCCACAACTACTGAAGCCTGCACACCTAGAGCCCGTGCTCCGCAACAATAGAAGCCACCACAATGAGAAGCCAGCGCACCGCAACGAAGGGTAGCCCCCGCTCACGCAACTAGAGAAAGACCGCACCCAGCAACAAAGACCCAATGCAGCCAAAAATAAATAAATACATAAAATAAATTTATTTTATTTTTTTAAACATCTTTTTTGGAGTATAAGTGCTTTACAATGGTGTGTTAGTTTCTGCTTTATAACAAAGTGAATCAGTATACATATACATATATCCCCATATCTCTTCCCTCTTGCATCTCCCTCCCTCCCACCCTCCCTATCCCACCCCTCTAGGTGGTCACAAAGAACCGAGCTGATCTCCCTGTACTATGCAGCTGCTTCTACGAGCTATCTATTTTACGTTTGATAGTGTATATGTGTCCATGTCACTCTCTCACTTCGTCCCAGCTTACCCTTCCCGCTCCCCGTGTCCTCAAATCCATTCTCTAGTAGGTCGGTGTCTTTATTCCCATCTTGCCCCTAGGTTCTTCATGACCTTTTTTTTTTTTTTAGATTCCATATATATGTGTGAGCATATGGTATTTGTTTTTCTCTTTCTGACTTACTTCACTCTGTATGACAGACTCTAGGTCCATCCACCTCACTACAAATAACTCAATTTTGTTTCTTTTTATGGCTAATATTCCATTGTATATATGTGCCACATCTTCTTTATCCATTCATCTGTTGATGGACACTTAGGACACTTAAGTGCTTCCAGGTCCTGGCTATTGTAAATAGAGCTGCAGTGAACATTTTGGTACATGACTCTTTTTGAATTATGGTTTAAATTTATTAAAAAATAAAGCCTATAACAGTATTCTGCTTTATTTATATGACTTTACCACTTTCATTTTATAGCATGAGTTGCATTGACTTTTCTACTAGAAAATTTTACTAGATCTTTGTCACTCAAGTTTTCATCTGCTTTATTATTGATACACCTTGAGAATCACTTTTCTAATACTTTACTATAATGTGGTACCACCTCAACCCTATTTTAGTAATATTTTTACCTAATGTCAAAAATCTTTTTCCAACTAACTAAAAGTAAAACTTATGTACAAAAGGACTGCTTGTAAATATGCATGTAAATAATTCTGTTAATAACATAACAAACTGTTTTACATTTGGAACATCTTTGCTAATGCAGTTAGCTTTCAGTTTGTTCAGTCTGGATTAAAAATAGAATCTGAGGTGGGGCTTCTGTTGCTTTTATTTTATTTATTTATTTCTTTTTTAACATCTTTATTGGAGTATAATTGCTTTACAATGGTGTGTTAGTTTCTGCTTCATAACAAAGTGGATCCGTTTTACATATACATATGTTCCCATACCTGCTGCTTTTATTTATTTTTATTTTTAAAATGAATTTATTTTATTATTGGCTGTGTTGGGTCTTTGTGGCTTGCACGGGCTTTCTGTAGTTGCGGCGCTTCTCATTGCAGTGGCTGCTCTTGTGGTGGAGCACGGGCTCTAGGTGTGCGGCCTTCAGTAGTTGTGGCACACAGGCTCAGTAGTTGTGGCGCACGGGCTTAGTTGCTCCGCGGCATGTGGGATCTTCCCGCAGGCAGACTCTTAACCACTGCATCACCAGGGAAGCCCTACCTGCTTCTTTTAAATAAAGTGATTATCCTGGATCAGTGCTCAGGGACCACCACCTCCTGGCTTCAGGCAACACTCACCCAAGAGGCTCCCTTTCAGTGTTGAATTAGCTGGAACCAGAGTTCTCCCAAGGATGTTGAAGGTGACAAAATACACTTGAAGGCCACATCATCCGTCAGCTCTGAGCTGCGGAAGGAGCTATGATATGCTTTCCGCATCTTGGGGTGGGGGAGAGGGGGTGAGAAGAGCCGCATGCGGGCCTGGACAGTCTCCTCTTGTGTTACCTTCGCAGAGGTAGGCCCCTCCCCCTCCGCTAGCGTGGTTTCTGTCCCCAGGTGCCCTCCACAACAGGGAAGGCGGTGAACAGAACTGGGAGAGAAGCCGACGGTGCCCCGCTCCCTCTCCTCCATAAAGCCCTATGAGTAGTCACTGCAGAAGTGTCCCTTGAGGTCCTCCTTGTACCTGAGCTGGTCACCATGAATGGGCCTCAGGCCTGCTTTGAAACACACTGTTCTCCCATTCGAGACTCACACCACCCGTCTTGCACATCTAGGTGGTCCCGATGGGGCAGCGTGCGGGGAGCATGGGTGCTGAGGGAGAGGGTGGAAGAGAACAGGTGGGTCTGTGTAAACCCCTCACGGGCACCTGGCAAACTTCTGAGATGTGCATGGCCTATGATGGTGACTCAGGGCTGTTACTGCATGAAAGGAGGCCTCCTGGGCATTCGGTCTGAATGGAGTTGGCTTAGCCATTTCCATCAAATTTACTAACCCCATGTGACACAGAGAACAAATTTGCAGAGAACTCACAACTTTATTGAAAATACAAAACATGCCCTAAAACAGTGGGTCAAGGTCTCTACTTCTATTTAATATACTTTGCAGGCATTTGGGGAACTGCTCTTGGTGGTGAGGTATGCAGAATTTGAAACTGGCTCAAAGGCCCTTTGGAAAAAACCGTCACAGACACAATTCAATAGAAAGTCGGGGCAGCTGAAGGATCTCCAATGGAAAGGAACGACGCCATGCCAAATGAGGGCACCTACAGTGAAGCACGTGTGGAAGATGACAGGGCGGAGGCGGCAACAGCATAGGAGGAAAGGGTGGCAAGGGTGGCACAGGTGGCTCAGGTGGCACGGGTGGCACGGGCAGGTTAGGTGGCACGGGCGGCATGGGTGGCACGGGTGGCTCAGGCGGCACGGGCAGGTTGGGTGGCATGGGGGGCATGGGTGGGACGGGCGGCATGGGCGGCATGGGTGGCACGGGCAGGTTGGGTGGCATGGGCGGCACGGGCAGCAGAGGCAGCTCCAGCGGCACTTGCTCCAGAAAAACGTGGACCCAATCCAGCTCCTGAAGCAGAATGCCACTGCAGGGTCGACTCACGCTGACGACAGCAGGGAGGACCGGGGGCACGTGGGGCACGTTTCTGAGCATTACTGCCCTCTGATGTCTCCGACACTTGGCCCTTCCACTCCTAAACCAAACCTTCAAGCAGAGAGAAGAAGGGATTGATTAGTATATTGAGCATTTCATGTCAGACATGAAAAATCGCAGCAGGGAGCTCTCGGTGCCTTGAAGATTTGGAAGTGCATCAGGAGAAGCGATTTCCTTCTTGCTAAAGTATCTTAGGATATGTAGCTGAAGGCGCTCCCTTCAGCCGCCCTCCCCCCCAAGAGCGAGCACCGACTATGTGCCAGGCTCTGGATTGGCATATGGCTTTGTCTCTCCCCTCCCACCTTTTCTATTATTTCCCCCACTCTTACACGCAGGTGGAGCTGACCAACTGCACTCTGTCCCTGCTGTTATTACTGTGCCTGGGAGGTCTGCGTCCTGACAACTGACCGTCAGCTCCAGCTGCCACTAATCCCTACTCATTGGGCAGGTGTCACCTTAGTTATGGGGGAAGTTGAGCATAGGAAAAAGTGGGTGCCTTTTAAAATCATACTGAGGGGAACGGTCCCCATTTTGAAAAACCCATCTTTGGTTACAGTAAGTAATATATATATAGGTAGAGTCTAAACAAAGATATATATAGATATATGTATATATATATACACACACACATATATGTATATATATACACACACATATGTATATCTGTTTGTATATATATGTATACACCTTTGTGTAAACTATACCTATATACATATATTTGATTATGGATCTCTATCCATCTACTCAAGCACATATGAAGTCAATTCCTCAAGCATAGGTTCTTACGGGACTAAAGACACAGACCTACTAGAGAATGGACTTGAGGATATGGGGAGGGGAAAGGGTAAGCTGGGACAAAGTGAGAGAGTGGCATGGACATATACACACTACCAAATGTAAAATAGATAGCTAGTGCGAAGCAGCCGCATAGCACAGGGAGATCAGCTCGGTGCTTTGTGACTGCCTGGAGGGGTGGGGTAGGGAGGGTGGGAGGGAGGGAGATGCGAGAGGGAGGAGATATGGGGATATATGTATATGTATAACTGATTCGCTTCGTCATAAAGCAGAAACTAACACACCATTGTAAAGCAATTATACTCCAATAAAAACGTTAAAAAAAAGTGTACAAGGCAAAAAAAAAAAAGAATAGGTCCTTAAAAGGTGTACAAACATTTTAAGTTCATTGTCTGTATGCCTTCTTCATATTCATTTGCATCAACATTTATGTAATTGCTGCCCAGGGCCTGGGAAACCAGGCTACAAAGGCTTTGCCCCTGCACGCCATCAGCTATTGAGCTAAGTGGTGGGTATAGTTACTGTCTGTGAAGTTTTGGTGTCCTAGAAATTAAACCTTTGAGTGCCAAGATAATCTAGCATGAATTCAAATTACACAAAGAGCAGGACTCTGCACACTATCTACAGTATGTGGAATATAGTACTTGTAAAAGAAATTATAGGATAAGAAACTGAAAAGGTAGTTTTCATTATCACCCTTGCATGTTAGACAAGGTTATAGTTCAGTTTAATTTGTTTTAGTTTTGCTTTCTTCATCATCTCCATGTAAATTACAATGATAATCTGTTACTTTTGTTCTTGAGTGTTTCTTTGGGGAAGGCAAAGAAGAACTCCCACGCACACCTGAGTCATCTTTCAGTCCACTTCTTCAAGTATGCTTCCAGATTTGTATTGAAAGTAACATCTACCTTCTTTGAACTCCCATATTATTGCTTTGTTACTCACCTGTGGCATTTGTCTTGTTCCAGAATATATGTGACTTTAACTCATGTATTTTCTTTCTCTCCATGACTTGCTTATGTCTTTCTTTGGCCCTCATTTATAGTACATGGACAATGAATTAAAAAATTATACACACACACAGACACATACACACACTAATGATAGGGAGGAAAAGGATGATAACTACGAAGAAGGAGAGAGAAACAGGAGAGAAGAGCCTTTGCAATTCAGACTTCCAGGGCAGCTCCACACACAGTGCTTCAGACACAGAGGAGAGCACGTTGCTGATCTGTTTCTCCACCCCCATGCAAGGCCACCAGCTAAGTGCTAGAGCCTTTCTGGGAAGATCTTTGCTACCTCAGAGTCTGTCGCTCAGGACTGCCAGATGGGCTGGGAGGAAAATAAGAGAATGGAGCCAACACTGGACAAGCTCAGCTAGTAAAAGTCCCCAGGCTCACTGGCCTTAGTCAAGGCCATCCACCCTTCTTCTATATTCACTTTCAACCAATCAACAAGTCCTTACTGAATGCCTGCTACGTACACAGCACTGCTCTGGGGTACTGCATGCGGAATGCTAAGAAGTGTGTCAAGTGCCAGATTACACCGTAACTGAGAAGTCACAAAATACACATACGTATACATACATATTACATTCGCCCATGGACACACACACACACATACATACACCATTCATGCTTCCACACATTTAAGACTGACTCGCAATGCAAGCAATGTGTGATAGGGATCCAATGAATTGGTCCCATTTCAAGAGCAGTAAGAGCTCAGAAGATGAGAGTACTGTGGCTTCCTCCAAGAGATGGGGATTGAGCTAGAACTTGAAAAATCTGAGTGTTGACAGGAATCAGCACATTGCATTTCTTTTACCATCGAGTAGACTAAAAGCAAATAGCTTGGGCTTCCCTGGTGGCACGGTGGTTAAGAATCTGCCTGCCAGTGCAGGGGTCACGGGTTCAAGCCCTGGTCCAGGAAGATCCCACATGCCGCGGAGAAAATAAGCCCCTGCGCCACAACGACTGAGCCTGCGCTCTAGAGCCGGCGAGCCACAAGTACTGAGCCCGCGTGCCACAACTACTGATGCCTGAGCGCCTACAGCCCATCCTCCGCAACAAGAGAAGCCACTGCAATGAGAAGCCCGCGCACTGCAACAAAAGGTAGCCCCTGCTCGCCACAACTAGACAAAGCCCGCACGAAGCAACGAAGACCCAATGCAGCCAAAAAAATAAAAAGAAATAACTAAAAAAGCAAATAGCTTTTCCCAGTCCTAGCAAGGCTCAAGAATGTCACGTAAGGTTTCCCTCTGAAGGATGCCCGCAGAGAATGTGGCTGCAGGGAGCAGCCCTTGAGGCTTGAGCCCAGGCTGCCTAAGGTAAAGACATCCTTAGCGAGACGCCTGGTTCATGCTTCACCACATGGAGCCACGAACAGCGGTGGTTCTACAAGCTTGCTGCTCATAATGGCCTAATATCTCTGGCAGAATTTAAAGGAAAATCATGCAATTTTACCCTTAATGCCTGGTTACAGCAAAGGGATGCACTGTCCCAGTGTCTGGACTGGGATTTAGTCTGCAAATGATTTGGAACAAACCCAAAGGGTCCATGCTGTCCTGAGATAGGGCAGTGAATGCAAACACTGAATCACTTTTATTGCCACATACAACCACCAGCAGTAGTATATATCCAGGGCTGTCTTTAATTTCCTGCTCCGCTTTCTAAGGCTGGGATTAGATATGCAAATGCCCACCCCCTCAAGTTTTCCTTTTATTTTATCAGCGTAGACACAGAAAAACTTATATCCTAAAGAAACCAACTGTAAGAAGTCATTTTTGAGGCAATCAGGGAATTCAGAATACAAGCGACTGGGTGATGGCGCCAAGGGATTATTATTACCATTCAGGCGCCTGGATGGCACTCTGGTTATGTAGGAAAAAAGACTGTATTTTTTAGAAAGTGCAGAGACACATAAAGATACAGGGATGAAAACACAAGTTGCCTTGAGTTTCTTTTAAATCAGCACAGCAAGAAGAGGAGAGTGAGTGGGGAGGGGAGGAAGAGAGAAGGACAGAAAGAAGGAAGGGAGGGAAGAAGGGAGGGAGGGAAGCAGGGAGGGAGGGAGCAAGGAAAGAAGATAGATGAAACAGTTTGGTAAGATCGTGATAAATGCTGAAGCTGGGTGATGGTTTTTATGGGAGTCCCTTCCAGTACTCTTCCCATTGTTGTGTATATTTGAATATTTTCATGATAAAACGTGTTTTTCAAAAGAAATGAGTAAAACCCCTATCACAAGTAACAATTACAATGCAACTAGAGATTATCATCCTAAGTGAAGTAAGTCAGAGAGACAAATACCATATGATATCACTCATATGTGGAATCTAAAATATGACACAAATGAACTTATCTATCAAACAGAAACAGAATCAGGGACATACACAATAGACTGGTGGGACTTCCCTGGTGGCACAGTGGTTGAGAATCTGCCTGCCAATGCAGGGGACACGGGTTTGACCCCTGGTCCAGGAAGATCCCACATGCCCTGGAGCAACTAAGCCCGTGCACCACAACTACCGAGCCTGCGCTCTAGAGCCCGCGTGCCACAACTACTGAAGCCCGCATGCCTAGAGCCCATGCTCCGCAACAAGAAAATCCACCGCAGTGAGAAGCCCGTGCACCACAACGAAGAGTAGCCCCCGCTCGCGGCAACTGGAGAAAGCCCGTGCGCAGCAACGAAAACCCAACTCAGCCAAAAATAAATAAAATTAAACATTAAAAAAAAAAAAAGACCGGTGGTTGCCAAGGGGGAAGGTGGGGTGGGACAGGGATGGATTGGGAGTTTGCGATTAGCAGATGCAAGCTAGTATATATAAAATGGATAAACAACAAGGTCCTACTGTATAGCACAGGGAACTATATTCAATATCCTATGATAAACCATAATGGAAAAGAATATGAAAAAGAATGTGTATATATATATATATATATATATATATGTATAACTGAGTCACTCTGCTGTACAGCAGTAATCAACAAAGCATTATAATTCAACTATACTTCAATAAAAATAAACCATTACATAAATCACCCCTTATGTTTATACACAATTAAAGTTAATAGAGTATCTTTCCATACTTCATTCTGACTTCATAAGAATTCCGTGAGATGATTATCTTTATTTTAGCAAATAGTAGTAGTAAGAGTAATAGTTGTTTATAGTTCGGGAAACTAAGGCTCAGGGACAGTAAGGCTTGTCAGTGTCGTGTAGTGAGAATTCAGGGCCAAAGCTCTTGCTATGAGCAGGAAAGTAGAAGTGCCCTAAAACCAGATGCATATGCTGCAACTCCAGAGACTGCTTCCGTTACTCAATTCCTTGGTCTTTCCGATTATTATCATTAGTTATTATTTATTCTTCTTATTATTTTGGGTGGGAGGGGGTGGTTAGGGGCATTGTGTCCCACTTTTTCTGATGAAAAGTGCACACACTATTCTAATGCCACCATACACACGGAACTTTACATTCAAATTCAAGGGGACTCCCAATCCCGCTGACAGCCAGCTGTGGCCTCCAAGTAAGCCCTCCGGATCTGTACCTTGTTCCGCAGGCCCAGTAACTGCAATGAACTGAACCAAGAGCCAGCCTAGAGATTCCCTTCCTATAAACACATCCTAAAACACTGCTTTCATTAAGGCACTCCCCCGGCACAAAACTCTTACAGTTTTCCATGATCCCAAATGCAGACATTCTTACTCCTTCCATAAATTGGACCCCAACCTAACTTTTAAACTTTAGTTCCCACCCAGTACAGAGTTGTCTCCAGGCTCCCCCTCCAGCTCCCTCTCAAGGTCAGCACCTCATATGCATTCATTCTCCTGGCCACCCTGTTTGGGTTGGTGTTCCCTAAGCCAAGCTTTACACTTGATCACTCCTGGGGCTGCTCATACTACCTCCCTGAACTGAAGTTCCATGCACGGCCTGCTTAGCATTTACCAAAATTTGACTCACTCTGTGAGGTGTAAGGGAAACCCCACCACCCTGCAAAAAAAGCCAAATCTGCTTCTACCACGGGCTGCTAAGAACAAAGTCTCTTCAACGGTTTGAATCCTGGCCCTCTTCCACTGACCTATGTAACCTTAGGGAAGTCACTGGACCTCTCCGAGCCTCCATTTCTTCCCTTAGGAACTAAAGAGAGTGATGGCCCCCTCCTCAGGGGACGGCTATAAGATCGATTAGCCAGGCCCTGGTGCACAGTGAGTACCCACATGGTGTCACCAGCCTGAGCAAGCACAGCTCTGTGCCACTCCACAGACTCTCATATCCACTCAGGGGCAGGGGCGACACTCCGTGTCCAGCATCCTCAGTCACAGTGCAGGCCCCTGTGCAGAATGACCGCAGTCAGTCCCGACCCCTTAACTCTAGCATCAGCTAAAGTTATCTGAGCCCTCACCATGGGCCTTATTTGTATTCCTTCATGTAAATTTCACAACACGGTACAGCAGGTACCATCATGATCCCCATCCTACAGATGTGGTACCCGAAGCTCTAAGAGGTCAGCTACCTTGCCCAGGGTCACAGAGTAAGTAAGGTGTGGGGCTTGGAGGTCTGCTTCCATACTGTGGGTCCTCCTACTCCTAGGTGGGCCAGTTTGCCTCCCCAGATTGTGAGAACCTCCAGCACAATGGCCAGGTTGGCTTTCACAGGCCTTCCCACATTGCTCTCCTTTACATGCAGCAGCCAACATAGGTTTATTGCTTGAAGCACATATAGGTACAAGAAGACATGGCAGGGACATTATTTTCACAAGAAAATATCCTCTCTTCATTGCCAACACTCAGATGATAACCATCTTTATCTTCTCTCCTGGGCCCTCATGAAAAATAATTACTAAAAAGATGGAAGGAAATGGGAGGCAACATGGTATGGTCACTTATAAAGATTTTAAAAATTATCTCCATTAATCCTCACAACAACCCCAAGAATTAGGTACTGTTGTTATCTCGATTTTGGAGATAAGGAAACTAAGGCTAAGGGAGAATATGTAACTCAGGTTAGCCAGGTAGCAAGTGGGGAGAAAGCAAGGTTTCTGATGTCAGTAGTTTGGCTCCAGGAAGTGCTATCCTGAGAAGGTAATATCTTGGTCAAAGACAGAGGCCGTCAGATTGTAATCTCTTACCATCTTTTTGAGAGTGAATTGGCCAACCAAACATTTTTTTTTAATTTATATTTTGGCTGCGTTGGGTCTTCGTTGCTGCACGCGGCCTTTCTCTAGTTGTGGTGAGTGGGGTCTACTCTTTGTTGTGGTGCGTGGGCTTCTCATTGTGGTGGCTTCTCTTGTTGCGGAGCACGGGCTCTAGGCACATGGGCTTCAGTAGTTGTGGCACGTTGACTCAGTAGTTGTGGCTCACGGGCTTAGTTGCTCCACAGCATGTGGGATCTTCCCAGACTAGGGATCGAACCCATGTCCCCTGCATTGGCAGGCAGATTCTCAACCACTGTGCCACCAGGGAAGTCTCCAACCAAACATTTTAGCTGTTTTCTTACCCATTCTCTGGGAGCATGAGGCAGGGGGTAGTTATCTATTAGGCATAGTACATGAGGTGACTAGGGTCCATGATACAATTGGGGCCCATGAACGTAGTTTAATTTCTGATATAAAATAGGGTTAATGAGAATGGTGGTCGTGCAGGTAAAATTAAGATACTTCACAAACATTGTCAAGCATAGGGTCCATTTTTAGAAGCTAGTCTTAATATTTAGAATATTAACACATCCTGAAGCATCCACAAAACACTCCTTGTAGGAAGAATCTCAGGGCCCTCAATCTGGTCTGGCTCTCTGTATTTGACAATAAATAAATTTTATTTATTCCACAGCAAGAGCTCAGGAAGATATTTCTAGAAAAGGGAGGTTTAGAGGAAAAGGGGAGGAGGCAGCAGCAGGAAAGGGAGGAATTCGACCAGGTCCACAGCACTCGCCCAGCACAGGGAACAAGTAGGCTTTTGAAGAAGGTCTATAGCCAGACGCATCGCAGAAGTTGCATTATCCATAGTCAAAACCAGGACAAAGAGGAGCCCTTGCACTTTATGCATTCTCAGATGCTCTAAGCACTGTGCAGGTTTCAACTTCTGCAATCTCATGTGGATTCATTACTAAAAATCTACAGGCCATGGACTTTCTTAAGGGGTGTGCTAGGTTGGTTTGTACCCCTGTAGTGTATCTGAGCACCCCGCATACTCATAACAAGCTCCTGTTCCCGGAGACCCGGGGAGTATGGTGGACTCTAACTTTAGCCTCATTGCAAAAATTCAGAGCAAGCAAACTCCTAGCTAATAATACGGTCGACCCTTCAAATACACGGCTTTTGAACTTGCAGGTCCACTTAAACACAGGTTTTTGGTGTTTTTTAAAAAAAATTTCAATAAATATACAGGCGGCCCTCCATAGCCATGGGTTTCGCATCAGCAGATGCGGAGGGCCGACTCTGGGACTTGAGCATCCGCCGATTTTGGTATCCGCGGCGGGTCCTGGAACCAATCCCCCGCAGATACCGAGGGGCGACCGTATTACTTTGATTACTGTTCCCTTCTTGGTACTGGCTGCCGGATATGGAGGGCTCGGTCAAGAGATAGTCCCCAAACGCTTCTCCAAGGTCTATGGAGCTTGGGTGAGGTCTCTCTCTTACCCTCCACAAAACGGGCACAGCCCCTTGGTCTGGGAAGGCGCCCGACCAAGTGCGGAGTACTTAGTCAGCTAGGTTGCAACCTGGGACCTGGAGTTCTGCTCTCACGCATGCTCCCTGCCAGCGCCTGGGCGGCGCGCGACATCCTCCGCACCCTGCCCGCGCCCCCTTAGACGGCCCCTAGATGGCCGACGCCCTGCCGCATGCGCACATCAGCTAACCCAACCCCCAGCAGGCTGTGGTAAACCCACAGCGGGCGTCATACCAGAATCTCTGAAACCGGACCAGCCGCCAGAGGAGCCTTAACGTGCCAGATCGTGGGCCACCGCTCTAGCCTTGAGTCGTGAGCCGGGGGTCTCAGGAGATCCGGAGCAGCCTCTGCTGAAGCTCACAGCCTCCTCGACAGCAGTCGGGACATGGAGCGTCAGCCGCAGAGCAGCCACGATGCCTATGACGTCACGTTTGCAGCCATTGCCCGCTTCTTCAAGCTGGGGGTCGAAGAGGAGCGGGAAGAAGCGAAAGGTCAGTGGCGGGTGGGGCACTCGCTTTAACGGATTCCAGGAAAGGTACTTTCCCAGGGCGAGGCGAACGGCAGGACCCCCCTCGGACGCAGGCCCTCCCCAGAGCCGGGCTCACTCGACGGCCTGATCTTTCTCTTTGGGTTTCCTCCCTTGCAGAGGTGAAGCCCGCGGAGATGTCGCCTCCCGGAGAAGGGGGAGAGGAGCAGAAGGTTCAGTCCGAACCGGAGCAGGGAGCAGCCGCGGATGGGAAAGAGGCGGGAGACGAAGGAGAAGGAAAGGAAGGCTGCGAGGTCAGCGTCGGAGCCGCCAGCCCCGCGGACGGTGGTGAAGGCGGAGAGCAGGGCGTCGAGGAGCAGCCCCCGCGGGCCGCCGTCGAGGGTCCCGAGGCCGCAGACGGGCAGCGGCGGGGCCCCCGCGCCAGGTTCACGCACGTGCAGGTGCAGGACCTGGAGCGCGTTTTCCAGCACACTCAGTACCCCAGCGCACGCATGCGGTAAGCAGGCGTCTCGGGTGGCGCGGGCTGCCGCGCGGGGGGCAGGCGGCGCTCTCGCGAGTCCCTCTCCTCGGCTCCGGATCTGAAAGCCCCAAGGCCTGGCGGTGGCCCGGCCCTTCCGACGCACTCGGGGCCTAGGACGGGGGCGGGGGCTCTGCCTGGTGGGAATCGAGGTCGATATTTCCGTGCGGTGTTTGAATAAGTCACGTTGGGGAGCTTTGTGGGCCGCCGGTTAACATAAATAATGAGTCGCCCAAGACGTGGTGGAGCAAATGCAGAGTTGGAATCTACTTTTATCTGAAATTTTGATCATCAGTTATTCATGGATTATATTTACATTGATATTTGTATTTTAAAGTAGTGGTTTTGAAAATTATTTATCTTGACTAGTGATTTTTCTGCATTCCCTTAAATTTTGGTCTTGTGAGAAAACTGTCTCTAAAGCAAGCCTCAAGCTACAGATTACAGAATAGTGTACTAGGTCGGCACTGGGGAGTTGGTGATAAAATTTTTTTTTAAAATAAGCTCAACCAGCGAATGAACAGCATTTTGTGCCGTCCTTTCATATCTACTAGGACGTACTCCAACCTGTTCATCACTGATAGATTGGTCCAGCAAGCGAGCTATTTTAAGGTCTAATTTAATCATAAAATGGGCAAGAGCAATGACTGAAAGTTAGTAAAGATATTTTGTCAGAGATTTTTATTCATTTTTGAAGTTGGTAACACTAAAAGAAACTGGATTAGAATTTCATGTGTTTTTGGGAACTGTGCCTCCTTTACTAATGAGACTTGGCTTTCCTTAAATGCTTTGTCAACTTATTTTCACTGTATAACCTGAAAATGTGTGAGTTTTCGTACTGCAGAAATTGGTTCTTAAAATAAGTGACTGACGTTTTCCAGAAAAGAAATTTTTTTAAAGAATGAAATAGCATCCTATATTCAGTTTCTTCCGCAACCCCCAATGCTGAACACTTCCAATTTTCTCCCCTCAGACAGGAGCTTACAAGGTGCATGGGTGTGACTGAAGACAAAGTGAAGGTCAGTAAAGCTGAAAAAAGCACCTTGGCAGGGCAGCCATTCTAAAACCTGGTTTGGGACTTGGACACCTTTGTCCTGGACATTCTCATGTCAGTTTGTTTTTGTAGCTGTTTCCACGTTTGGGAAATAAGGGTTGAACTTTGGGGTCTCGGTTGGAGGTAAATGGGAAAAGTAAACCCCAGGTTTTGGAAATTGCCCATAACCAGAAGATTTTAATTTCCTAAAAGAAAAAAAACCTACCATAGTATATTATTCCTTGTATATACAGGTGAATATATAAATATATATATGTATATACCTTTGTATAAACTATACCTATATAAACATATATGTCTCTCAATTCTACACACACACGTTCAATTCCTTCTAACACTGGCGTCCTTTAGGTACCACTTCTGTGTGGAGTCACACTGAGGTTAAGTCTGAAGTGGCAATTATTCAAATTAATGCACCGAGGAGCCCAACTATATTAAATTATTTAAAACCAGGCATAAATGCTTTGCATAAGGAGTGAATATATGAATACTTAGGCATCGGAGTGAGGGGATAATTCACACTCAGAACACAACAGACGAGCAACTGATGTATGTTTCGTTACGCTGACGCTGATGCGGAGGGGAGAGCGTAGAGTCCAAGTCTGCTCCTCCCGCAGCTGTTCTTTTGTTATCTTTTCCACAGAGAGTGGTTTCTTGCTTTCAGAACAAAATAAGATGCTCTCAGAGCTTTGGTTAGCGAAGAAAATACTTTTAGGACTTTAGAATCTTTTAGAACTTTTGTAAAACACCATTTTGTCAGCGGATGAAGGAGGCACTTGGATGTCGAACACTTTCCAGAGGCGAGGGCCCGGGCTGGGTGGCACAGCTCATAGGCTTTGGGTCCCCGAGCTGTCCCACTGGAGGCAGCTCGCTGCCTAGGGCAGGGCTTGAGCTGCTGCCAGTGTGCTGAGGGGCAGGTCTGGCTTCCTTGCCCTGACGCCCGGGGTGCCCTTCTTCTCCAGCACCCACTCAGGGCTCTTCCTCGCCACCCCCGCCTCACAATCCTGCACGGGACCCTGTGCAGGAGACACAGCTGGGGGCTGAGGGCTGGAGCGGCCTGGCTGGCGCCCAGGTCAGTCCAGGCGGGGAAAACGGTGAGCTTCCCCCCAACTGAGGTGGCCTCAGAAGCCCTTGTACAACAGCCTCCGTGCCTGGACCCCGTTCCAGGTGACATCCGCTGGGAACAAGCAGGTGCGTCTAGGAGGGCAGGAGGTGAGAGGCCCCCTCACTGGCGGGTGTCTGTACAGTAGGTGGTCACTTGTTGGGGGTGCATACGTCCTTGCCTGGGGACAGCCTAGGCCAGGATCAGCCCATGACAGCCTGGCAGTGTCCTGGGAAAGAAAGCCAGAGGCCCCGTGCCCAGTGCTGCCACGTAAGGCCCAGCCTGGTGTAGACCAGGTAGGGGCTCGCAGCAACTACAAACGTCTGAGGTAGGAAAACAAGGGTGCCCAGCTCATGGCAGCCCCGACAGGGATCCCCCAGGGCTGATCTGCGCTTCCAGCCCAAGGGCTGAGGAGAAGAGGTCCCCTCCCCCCGACACACACAGCCCCATGGGAGAGAGGCCCTCTCCTGCTGGAGTTTCTAAGTGTTTGGTAAAGTGGTGGAGAGAGTGGCAGCCCTAAATCCTCATTTTCTGGAATTCTTTGCTATGCCAGCCTGAAAGCGTTGCTAACATAGTAGGTTTTGCATTATAGTGGAGGTGGGAGGGCGAGTTGCAACCTTTGACATATGTCTAAAGAACAAAACAAACTAAAACAACAATTTCAAACAAAGTTCCACCGACCTGAGAAAGGTGGAAGTTAGGCAAGAGTTATACAGAGTGGAACGTACGCCGTGAGGATTCCTCACACGTTCAAAGTTTTGAGACTACCGAATGCATTCATGAATAGTCTCTTGAGGAATTTCTGACACCTGAGGCTTTTCTTCCTTTTCGTGGTACTGTTACGAAGAGATGGGGTGTGTGGAATTTGTTGGCAGTGGAGGATGACTCTTAGTTCAGGCAGGATTCTTACCTGTGGTAAGGTGAAATACATATGCTCTTCCAGTGATGACTAGTTTGTGAGTCAAAGGATCAGGAGTGATTATTTGAGACTATAGAAAAGCCTAAGTTAAATCAAAGGAGTATTTGTGGGGGGAAAGAAGAAGAAAAGAAAGAAAGAGAGAAACAGAAGAATCAGGACGGGTTCACTAGCTTTGCTGCAGAGAGCGTGTGTGAGGGCAGTGATGGACACGGGCTGCAGAGCTGGTGGTGGGGTCTGGAAAGCAGTGCTGGCGGCCTAAGGCCACGGGCTGGGCTCACAGTCAGGTCTGGCCAGGGCTTGGGAGGCGCAGGCCTCTGCTTTCTCAAGCAGGCAAAGCAAGCTCAGAGGAAAAGAGAAACTGAAGTTTTGGTGGCTTGCTTCTCCTGGGTTTACGTAGTGGTCTCTTAATGGAGTTCTGAAGGGAAAAGGAGCAACAAGAAACAAATGAAGAAGACGGGAGAATGTTTTCATCTGTTTCCAAACTCTACAGCATGAGCATCCCAAAGAAACATTTAATGGACACCCTCCCTTGGTTTGCAAGGACAGTAGGAGCTGTTTTATGAAACCAGTATTGGAAATATGGAAGTAGTGTCAGCCTGAACCTCACATAGCCAGCTTTGCACATTGCTTATATTTATGCAGATTTGACCATTGGTACGCTCGAATCCCCCAAAATGAGCTCTATTACACTGGCTTTTCTCGACTACATATTCATGCAGCAGAAGGACCCAAATACTAAGATGGGAGAGGGAAGATGGGGCGACAGAGAGAGGAGGCCCTTGGTCTCATGTAAAATTTGCCGAGTGGAAACATCCAAAAATACTAAATATGGCACAATTCCATTAACTGAGATGCTGAGGGAGCAGTGGAGTCCACAGGACAGGTTTTACTTTCAGTTGTTAATAGTTGGCAGGTATTTAGAGGGGAGCCGTTTTGTGACCCCTCACTCACGTGGTTGTTGGCTGTCTTCCTAAAATGCAGGTTGCACCCTCTTGACTTAAGCATAAGGGACAGGATGGGGATCTCCTGGTTGATTAGCAGCTCCTAGAGGGCGCAACCTTGCTGAGCACCAGAGGCTCTGCTCCAAGGCCCTGCAACTGTAGCCAGAGCGGAGTGAGCTGACCTGGTCCTGAGCCCAGGAAGGTTTGGAGGGTGGGGCAGGTTGGAGAGTGCAGAATTGACAGAGGTGACAATGGTATGCCTCTTTCCCCCCAAACTCTTGTCTGGGCAAAGATTTTAAGAGTTTTAGTAAATTTGGGCTGAGTTCGTCTGAGCATTCGTTACCCCTATAGTCTAATATTAAGGCAGTGTCCAGGGCTTCAGTTCTGCCGGTGTCCAGCAAGACAAGCCACAAAGTCCCTGGGCCCCCCATGACCAAACCTCCCTCACAATACCATCTCCTTCTTTATAACCATCCCAAGGCTCCAGAGGATGAATGACCCTTTTTAGTCATCCTTGGGGAAAGCTTTTGTTTAAAAATCCAACCCACTCCTATTGATTATTTACTGTAACCAAAGATGGGTTTTTCAAAATGGGGACCGTTCCCCTCAGTATGATTTTAAAAGGCACCCACTTTTTCCTATGCTCAACTTCCCCCATAACTAAGGTGACACCTGCCCAATGAGTAGGGATTAGTGGCAGCTGGAGCTGACGGTCAGTTGTCAGGACGCAGACCTCCCAGGCACAGTAATAACAGCAGGGACAGAGTGCAGTTGGTCAGCTCCACCTGCGTGTAAGAGTGGGGGAAATAATAGGAAAGGTGGGAGGGGAGAGACAAAGCCATATGCCAATCCAGAGCCTGGCACATAGTCGGTGCTCGCTCTTGGGGGGGAGGGCGGCTGAAGGGAGCGCCTTCAGCTACATATCCTAAGATACTTTAGCAAGAAGGAAATAGCTTCTCCTGATGCACTTCCAAATCTTCAAGGCACCGAGAGCTCCCTGCTGCGATTTTTCATGTCTGACATGAAATGCTCAATATACTAATCAATCTCTTTTTCTCTCTGCTTGAAGGCTTGGTTTAAGAGTAAAAGGGCCAAGTGGAGGAGACATCAGAGGGCACTAATGCTCAGAAACGTGCCCCCCGTGCCCCCTGTTGTCGTCAGCTTCTGTGAGCCCTGCCCTGCCGTCTCGCGTCAGGAGCTGAATTCGTTATGCGATCTTCTGGAGCCACTGCTGATGGACCTGTCCCTGCTGCCCAGACCGCCCGTGCCACCAATGCCGCCCTTGCCGCCCATGCCGCCCGTGCCACCCATGCCGCCCATACAGCTTATGTGGCCTGTGCACCCCATGCCACCAATGCCACCCGTGCCACCCATGCCGCCCATGCAGCTCATGTGGCCCGTGCACCCCATGCCAGCAATGCCGCCCGTGCCGCCCATGCTGCCCGAGCCGCCCCTGTGGTACGTGCAACCCATGCTACACATGATGCCCATGCAGCCCTTTCCTCCTATGCTGTTGCTTTCTCCACCCAGGCTTCTTCCACACTTGCTTCCCTGTAGGTGCCCTCATGCGGCATGGCCTGGTCCCTAACCATCGGTGATCCTACGGGAGCACTAGTTTCCTCTTAAATGGTGTCCATGACAGTTTTTTCCAAAGGGCCTTTGAGCCAGTTTCAAATTCTGCATACCTCACCACCAAGAGCAGTTCCCCAAATGCCTGCAAAGTATATTAAATAGAAGTAGAGACCTTGACCCACTGTTTTAGGGCATGTTTTGTATTTTCAATAAAGTTGTGAGTCCTCTGCATATTTGTTCTCTGTGTCACATGGGGTTAGTAAATTTGATAGAAACGGCTAAGCCAACTCCATTCAGACCGAATGCCCAGGAGGCCTCCTTTCATGCAGTAACAGCCCTGAGTCACCATCATAGGCCATGCACATCTCAGAAGTTTGCCAGGTGCCCGTGAGGGGTTTACACAGACCCACCTGTTCTCTTCCACCCTCTCCCCCAGCACCCATGCTCCCCGCATGCTGCCCCATCGGGACCACCTAGATGTGCAAGACGGGTGGTGTGAGTCTCGAATGGGAGAACAGTGTGTTTCAAAGCAGGCCTGAGGCCCATTCATGGTGACCAGCTCAGGTACAAGGAGGACTCCAAGGGACACTTCTGCAGTGACTACTCATAGGGCTCTATGGAGGAGAGGGAGCGGGGCACCGTCGGCTTCTCTCCCAGTTCTGTTCACCGCCTTCCCTGTTGTGGAGGGCACCTGGGGACAGAAACCACGCTAGCGGAGGGGGAGGGGCCTACCTCTGCGAAGGTAACACAAGAGGAGACTGTCCAGGCCCGCATGCGGCTCTTCTCACCCCCTCTCCCCCACCCCCAGATGCGGAAAGCATATCATAGCTCCTTCCGCAGCTCAGAGCTGACGGATGATGTGGCCTTCAAGTGTATTTTGTCACCTTCAACATCCTTGGGAGAACTCTGGTTCCAGCTAATTCAACACTGAAAGGGAGCCTCTTGGGTGAGTGTTGCCTGAAGCCAGGAGGTGGTGGTCCCTGAGCACTGATCCAGGATAATCACTTTATTTAAAAGAAGCAGGTAGGGCTTCCTTGGTGACGCAGTGGTTAAGAGTCTGCCTGTGGGAAGATCCCACATGCCGCGGAGCAACTAAGCCCGTGCGCCACAACTACTGAGCCTGTGTGCCACAACTACTGAAGGCCGCACACCTAGAGCCCGTGCTCCACCACAAGAGAAGCCACTGCAAAGAGAAGCGCCGCAACTACAGAAAGCCCGTGCAAGCCACAAAGACCCAACACAGCCAATAATAAAATAAATTCATTTTAAAAATAAAAATAAATAAAAGCAGCAGGTATGGGAACATATGTATATGAAAAACGGATTCACTTTGTTATAAAGCAGAAACTAACACACCATTGTAAGGCAATTATACTCCAATAAAGATGTTAAAAAAATAAAAATGAAAAATAAAATAAGAGCAGCAGGTAGACCTTATGTTTGTTCACGGGGCCTTCTTCAAATGGAACTGCCAGGTAGAAAACACACACGGACACACACAGATACTACACAGGTGTGCACCCTATAGCACATGTCTGTGATAGAAGCACAAACATACCCAGAAAATACCCGGAACACAAGCAGAATTGGCTTGTGTTATTAAAATAACCCTTCTGAAATGTATCTAGTGGCCTGTTGTCCTTGCCTTCGGTTATTTCAAGTTCGATGCTGAGAAAGAACGTGTGTCCTTGTAGCTGACTTTGGGACCTGCTGGGTGGGAAGACTTGCCGTGTTGCCTTCAGATGTTGTCTCTTTACCTGATGCTTCAGATGCTTTAGCAGCCTTTTCAAGCTGTCCCTCACTCTGGGCTGCCTTTTCTAAGTCCTTGGGATAGTTAAGCTGGTATTCCAGATAGCTTATGTTCCTGGTCTGTTGATCCAGGAACGTTTTCATGAAGCGTGAGAGTTTGGTTTCTGTATTTTTAGAAGCCGAGGCCTTCAGGTGTTGCAGGAGGTTGTTTAATGCGTTCTCCAACTGCGGAGCAGACTCTACGGCTTGTTTGCCAGTTCCCTTGTGTTGTGTGGCCATTTTAACAATATTATAAGTGTCTGCTTATTTAGGCTATATTTACACCAGTTGGATAGGTACCTTTGAGCTAACGGGTCCCGGTCTGCTGTGAAGAAGTAAACAATATAGAAGCAATATACAGAGTTTATCTTTGGCTCACTTGTATTACACCATAAAGAATCATGTAACATTATGCTCTATCTAGAAATAGATTATAGCTAGTTAGGAGAAATGATAGTATCATTTTAATTCCTAACAGTAACCATCCGTTATAGGTACTTGTTTGATGATTAAATCATGAGTACAAGCAGCCACCTGTCCAAATCTGTTTTGGCTCCTTACAAAGTGATAGCTTAGATTTGTTTGTGGCCCACTATCTACAAAGTGTATTCGAGAAGCTGAATTAGCTTTTTTTTATTACATAATTAATTCATCAGTACATTTTATTTCAAAAGTTTGATAATACACAGAAAAACCCCAAAGTTCCACTTCTCCAAACCCCAACACCCAGAAGAGGCAGAGGCAAGCCTGCAATCCTACCCTTGGTTTTTCTGCTCCCCTACTGATTTAAGCAAGTGAGTGTTTTGTTTTGGTTTGGTTTCGTTTTCTGGCCACACCATGCAGCTTGCGGGATCTTAGTTTCCCGACCAGGGATTGATCCAGGGCCCCTGGCAGTGAAAGCGCCGAGTCCTAACCACTGGACCGCCAGGGAATTCCCAGCAAATGGCTTTAAACACCTGAGACTCAACTTCCTCATCTGTGGAACGAGAAAAATAGTTTCTGTCGCATGTTGGCTATTTTATAAAAAGGACTTGACTTTATTGTTCTCTGACTCACTGAAAGTACTTTATATAATGATCCAGATGATTATCGCTTGACCCTAGTCTCCTGGGTGTAGGGTACAGTTCTTTCATTTAAAGTGGTATGTTATCAGAAAATGAAAAATTATACATCCATATTATTCTTTTAACATTAGTGATTATAAAATCAAGTCCAGTTTATTGATCTAGTAAGAGAAATCTGAGATTTGAAAGCACTTTCTTCTCTTCCTTTTAGAATGATTTGGCTTGGTTTGCTTTTAAACTCAAATATTTTATTAGACTTTTTACATGTATATTTTGTAACTTTGTAAATCCCCAGGGTCCCATTCAGTTCTTTTGTCACCTATAAATCTTAACATATAATGGCACATAGAGAAAAAAAGAATGAGGTACTAACACCTCCTACAGTGTGGGTGAACCTCAAAAGCATTATGCCAAGTGAAAGAAGCTGGCAGCAAAGGTCACATATTGTATGATTCCACGAGTATTAAATATCCAGAGTGGGCAAATCCAGAGACAGAAAGCAGATTAGTGGTTGCCAGGGGCTGGAGGAGGGAGGACTGGGGAATGACTGCTGAATAAATAGGGGTGTCATTTTGGGGTGATGAATACGTTTGTCTGCTTTTATGTGGCTGCACCAGGTCTTAGTTGCGGCATGCGGGATCTTTGCTGCCGCGTGTAGGATCTTTAATTGGGGCATGTGGGATCTAGTTCCCTGACCAGAGATTGAACCCAGGCCCCCTGCATTAGAGTGCAGAGGCTTAACCGCTGGACCACCAGGGAAGTCCCGATGAATATGTTTTGAAACTAGATGGTGGTGATGGTGGCAGAACATTGTGAATGTTCTAAATGCCACTGAACCATACACTTTAAAATGGGTAATTATATATTATTTGAATTTTACCACAATTTTAAAAAATGATATAAGAGGAAAATAATTGTTGTGGATAGACTGTGATAAAGGGTATGAGTGGAATAAGACGTGGGACAAGGCGTCAATTTGACTGTCCTAAGCCTCTTTTAGGTATTGGTGTTCCCCTAACCCAATCCCACTCTCATTAAATCTTAGTTTTGTTTGCTTGTTTGGGCACCTCTTGTTGTCCTCTTGGATGCACCTGGTGATAGCAGAACAAATATTGAGAAGAAAAGCCTTCAGGTATAAAGGGGCTACATCTAAAATTAGGTAATTAGTCCTTTTATATTTTTAATTCTTTCAGAAATTTGTGTCAACTTTTGAATTGTGAGATGCTTGATGATATTTTTATCTATGGAAAAATGAGATCTAATGCCCAGAGTTCAAGGTCAGGTAAGAGCTTAAAACCATATGCTACATTTGGACTTACGTTTTTATACTGAAATTAATGCAGATGATGCAAGTAAGACTTTAAATGGGCACAAAAAATGTGACCTATGTCATGGCAGCATTCCATCTGAGGTCTCACAGTAGTTAAATCCCTTAGGATAGTCATGAGACAATCAAAGCCAGAGGACCAATGAAGCCAGTTGTTACAATTCAAAATAGCCAGTTTGCGAGAAATTAGAAGTTTTTGAACAGAGTTAGAAAATATAAAGAGGAACAAAACAGAGATGAAGACTATAATAACTGAAATGAAAAATACACTAGAAGAAATCAACAGTCTACCCTGTCTTTACATTCCAGATCAGTGAATGCAAAGACAGGGTAGTGGAAATCACTGAAGTTGAACAGAACAAAGAAAAAAGAATAAAAATAAATGAGGACAGTTTAAGAGATGTCCAGCATACTAATATTCACATTATAGGAGTCACAGACGGAAAAGAGAGAGAAAGAAAGGGGCAGAGAACATATCTGAAGACATAATAGCAGAAAACATCCCTAACCTGGGAAAGGAAACACACATCTAGGTCCAGAGAGCACATAGAGTCCCAAACAGGATCAACCCAAACAGGACCACAGCAAGACACATTGTCATAAAAATGGCAAAACTTAAAGATAAAGAGAGAATACTGGGGACTTCCCTGGTGGTCCAGTGGTAAAGAATCTGCCTTTCAACGCAGGGAACTTGGGTTCAAAACAAGTGAATAAACATTACAAAACAGAAATAAAGTCACAGATACAGAGAACAAACATGTGGTTGCCAGACGAGGAAGCGGGTGGAAGAAGGAAAGAAATAGGTGAGGGAAATTAAGAGGTACAAATTTCCACTTGCAAAATAAATGAGTCACAGGTATGAAATGTACAGTGTGGGGAATATAATCAATACCTATGTGATATCTCTGGTGACATATCATAACTAGACTTATCGTGGAAATCATTTTGAAATAGATAGAAATACCCACTCACTATGTAATAGGAACTAACTGAGTGTTGTAGGTCAATTATACTTCAAAAAGAAACACACAAACTCATAGAAAAAGAGATCTGATTTGTGGTGGGGTGGGGAACGGATGAAGGCAGTCAAATGACACAAACTTCCAGTTATAAGCCAAATAAGTACTGGGGATGTAATGCACAACACGATAAATATAATTAACACAACTGTATGTTACATATGAGAGTTAAGAGAGTAAATCATGAGAGTTCTCATCACACACAAAAGTTTTTTTCTATTTATTTATGTATCTATATGAGATGATAGATGTTCACTAAACTTGTGCTAATAATCTCGTGATGTATGTAAGTCAAAACATTATACTGTACACCTTAAACTTTTAGTGTTGTATGTCAATTCTATCTCAATAAAACTGGGGGGAGGAAGGAAATGCTACATTTCTTTACGAGGTAGTCCAAAATAAAGGTGTCATTATCCCACCCAAATAAAATAAATAAATGAAAATAGCCAGTTTCCCTCTAGCACCTGACTATTAAAATGCACAAAGGAAAAGAATAGCAAGACCTCCATCAAGGAACATACCAAGAGGCAGTTTCAAAACTTGCCATTTGCACAGAAGTGTCCTGGAGTCACGAGGGAAGATGGTGCCCAGGACAGCTCTTGAGAGTGACACCTTCAGCAGGAGCTGTAGGATTGGTTTCGGGAGCCTGGGCTGAAGCCTCGACAGCTGATGGCTGAGGCCATTCAGGTCTCGGGACTGAGGTTAGAATGGGAGCGAGAGTGGTGGCTAAGCGTGGAGCCTGCGGCTTTGCTGGGCTTGGGGAACTGCAAAGAAAGGCTGTGTTTTTCTTCATCCGGAGGCAGGATGCTGAAACCATCGTTACTGCGTAAGAAGGAGGCGATTCCGATCTCAGAGAAGATCTCAGGTGTCCAGGTTCCAAGAACCCTCTGCAGTGCTACCGCCCAAACCTGACTAGCCGTGGAAACGGTTTTTGGTCCGTCAGCAAAACTCTTCCTCGGGCTGGGGTCATCCTACCAACAAGAAGGGTTGTGTGTGCCTGTGTAAATAAACTGGCGATGCAGCATGGACACGGCTTCAGTTCTGCATGAGCCCCTCCCCGTCCCGAAGACCAGAGTGGACAAGGACACACGTTTTTTCCCAGCATCGAACCTGAAAAAACCGAAGGCAAGGACAACAGGCCACTAGATACGTTTCAGAAGGGTTATTTTAATAACACAAGCCAATTCTGCTTGTGTTCCGGGTATTTTCTGGGTATGTTTGTGCTTCTATCACAGACATGTGCTATAGGGTGCACACCTGTGTAGTATCTGTGTGTGTGCGTGTGTGTTTTCTACCTGGCAGTTCCATTTGAAGAAGGCCCCATGAACAAAGGTAAGGCCTACCTGCTGCTTTTATTTTATTTTTCATTTTTTTTCTTTTTACATCTTTACTGGAGTATAATTGCTTTACAATGGTGTGTTAGTTCCTGCTTTATAACAAAGTGAATCCGTTTTACATATACATATGTTCCCATACCTGCTGCTTTTATTTATTTTTATTTTTAAAATGAATTTATTTTATTTTTGGCTGTGCACAGGCTTTCTGTAGTTGCGGCGCTTCTCATTGCAGTGGCTGCTCTTGTGGTGGAGCACGGGCTCTAGGTGTGCGGCCTTCAGTAGTTGTGGCACACAGGCTCAGTAGTTGTGGCGCACGGGCTTAGTTGCTCCGCGGCATGTGGGATCTTCCCACAGGCAGTCTCTTAACCACTGCGTCACCAGGGAAGCCCTACCTGCTTCTTTTAAATAAAGTGATTATCCTGGATCAGTGCTCAGGGACCACCACCTCCTGGCTTCAGGCAACACTCACCCAAGAGGCTCCCTTTCAGTGTTGAATTAGCTGGAACCAGGGTTCTCCCAAGGATGTTGAAGGTGACAAAATACACTTGGAGCCCACATCATCCGTCAGCTCTGAGCTGCGGAAGGAGCTATGATATGCTTTCCGCATCTGGGGGTGGGGGAGAGGGGGTGAGAAGAGCCGCATGCGGGCCTGGACAGTCTCCTCTTGTGTTACCTTCGCAGAGGTAGGCCCCTCCCCCTCCGCTAGCGTGGTTTCTGTCCCCAGGTGCCCTCCACAACAGGGAAGGCGGTGAACAGAACTGGGAGAGAAGCCGACGGTGCCCTGCTCCCTCTCCTCCATAAAGCCCTATGAGTAGTCCTGCAGAAGTGTCCCTTGGAGTCCTCCTTGTACCTGAGCTGGTCACCATGAATGGGCCTCAGGCCTGCTTTGAAACACACTGTTCTCCCATTCGAGACTCACACCACCCGTCTTGCACATCTAGGTGGTCCCAATGGGGCAGCGTGCGGGGAGCATGGGTGCTGGGGGAGAGGGTGGAAGAGAACAGGTGGGTCTGTGTAAACCCCTCACGGGCACCTGGCAAACTTCTGAGATGTGCATGGCCTATGATGGTGACTCAGGGCTGTTACTGCATGAAAGGAGGCCTCCTGGGCATTCGGTCTGAATGGAGTTGGCTTAGCCGTTTCTATCAAATTTACTAACCCCATGTGACACAGAGAACAAATATGCAGAGGACTCACAACTTTATTGAAAATACAAAACATGCCCTAAAACAGTGGGTCAAGGCCTCTACTTCTATTTAATATGTTTGGCAGGCATTTGGGGAACTGCTCTTGGTGGTGAGGTATGCAGAATTTGAAACTGGCTCAAAGGCCCTTTGGAAAAAACTGTCCCAGACACAATTCAATAGAATGTCGCGGCAGCTGAAGGATCTCCAAAGGAAAGGAGGGACGCCATGCCACATGAAGGCACCTACAGTGAAACACGAGTGGAAGACGACAGGGCGGAGGAGGCAACAGCAAAGGAGTAAAGGGTAGCATGGGTGGCACGGGTGGCACACGTGGCACGGGTGGCATGGGTGGCACGTGTGGTATGGGTGGCATGGGTGCCCCGGGCAGCAGAGGCTGCTCCAGCGGCACTTGCTCCAGAAGAACGTGGACCCAATCCAGCTCCTGAAGCAGAATGGCACTGCAGGGTTCACACACGCTGACGACAGCAAGGGGGACCACGGACACGTGGGGCACATTTCTGAGCATTAGTGCCCTCTGATGTCTCCGACACTTGGCCCTTCTACTCTTAAACCAAGCCTTCAAGCAGAGAGAAAAAGAGATTGATTAGTATATTGAGCATTTCATGTCAGACATGAAAAATCGCAGCAGGGAGCTCTCGGTGCCTTGAAGATTTGAAAGTGCATCAGGAGAAGCGATTTCCTTCTTGCTAAAGTATCTTAGGATATGTAGCTGAAGGCGCTCCCTTCAGCCGCCCTCCCCCCCAAGAGCGAGCACCGACTATGTGCCAGGCTCTGGATTGGCATATGGCTTTGTCTCTCCCCTCCCACCTTTTCTATTATTTCCCCCACTCTTACACGCAGGTGGAGCTGACCAACTGCACTCTGTCCCTGCTGTTATTACTGTGCCTGGGAGGTCTGCGTCCTGACAACTGACCGTCAGCTCCAGCTGCCACTAATCCCTACTCATTGGGCAGGTGTCACCTTAGTTATGGGGGAAGTTGAGCATAGGAAAAAGTGGGTGCCTTTTAAAATCATACTGAGGGGAACGGTCCCCATTTTGAAAAACCCATCTTTGGTTACAGTAAATAATCAATAGGAGTGGGTTGGATTTTTAAACAAAAGCTTTCCCCAAGGATGACTAAAAAGGGTCATTCATCCTCTGGAGCCTTGGGATGGTTATAAAGAAGGAGATGGTATTGTGAGGGAGGTTTGGTCATGGGGGGCCCAGGGACTTTGTGGCTTGTCTTGCTGGACACCGGCGGAACTGAAGCCCTGGACACTGCCTTAATATTAGACTATAGGGGTAACAAATGCTTAGACGAACTCACCCAAATTTACTAAAACTCTTAAAATCTTTGCCCAGACAAGAGTTTGGGGGGAAAGAGGCATACCATTGTCACCTCTGTCAATTCTGCACTCTCCAACCTGCCCCACCCTCCAAACCTTCCTGGGCTCAGGACCAGGTCAGCTCACTCCACTCTGGCTACAGTTGCAGGGCCTTGGAGCAGAGCCTCTGGTGCCCAGCAAGGTTGCACCCTCTAGGAGCTGCTAATCAACCAGGAGATCCCCATCCTGTCCCTTATGCTTAAGTCAAGAGGGTGCAACCTGCATTTTAGGAAGACAGCCGACAACCACGTGAGTGAGGGGTCACAAAACGGCTCCCCTCTAAATATCTGCCAACTATTAACAACTGAAAGTAAAACCTGTCCTGTGGACTCCACTGCTCCCTCAGCATCTCAGTTAATGGAATTGTGCCATATTTAGTATTTTTGGATGTTTCCACTCGGCAAATTTTACATGAGACCAAGGGCCTCCTCTCTCTGTCACCCCATCTTCCCTCTCCCATCTTAGTATTTGGGTCCTTCTGCTGCATGAATATGTAGTCGAGAAAAGCCAGTGTAATAGAGCTCATTTTGGGGGGTTCGAGCGTACCAATGGTCAAATCTGCATAAATATAAGCAATGTGCAAAGCTGGCTATGTGAGGTTCAGGCTGACACTACTTCCATATTTCCAATACTGGTTTCATAAAACAGCTCCTACTGTCCTTGCAAACCAAGGGAGGGTGTCCATTAAATGTTTCTTTGGGATGCTCATGCTGTAGAGTTTGGAAACAGATGAAAACATTCTCCCGTCTTCTTCATTTGTTTCTTGTTGCTCCTTTTCCCTTCAGAACTCCATTAAGAGACCACTACGTAAACCCAGGAGAAGCAAGCCACCAAAACTTCAGTTTCTCTTTTCCTCTGAGCTTGCTTTGCCTGCTTGAGAAAGCAGAGGCCTGCGCCTCCCAAGCCCTGGCCAGACCTGACTGTGAGCCCAGCCCGTGGCCTTAGGCCGCCAGCACTGCTTTCCAGACCCCACCACCACCTCTGCAGCCCGTGTCCATCACTGCCCTCACACACGCTCTCTGCAGCAAAGCTAGTGAACCCATCCAGATTCTTCTTTCCTTCCTTCCTTCTTTCTTCCTTTCTATCAATCTTGTGTTTTAAAAAAATATTCCTCTTCCACAACAAGCGAAGCCACTGCACTGAGAAGACCGCGCACCACAACGAAGAGTAACCCCGGCTCTCCTCAACTAGAGAAGAGCCCACGCACAGCAACGAAGACCCAACGCAGCCAAATATAAATAAATAAATATATTAAATATATATATATATTATATATATATATATACTCCTTTGATACAACTTACTGTGTTCTATGGACAAATAATCAGCTTCTGTGCCATGAGCTACCAACTAGTAACCACTACCTGAATGAATGAGCAAGTATTTCAAATTAACACAGGTAAGCGACTAGCTGAGAGCCAACCACTGACCATCACAAACAAATTCTTCAAAACCAATCCCTCATAATAGTATGAAAACGGAAGAAAAAAATTCTTAGACATTAGAAATTGCTGAAAATAATATTCACTGATACATTCGGTAATTTCATAATGTTGAATTTACGCAGTATCTCCAAGACACATATCAATAGTATCCAATTATTCTCAAACCCGTCCACCTTTTGAGGTCAGTGGAAATTTATTCAAATTTGTTCTTTTTGTTTGTTTTATTGTTTTATATGTTTAGACAAATTCCTAAAGGTTGCAAACCTTTCCCCCCCCATCATACTGCACAACCTACTATGTTAGCAATGTTTTCAGGCTGCACATCAAAAAATTTCAGAAAATTAAAATTTACGGCTGAAACTCTCTACACTGCTCTACCAAACACATAAAAACAACAGCAAGAGGACCAGGCACTTGGAATTTTAAGCTATTCGCCTCCCCATCAGTCTCACCTAAACTACACATATATTAGTTGCTCACATGTTGTGTTCCGAGGTGAGTTATTCCCTTACCCAATTGCCTGAATACTTGTAAATTCACTCCTTATACAAAGAGCTTAGGCCTGGCTTTAAAACTTTTAAATAATTTAGTATACTTGAACCCTCTTCTAACCCAGCTATTTGGTGCATTAATTTGAATAACTGCCAAGTCAGAATCAGCCCCAACATGATTCCACAGAGACTTGTCCCCTAAGGGATACCAGTTTTGGAAGGAGTTTAACTTTACTGAAGATACATATATTCTGGCCCCAAAGCCCCAGAAGTCCAAACCTTATTTCCAAAACATCGACAAGTGTACAAAAACACACCAACTTGAGAATGTCTAGGACAAGGTATCCAATTCCTAAAGCAGGTTTTAGATTGGCTGCCCTGCCAAGTTGCTTTTTTCAGGTTTACTGACCCACACTCTGGCTTCAGTCACTCCCAGGCGTCTTGCAAGCTCCTTTCTGAGGGGAAAAATGTTGAAAATATTCAGCATTTGACATTATGGATGAAATGAAATATACAATGCACATTTCATGCTATGTTAAAATGTTTATTCAGAGAGTAACCAAGATGGTGACATAGGAAAAACCCTGAGCTTACCTCCTTCCATGGGTACACCAAAATTACAGCTATTTACAGAGCAACTTTTTTTTTTTTTTTTTTTGCAGTACGCGGGCCTCTCACTGTTGTGGCCTCTCCCGTTGCGGAGCACAGGCTCCGGACGCGCAGGCTCAGCGGTCATGGTTCACGGGCCCAGCCGCTCCGCGGCATGTGGGATCTTCCCGGACCGGGGCACGAACCCGTGTCCCCTGCATAGGCAGGCGGACCCTCAACCACTGCGCCACCAGGGAAGCCTACAGAGCAGCTATTGATGAGAATGACCTGAAGACTAGCAGACAAGAGCTTCCACAACTTCCACAACTCTCACCACTATTATTATTCAACATAGTTTTGGAAGTCCTAGCCACGGCAATCGGAGAAGAAAGAGAAATAAAAGGAATACAAATTGGAATAGAAGAAGTAAAGCTGTCACTGTTTGCAGATGGCATGATACTATACATAGAGAATCCTACAGATGCCACCAGAATACTACTGGAGCTAACCAATGAATTTGGTAAAGTTGCAGGATACAAAATTAATGCACAGAAATCTCTTGCATTCCTATACACTAATGATGAAAAATCTGAAAGAGAAATTAAGGAAACACTCCCATTTACCATGGCAACAAAAAGAATAAAATACCTAGGAATAAACCTACCTAGAGAGACAAAAGACCTGTATGCAGAAAACTATAAGACACTGATGAAAGAAATTAAAGATGATACCAACAGATGGAGAGATATACCATGTTCTTGGATTGGAAGAATCAACATTGTGAAAATGGCTCTACTACCCAAAGCAATCTACAGATTCAATGCAATCCCTATCAAATTACCAATGGCGTGTTTTACAAAACTAGAACAAAAAAATCTTAAAATTTGTATGGAGACACAAAAGACCCCGAATATCCAAAGCAGTCTTGAGGGAAAAAAATGGAGCTGGAGGAATCAGACTCGCAGACTTCAGAATATACTGCAAAGCTACAGTAATCAAGACAATAGGGTACTGGCACAAAAACAGAAATACAGATCAATGGAACAGGATAGAAAGCCCAGACATAAACCCACGCACCTATGGTCAACTAATCTATGACAAAGGAGGCAGGGACGTACAATGGAGAAAAAGACAGTCTCTTCAATAAGTGGTGCTTGGAAAACTGGACAGCTCCATGTAAAAGAATGCAATTAGAACACTCCCTAACACCATACACAAATATAAACTCAAAATGGATTAGAAACTTAAATGTAAGACCGAGCACTATAAAACTCTTAGAGGAAAACATAGGAAGAACACTCTTTGAGATAAATTGCAGCAAGATCTTTTTTGTTCCACCTCCTAGAGTAATGAAAATAAAAACAAAAATAAACCAATGGGACCTAATGAAACTTAAAAGCTTTTGCATAACAAAGGAAACCATAAACACGGCCAAAAGACAACCCTCAGAATGGGAGAAAATATTTGCAAATGAAGCAAGTGACAAAGGATTAATCTCCAAAATTTACAAGCAGCTCATGCAGCTCAATAGCAAAAAAACAAACAACCCAATCCAAAAATGGGCAGAAGACCTAAATAGACATTTCTCCAAAGAAGACATACAGATGGCCAAGAAGCACATGACAAGCTGCTCAACAGCACTAATTATTAGAGAAACGCAAATCAAAACTACAATGAGGTATCACCGCACACCAGTTAGAATGGGCATCATCCGAAAATCTACAAACAACAAATGCTGGAGAGGGTGTGGAGAAAAGGGAACCCTGTTGCCCTGTTGGTGGGAATGTAAATTGATACAGCCACTATGGAGAACAGTGTGGAGGTTCCTTTAAAAACTAAAAATAGAACTACCATATGAGCCAGCAATCCCACTCCTGGGCATATACCCAGAGAAAACCATAATTCAAAACGACACATGCACCCCAATGTTCATTACAGCACTATTTACAATAGCCAGGTCATGGAAGCAACCTAAATGCCCATCGTCAGATGAATGGATAAAGAAGATGTGGTACATATGTACAATGGAATATTACTCAGCCATAAAAAGGAACAAAATTGGGTCATTTGTAGAGATGTGGATGGATCTAGAGACTGTCATACAGAGTGAAGTAAGTCAGAAAGAGAAAAACAAATATCCTATATTAATGCATATATGTGGAACCTAGAAGAATGGTACAGATGAACCAGTCTGCAGGGCAGAAATAGAGACGCACATGTACAGAACAAACAAACATATGGAAACCAAGGGGGGACAGTGGGGTGGTGCTGGTGGTGGGATGAACTGGGAGACTGGGATTGACATATATACACTAATATGTATAAAATGGATAACTAATAAGAACGCACTGTATAAAAAAATAAATAAAATTCAAAAAAATAAAAACGGACATCACTAATCATCAGAGTAATGCAAACCACAACTACAATGAGATATCACCTTAGAATAGCTACCGTCCAAAAGACTACAGGGACTTCCCTGGTGGCGCAGTGGTTAAGAATCCACCTGCCAGTGCAGGGGACACGGGTTTGAGCCCTGGTCCAGGAAGATCCTACATGCCACAGAGCAACTAAGCCCGTGCACCACAACTACTGAGCCTGCGCTCTAGAGCCCTCGAGCCACAACTACTGAGCCCGTGTGCCACAACTACTAAAGCCTGCGCACCTGCAGCCTGTGATCCACCACAAGAGAAGCCACCGCAATGAGAAGCCCGTGCACCGCAACAAAGAGCAGCTCTGGCTCACCTGCAACTAGAGTAAGCTCGCGCACAGCATCGAAGACCCAATGCAGCCAAAACTTAGTAAATTAATTAATTCTTAAAAAGACTACAAATAACAAATATTGGTGAGGATGTGGAGAAAGGGGAACCCTTGTACACTGTTGGTGGGAATGTAAATTGGTGCAGCCACTGTGGCAAACAGTATGGAGGTTTCTCAAAAAACTAAAAATAGAACTACCATAGGACCCAGCAATTTCAATCCTGGGTATATATCTGAAAAAAACAAAAACACTAATTCAAAAAGATACATGCACCCCAATGTTCATAGCAGCATCATTTACAATAGCCAAGATATGGGAGCAACCTGAGTGTCCATCAATAGAGGAACGGATAAAGAAGATGTGGTATGTATATACAATGAAGGTTAAAAAGAATAAAACTTTGCCATTTGCAACAACATGGATGGACATGGAGGGTATTATGCTTAGTGAAATGAGTAGGACAGAGAAAGACAAATGATCTCACTGATATGTGGAATCTAAAAATTAAAGCAAACTATTGAATACAACGAAAAAGAAACAGTCTCATAGATATAGAGAACAAACTAGTGGTTACCAGTGGGAAGATACAGGGGAGAAGGACGAGATAGGGGCAGTGGATTAATAGGTACAAACTACTATGTATAAAATAAATAAGCTACAAGGATATACTGTACAGCATGGGGAATATAGCCAATATTTTATAATAACTATAATGGAGTATAACCTTTAAAAATTGTGAATCACTATATTGTACACCTGAAACTTATATAATATTGTACATCAACTGTAACTCAATTAAAAACAAACCCGATAACCCTAAAGTCTCCACCAAAAAACTGCTACAACTAATAAGTGAATTCAGTAAAGTTTCAGGATTCAAATTAATATACAGAAATCTGCTGCTTTTCTCTACACTATAATACACTATACTCTCAGACAGAAAGCAAGAAAACAATCCCATTTAAAATAGCTTCAAGGGCTTCCCTGGTGGCGCAGTAGTTAAGAATCCACCTGCCAATGCAGGGGCCACGGGTTCAAGCCCTGGTCTGGGAAGATCCCACATGCCGCGGAGCAACTAAGCCTGTGGGACACAACTACTGAGCCTGCGCTCTGGAGCCTGCGAGCCACAGCTACTGAGCCCGTGTGCCACAACTACTAAAGCCCGCGTGCCTAGAGCCTGTGCTCTGCAACAAGAGAAGCCACCGCAATGAGAAGGCCCCACTTGCCGCAACTAAAGAAAGCCCACGTGCAGCAACAAAGACCCAACGCAGCCAAAAATAAAAGTAATTAATTAATTAAATAAGTTCAAAATGGATGGAGGGCCTGAATGTAAGGCCAGAAGCTGTCGGGCTCTTAGAGGAAAGCATAGGCAGAACACTCTATGACATAAATCACAGCAAGATCCTTTTTGACCCACCTCCTAGAGAAATGGAAATAGAAACAAGGGTGAATAGAAACAAGTACCTTATACAGTACTGAATGTTAATTATATCATAATAAACTGGAAGAAAAAATATTTATCAGGCAGCTCTAGACATCCAAATCAAGGGGCATCTTGAGTTTGACACTTTTGAGAAAGGGAGAAATTGGGCTGATCCAATTATCACACCACAGCAAAAAGCAACCGAACTTGGAGTAATCGAGTTGAACAGAAAATCCTAAACCGAAGTTGATGCTAGTTGCCATCCCTTCTTGTTGAATCGTCTCCTACCGCCATCCAGGTTTCCACGATACGGTTTGCCTACAAACAGCCTCTCCAAACACTCCTCCTCTGTCTCTTGCAAGCTTCTTTTATTGTCTTTCAATATTCCCTAGCTCACTGAATATACCAGCAGCCATTCATTTGGGCAAATCAGAAATTTATACATTTTTCTTAAACATTTCCTTTTACCCCCGTGTTCAAATTACCATGAATTGCTATCAATTTTACCTGCTAAATATCTCTTTAATCTGTTCACTTCTCTCCATCGCCACTACCCTGGACCAACACACCATCACCTCTGGCCTTGCCTACTGAACAGCCTCCTAGGCTGTTCAGTCCTCCTAGGACTCCTAGGACTGAATCCCAGCTCTGCCACATTCCAGCTGTGCCATCTTGGGCAAGTCTCATCACTTCTCTGAGCTTCAGTTTTTTCACAGTTATAAGTGGGGATAATAACAGTGGCTACCACATTCACAAGGGGTTGTGAAGATTCAATGACAGTATGTAGAAAAACCCTTTAAAACAAGTGCTTAACACACAGTAAGCACAATGTAAATGATAGCTTTTTAAATTTTAGCCGCATTCACAGGTACTCAGCAACCCATTCATTCTCCACACTGAAGCTTGCTTTAGGGAACAATTCTGCCTCAGGCACAAACTTCAGGGGTAACTAAAAATTCAGTAATCGGGCTTCCCTGGTGGCGCAGGGGTTAAGAATCCACCTGCCGATGCAGGGGACACGGGTCCGAGCCCTGGTCCGGGAAGATCCCACATGCCGCGGGGCAACTAAGCCCGTGTGCCACCACTACCGAGACTGCGCTCTAGAGCCCGCGAGCCACAACTACTGAGCCCACGTGCCACAACTACTACGGAAGCCCACCCGCCTAGAGCCCGCGCTCTGCAACAAGAGAAGCCACCACAATGCGCGCACCGCAACTTAGGGTAGCCCCCGCTCGCCGCAACTAGAGAAAGCCCGTGCCCAGAGCCCGAGAGCAGCAACAAAGACCCAATGCAGCCATAAATAAATAAATTGATGGATTTTTTAAAATTCAGTAATCAAGATAAAGGATGTTTTCATGTAGTGTTTAAACTAATGCAAATATAATCCATGAATAACTGATGATCAAAATTTCAGATAAAAGTAGACTCCAACTCTGCATTTGCTCCACCACGTCTCAGGCGACTCATTATTTATGTGAACCGGCGGCCCACAAAGCTCCCCAACGTGACTTACTCAAACACCGCACGGAAATATCGACCTCGATTCCCGCCAGGCAGAGTCCCCGCCCCCGTCCTAGGCCTCGAGTGTGCCGGAAGGGCGGGCCGCCGCCAGGCCCCGGGGCTTTCAGATCCGGAGCCGAGGAGAGGGACTCGCGAGAGCGCCGCCCACCACCCGCGCGGCAGCCCGCGCCACCCGAGACGCCTGCTTACCGCATGAGCATGTTGGGGTACTGAGTGCGCTGGAAAACGTGCTCCAGGTCCTGCACCTGCGCTTGCGTGAACCTGGCGCGGGGTCCACGCCGCCGCCCTTCTGTGGCCTCGGGACCCTCGACGGCGGCCCGCGGGGGCTGCTCCTCGACGCCCTGCTCTCCGCCTTCGCCGCCGCCCGCCTCGGCCTCGGCCTCGCGGCTTTCGCCGTCCGCGGGGCCGGCGGCTCCGACGCTGACCTCGCAGCCTTCCTTTCCTTCTCCTTCATCTCCCGCCTCTTTCCCATCCGCGGCTGCTCCCTGCTCCGGTTCGGACTGAACCTTCTGCTCCTCTCCCCCTTCTCTGGGAGGCGACATCTCCGCAGGCTTCACCTCTGCAAGGGAGGAAACCCAAAGAGAAAGATCAGGCCGTCGAGTGAGCCCGGCTCTGGGGAGGGCCTGCGTCCGAGGGGGGTCCTGCCGTTCGCCCCGCCCTGGGAAAGTACCTTTCCTGGAATCCGTTAAAGCGAGTGCCCCACCCGCCACTGACCTTTCGCTTCTTCCCTTTGCTCTTTGACCCCCAGCTTGAAGAAGGGGGCAACGGCTGCATCCGTGACGTCATAGGCATCGTGGCTGCTCTGCGGCTGACGCTCCATGTCCCGACTGCTGTCGAGGAGGCTGTGAGCTTCAGCAGAGGCTGCTCCGGATCTCCTGAGACCCCCGGCTCACGACTCAAGGCTAGAGCGGTGGCCCACGATCTGGCACGTTAAGGCTCCTCTGGCGGCTGGTCCGGTTTCAGAGATTCTGGTATGACGCCCGCTGTGGGTTTACCACAGCCTGCTGGGGGTTGGGTTAGCTGATGTGCGCATGCGGCAGGGCGTCGGCCGTCTAGGGGCCGTCTAAGGGGGCGCGGGCAGGGCGCGGAGGATGTTGCGCGCCGCCCAGGCGCCGGTAGGGAGCATGCGTGAGAGCAGAATTCCGGGTGGCAGGTTGCAACCTAGCTGACTAAGTACTCCGCACTTGGTCGGGCGCCTTCCCAGGCCAAGGGGCTGTGCCCGTTTTGTGGAGGGTAAGAGAGAGACCTCACCCAAGCTCCATAGACCTTGGAGAAGCGTTTGGGGACTATCTCTTGACCGAGCCCTCCATATCCGGCAGCCAGTACCAAGAAGGGAACAGTAATCAAAGTAATACGGTCGCCCCTCGGTATCTGCGGGGGATTGGTTCCAGGACCCGCCGCGGATACCAAAATCGGCGGATGCTCAAGTCCCAGAGTCGGCCCTCCGCATTTGGTGATGCGAAACCCATGGCTATGGAGGGCCGCCTGTATATTTATTGAAATTTTTTTAAAAAACACCAAAACCTGTGTTTAAGTGGACTTGCAAGTTCAAAAGCTGTGTATTTGAAGGGTCAACCATATTATTACCTAGGAGTTGGTTGCTCTGAATTTTTGCAATGAGGTTGAAGTCAGAGTCCGCCATACTCCCTGGGTCTCCAGGAGCAGGAGTTCAGGGCTGCGTTTTCTGAGCATGCCTGGTGCTCAGATGCACTATGCAAACAAAACAAAAGAATGCGAAAGCCAGCGCCCCCCCCCCCATTAGCCTATAGATTTTTAGTAATGAATCAACATCAGATTGCAGGTGTAGAAACCTGCACAGCGTTTCAAGCACTCAAGAATGCTTGCCGGGTACAGATTTCCTGCCTTTTTTCTTTTTCTTTTTTTTGGTCCTTGTTGCAGCTCTGGACTATGCTACATCTTTGTGCACAGCTCCTAAGCTCCTATTGCTTCTGGCTGTAGATCCTCTACAAAAGCATACATGTCCCTTGTGGTGGGCCCCTGTGGACATGGGTAAATTTACCCACTTTCTTGCCGCTGCCTATCCCCCCATCTCATCTCCTCACGTTTTCTCGAAATATTCTCCTGAGCCCTTGCTGAGGAGTAAATAAATTTTATTTATTGTCAAATGAAAGAGGGCCAGGCCAGATTTACAGCTCTATGGTTTTTCCTTGGAGAAGTGTTTTATAGATGCCCCAAGACTTAATATCCTAAATATTGAAAATAGCTTATAATAATGGGCCCTATACTTGACAATGTACTTGATTTAGCCTGTGTTTCCTTGGACAACCATTTTCATCAACCCCATTGGGGATCAGAAGCCAAATCATTTTTGTGGGCTCCTAAATATATCATGGGACCTAGTCCCCTCACCTACAGTGCCTAAGGGATAAGTGCCCCTGCCTCATGTCTGTGGAGGGTGGTCCAGAAACTAAAAAAGGTTTGTTGACCAATTCTCTTTCAAAAACTGGTAAGACATGGCAATATGAGTACCTCCTCCTGATTTTAACCAAGACATTTCCTCCTCAGGTTGGCCCTTGGTGAGTTCGGCAGGCCTGTCCCTCTCTTGGCTGGATACCCTGTACACAATTTTGGTTCCATATCAGTTATCACATGCGAGACCTATGAGGGTTTTTATCATGATTTGCATTAGACAAGCTAGGAGGTCTGTGACAGCTCAGGAGGTGTGTCCTTCCACATCTCAGATTTCCACAGTGAATTTGTGTTTTCTCAAGTTTAGTCACCCATGTGACCCTTGACAAATGTTGCCCTACCTTGGCATCAGTCATGGTCGTATTTATTTAAAAGTTTTACTTAACTTCACACTTTGAAAACCTTAAATACTGAACGGAGCTTCATCCTAAGCAGTAACAGCCATGAATCGTAGTCGATGTAGCAGATTTATGGGAGCAGGGACCCTGGAGCCAGATTGCTGGCATCTAAATCCTGGCTTTGCTCAACGCTTGCTAGCTGGCTAAACTGTTAGGTTGCTTATTCTCACTTAGTCGCGGTTTCCACATCTGTAAAATGAGGCTAGCAATAGTAACTACCTCACCAGGTTATCGTGAGGATTAACTGAGATGGTGAAAACATAGTGTTACCAACGGCCATACCATGCTGTCTCACATTTCCAATTTTCATCAATTTTGTGGTTTATTTATTCACAAAGTCCATGAGAGAAGAAAGATGATGGCTATTCTCTGGCAGTTGGCAATGAGGACAGAAAGTTTTCTTGTGAATATGTCGCTACCATGTTTTTGTGTCCCTATACAGGCTTCAGTCAGTAATCCTCTGTTGGCTGCTCTGTTTACAAGGCCCTGCCTCAGGCAGTGTGGAGAGTGTCATGATTCCAGACACAGCTATTGTGCCATGGGTTCTCACAGTCTGGGGAGAGAGATCAGCCCATGTGAGAGAAAGAAGCTGAAAATTCTGGAGACAGAGTGCCCAGCCCCACCGCCACTAACTTGCTGTGTGGCCAGAGCTAAATTAGCTGACCTCTCTGTGCCTCAGGTGCCACATCTGTAGGATGGGGATCATGATGGTACCTGCTGTACCGTGTTGTGAAATTTACATGAAGGAATACAAATAAGGCCCATGGTGAGGGCTCAGATAACTTTAGCTGATGCTAGAGTTAAGGGGTCGGGACTGACTGCGGTCATTCTGCACAGGGGCCTGCACTGTGACTGAGGATGCTGGACACGGAGTGTCGCCCCTGCCCCTGAGTGGATATGAGAGTCTGTGGAGTGGCACAGAGCTGTGCTTGCTCAGGCTGGTGACACCATGTGGGTACTCACTGTGCACCAGGGCCTGGCTAATCGATCTTATAGCCATCCCCTGAGGAGGGGGCCATCACTCTCTTTAGTTCCTAAGGGAAGAAGTGGAGGCTCGGAGAGGTCCAGTGACTTCCCTAAGGTTACATAGGTCAGTGGAAGAGGGCCAGGATTCAAACCGTTGAAGAGACTTTGTTCTTAGCAGCCCGTGATAGAAGCAGATTTGGCTTTTTTTGCAGGGTGGTGGGGTTTCCCTTACACCTCACAGAGTGAGTCAAATTTTGGTAAATGCTAAGCAGGCTGTGCATGGAACTTCAGTTCAGGGAGGTAGTATGAGCAGCCCCAGGAGTGATCAAGTGTAAAGCTTGGCTTAGGGAACACCAACCCAAACAGGATGGCCAGGAGAATGAATGCATATGAGGTGCTGACCTTGAGAGGGAGCTGGAGGGGGAGCCTGGAGACAACTCTGTACTGGGTGGGAACTAAAGTTTAAAAGTTAGGTTGGGGTCCAATTTGTGGAAGGAGTTAGAATGTCTGCATTTGGGATCATGGAAAACTGTAAGAGTTTTGTGCCGGGGGAGTGCCTTAATGAAAGCAGTGTTTTAGGATGTGTTTATAGGAAGGGAATCTCTAGGCTGGCTCTTGGTTCAGTTCATTGCAGTTACTGGGCCTGCGGAACAAGGTACAGATCCGGAGGGCTTACTTGGAGGCCACAGCTGGCTGTCAGCGGGATTGGGAGTCCCCTTGAATTTGAATGTAAAGTTCCGTGTGTATGGTGGCATTAGAATAGTGTGTGCACTTTTCATCAGAAAAAGTGGGACACAATGCCCCTAACCACCCCCTCCCACCCAAAATAATAAGAAGAATAAATAATAACTAATGATAATAATCGGAAAGACCAAGGAATTGAGTAACGGAAGCAGTCTCTGGAGTTGCAGCATATGCATCTGGTTTTAGGGCACTTCTACTTTCCTGCTCATAGCAAGAGCTTTGGCCCTGAATTCTCACTACACGACACTGACAAGCCTTACTGTCCCTGAGCCTTAGTTTCCCGAACTATAAACAACTATTACTCTTACTACTACTATTTGCTAAAATAAAGATAATCATCTCACGGAATTCTTATGAAGTCAGAATGAAGTATGGAAAGATACTCTATTAACTTTAATTGTGTATAAACATAAGGGGTGATTTATGTAATGGTTTATTTTTATTGAAGTATAGTTGAATTATAATGCTTTGTTGATTACTGCTGTACAGCAGAGTGACTCAGTTATACATATATATATATATATATATATACACATTCTTTTTCATATTCTTTTCCATTATGGTTTATCATAGGATATTGAATATAGTTCCCTGTGCTATACAGTAGGACCTTGTTGTTTATCCATTTTATATATACTAGCTTGCATCTGCTAATCCCAAACTCCCAATCCATCCCTGTCCCACCCCACCTTCCCCCTTGGCAACCACCGGTCTTTTTTTTTTTTTTTAATGTTTAATTTTATTTATTTTTGGCTGAGTGGGGTTTTCGTTGCTGCGCACGGGCTTTCTCCAGTTGCCGCGAGCGGGGGCTACTCTTCGTTGTGGTGCACGGGCTTCTCACTGCGGTGGATTTTCTTGTTGCGGAGCATGGGCTCTAGGCATGCGGGCTTCAGTAGTTGTGGCACGCGGGCTCTAGAGCACAGGCTCGGTAGTTGTGGTGCACGGGCTTAGTTGCTCCAGGGCAACTCCAGGGCCAACTTGCTCCTGGACCAGGGGTCAAACCCGTGTCCCCTGCATTGGCAGGCAGATTCTCAACCACTGTGCCACCAGGGAAGTCCCACCAGTCTATTGTGTATGTCCCTGATTCTGTTTCTGTTTGATAGATAAGTTCATTTGTGTCATATTTTAGATTCCACATATGAGTGATATCATATGGTATTTGTCTCTCTGACTTACTTCACTTAGGATGATAATCTCTAGTTGCATTGTAATTGTTACTTGTGATAGGGGTTTTACTCATTTCTTTTGAAAAACACGTTTTATCATGAAAATATTCAAATATACACAACAATGGGAAGAGTACTGGAAGGGACTCCCATAAAAACCATCACCCAGCTTCAGCATTTATCACGATCTTACCAAACTGTTTCATCTATCTTCTTTCCTTGCTCCCTCCCTCCCTGCTTCCCTCCCTCCCTTCTTCCCTCCCTTCCTTCTTTCTGTCCTTCTCTCTTCCTCCCCTCCCCACTCACTCTCCTCTTCTTGCTGTGCTGATTTAAAAGAAACTCAAGGCAACTTGTGTTTTCATCCCTGTATCTTTATGTGTCTCTGCACTTTCTAAAAAATACAGTCTTTTTTCCTACATAACCAGAGTGCCACCCAGGCGCCTGAATGGTAATAATAATCCCTTGGCGCCATCACCCAGTCGCTTGTATTCTGAATTCCCTGATTGCCTCAAAAATGACTTCTTACAGTTGGTTTCTTTAGGATATAAGTTTTTCTGTGTCTACGCTGATAAAATAAAAGGAAAACTTGAGGGGGTGGGCATTTGCATATCTAATCCCAGCCTTAGAAAGCGGAGCAGGAAATTAAAGACAGCCCTGGATATATACTACTGCTGGTGGTTGTATGTGGCAATAAAAGTGATTCAGTGTTTGCATTCACTGCCCTATCTCAGGACAGCATGGACCCTTTGGGTTTGTTCCAAATCATTTGCAGACTAAATCCCAGTCCAGACACTGGGACAGTGCATCCCTTTGCTGTAACCAGGCATTAAGGGTAAAATTGCATGATTTTCCTTTAAATTCTGCCAGAGATATTAGGCCATTATGAGCAGCAAGCTTGTAGAACCACCGCTGTTCGTGGCTCCATGTGGTGAAGCATGAACCAGGCGTCTCGCTAAGGATGTCTTTACCTTAGGCAGCCTGGGCTCAAGCCTCAAGGGCTGCTCCCTGCAGCCACATTCTCTGCGGGCATCCTTCAGAGGGAAACCTTACGTGACATTCTTGAGCCTTGCTAGGACTGGGAAAAGCTATTTGCTTTTTTATTTCTTTCTTTCTTTATTTATTTTTTTGGCTGCATTGGGTCTTCGTTGCTTCGTGCGGGCTTTGTCTAGTTGTGGCGAGCAGGGGCTACCTTTCGTTGCAGTGCGCGGGCTTCTCATTGCGGTGGCTTCTCTTGTTGCGGAGGATGGGCTGTAGGCGCACAGGCATCAGTAGTTGTGGCACGCGGGCTCAGTACTTGTGGCTCGCCTGCTCTAGAGCGCAGGCTCAGTCGTTGTGGCGCAGGGGCTTATTTTCTCCGCGGCATGTGGGATCTTCCTGGACCAGGGCTTGAACCCGTGACCCCTGCACTGGCAGGCAGATTCTTAACCACCGTGCCACCAGGGAAGCCCAAGCTATTTGCTTTTAGTCTACTCGATGGTAAAAGAAATGCAATGTGCTAATTCCTGTCAACACTCAGATTTTTCAAGTTCTAGCTCAATCCCCATCTCTTGGAGGAAGCCACAGTACTGTCATCTTCTGAGCTCTTACTGCTCTTGAAATGGGACCAATTCATTGGATCCCTATCACACATTGCTTGCATTGCGAGTCAGTCTTAAATGTATGGAAGCATGAATGGTGTATGTATGTGTGTGTGTGTGTCCATGGGCGAATGTAATATGTATGTATACGTATGTGTATTTTGTGACTTCTCAGTTACGGTGTAATCTGGCACTTGACACACTTCTTAGCATTCCGCATGCAGTACCCCAGAGCAGTGCTGTGTACGTAGCAGGCATTCAGTAAGGACTTGTTGATTGGTTGAAAGTGAATATAGAAGAAGGGTGGATGGCCTTGACTAAGGCCAGTGAGCCTGGGGACTTTTACTAGCTGAGCTTGTCCAGTGTTGGCTCCATTCTCTTATTTTCCTCCCAGCCCATCTGGCAGTCCTGAGCGACAGACTCTGAGGTAGCAAAGATCTTCTCAGAAAGGCTCTAGCACTTAGCTGGTGGCCTTCCATGGGGGTGGAGAAACAGATCAGCAACGTGCTCTCCTCTGTGTCTGAAGCACTGTGTGTGGAGCTGCCCTGGAAGTCTGAATTGCAAAGGCTCTTCTCTCCTGTTTCTCTCTCCTTCTTCATAGTTATCATCCTTTTCCTCCCTATCATTAGTGTGTGTATGTGTCTGTGTGTGTGTATAATTTTTTAATTCATTGTCCATGTACTATAAATGAGGGCCAAAGAAAGACATAAGCAAGTCATGGAGAGAAAGAAAATACATGAGTTAAAGTCACATATATTCTGGAACAAGACAAATGCCACAGGTGAGTAACAAAGCAATAATATGGGAGTTCAAAGAAGGTAGATGTTACTTTCAATACAAATCTGGAAGCATACTTGAAGAAGTGGACTGAAAGATGACTCAGGTGTGCGTGGGAGTTCTTCTTTGCCTTCCCCAAAGAAACACTCAAGAACAAAAGTAACAGATTATCATTGTAATTTACATGGAGATGATGAAGAAAGCAAAACTAAAACAAATTAAACTGAACTATAACCTTGTCTAACATGCAAGGGTGATAATGAAAACTACCTTTTCAGTTTCTTATCCTATAATTTCTTTTACAAGTACTATATTCCACATACTGTAGATAGTGTGCAGAGTCCTGCTCTTTGTGTAATTTGAATTCATGCTAGATTATCTTGGCACTCAAATGTTTAATTTCTAGGACACCAAAACTTCACAGACAGTAACTATACCCACCACTTAGCTCAATAGCTGATGGCGTGCAGGGGCAAAGCCTTTGTAGCCTGGTTTCCCAGGCCCTGGGCAGCAATTACATAAATGTTGATGCAAATGAATATGAAGAAGGCATACAGACAATGAACTTAAAATGTTTGTACACCTTTTAAGGACCTATTCTTTTTTTTTTTTTTTGCCTTGTACACTTTTTTTTAACGTTTTTATTGGAGTATAATTGCTTTACAATGGTGTGTTAGTTTCTGCTTTATGACGAAGCGAATCAGTTATACATATACATATATCCCCATATCTCCTCCCTCTCGCATCTCCCTCCCTCCCACCCTCCCTACCCCACCCCTCCAGGCGGTCACAAAGCACCGAGCTGATCTCCCTGTGCTATGCGGCTGCTTCGCACTAGCTATCTATTTTACATTTGGTAGTGTGTATATGTCCATGCCACTCTCTCACTTTGTCCCAGCTTACCCTTCCCCCTCCCCGTATCCTCAAGTCCATTCTCTAGTAGGTGTGCATCTTTAGTCCCGTAAGAACCTATTCTTGAGGAATTGACTTCATATGTGCTTGAGTAGATGGATAGAGATCCATAATCAAATATATGTATATAGGTATAGTTTACACAAAGGTGTATACATATATATACAAACAGATATATATATGTGTGCGTATATATATACATATATGTGTGTGTGTATATATATATACATATATCTATATATATCTTTGTTTAGACTCTACCTATTTAAACTTATATATTATATGTCTCTGAATTCTACACACACACGTTCAATTCCTTCTAACACTGGCATCCTTTAGGTACCACTTCTGTGTGGAGTCACACTGAGGTTAAGTCTGAAGTGGCAATTATTCAAATTAATGCACCGAGGAGCCCAACTATATTAAATTATTTAAAACCAGGCATAAATGCTTTGCATAAGGAGTGAATATATGAATACTTAGGCATCGGAGTGAGGGGATAATTCACACTCAGAACACAACAGACGAGCAACTGATGTGTGTTTCGTTACGCTGACGCTGATGCGGACGGGAGAGCGTAGAGTCCAAGTCTGCTCCTCCCGCAGCTGTTCTTTTGTTATCTTTTCCACAGAGAGTGGTTTCTTGCTTTCAGAACAAAATAAGATGCTCTCAGAGCTTTGGTTAGCGAAGAAAATACTTTTAGGACTTTAGAATCTTTTAGAACTTTTGTAAAACACCATTTTGTCAGCAGATGAAGGAGGCACTTGAATGTCAAACACTTTCCAGAGGCGAGGGCCCGGGCTGGGTGGCACAGCTCATAGGCTTTGGGTCCCCGAGCTGTCCCACTGGAGGCAGCTCGCTGCCTAGGGCAGGGCTTGAGCTGCTGCCAGTGTGCTGAGGGGCAGGTCTGGCTTCCTTGCCCTGACGCCCGGGGTGCCCTTCTTCTCCAGCACTCACTCAGGGCTCTTCCTCGCCACCCCCGCCTCACAATCCTGCACGGGACCCTGTGCAGGAGACACAGCTGGGGGCTGAGGGCTGGAGCGGCCTGGCTGGCGCCCAGGTCAGTCCAGGCGGGGAAAACGGTGAGCTTCCCCCCAACTGAGGTGGCCTCAGAAGCCCTTGTACAACAGCCTCCGTGCCTGGACCCCGTTCCAGGTGACATCCGCTGGGAACAAGCAGGTGCGTCTAGGAGGGCAGGAGGTGAGAGGCCCCCTCACTGGCGGGTGTCTGTACAGTAGGTGATCACTTGTTGCGGGTGCATACGTCCTTGCCTGGGGACAGCCTAGGCCAGGATCAGCCCATGAGAGCCTGGCAGTGTCCTGGGAAAGAAAGCCAGAGGCCCCGTGCCCAGTGCTGCCACGTAAGGCCCAGCCTGGTGTAGACCAAGTAGGGGCTCCCAGCAACTACAAACGTCTGAGGTAGGAAAACAAGGGTGCCCAGCTCATGGCAGCCCCGACAGGGATCCCCCAGGGCTGATCTGCGCTTCCAGCCCAAGGGCTGAGGAGAAGAGGTCCCCTCCCCCCGACACACACAGCCCCATGGGAGAGAGGCCCTCTCCTGCTGGAGTTTCTAAGTGTTTGGTAAAGTAGTGGAGAGAGTGGCAGCCCTAAATCCTCATTTTCTGGAATTCTTTGCTATGCCAGCCTGAAAGCGTTGCTAACATAGTAGGTTTTGCATTATAGTGGAGGTGGGAGGGCGAGTTGCAACCTTTGACATATGTCTAAAGAACAAAACAAACTAAAACAACAATTTCAAACAAAGTTCCACCGACCTGAGAAAGGTGGAAGTTAGGCAAGAGTTATACAGAGTGGAACGTACGCCGTGAGGATTCCTCACACGTTCAAAGTTTTGAGACTACCGAATGCATTCATGAATAGTCTCTTGAGGAATTTCTGACACCTGAGGCTTTTCTTCCTTTTCGTGGTACTGTTACGAAGAGATGGGGTGTGTGGAATTTGTTGGCAGTGGAGGATGACTCTTAGTTCAGGCAGGATTCTTACCTGTGGTAAGGTGAAATACATATGCTCTTCCAGTGATGACTAGTTTGTGAGTCAAAGGATCAGGAGTGATTATTTGAGACTATAGAAAAGCCTAAGTTAAATCCAAGGAGTATTTGTGGGGGGAAAGAAGAAGAAAAGAAAGAAAGAGAGAAACAGAAGAATCAGGACGGGTTCACTAGCTTTGCTGCAGAGAGCGTGTGTGAGGGCAGTGATGGACACGGGCTGCAGAGCTGGTGGTGGGGTCTGGAAAGCAGTGCTGGCGGCCTAAGGCCACGGGCTGGGCTCACAGTCAGGTCTGGCCAGGGCTTGGGAGGCGCAGGCCTCTGCTTTCTCAAGCAGGCAAAGCAAGCTCAGAGGAAAAGAGAAACTGAAGTTTTGGTGGCTTGCTTCTCCTGGGTTTACGTAGTGGTCTCTTAATGGAGTTCTGAAGGGAAAAGGAGCAACAAGAAACAAATGAAGAAGACGGGAGAATGTTTTCATCTGTTTCCAAACTCTACAGCATGAGCGTCCCAAAGAAACATTTAATGGACACCCTCCCTTGGTTTGCAAGGACAGTAGGAGCTGTTTTATGAAACCAGTATTGGAAATATGGAAGTAGTGTCAGCCTGAACCTCACATAGCCAGCTTTGCACATTGCCTATATTTATGCAGATTTGACCATTGGTACGCTCGAACCCCCCAAAATGAGCTCTATTACACTGGCTTTTCTCGACTACATATTCATGCAGCAGAAGGACCCAAATACTAAGATGGGAGACGGAAGATGGGGCGACAGAGAGAGGAGGCCCTTGGTCTCATGTAAAATTTGCCGAGTGGAAACATCCAAAAATACTAAATATGGCACAATTCCATTAACTGAGATGCTGAGGGAGCAGTGGAGTCCACAGGACAGGTTTTACTTTCAGTTGTTAATAGTTGGCAGATATTTAGGGGGGAGCCGTTTTGTGACCCCTCACTCACGTGGTTGTTGGCTGTCTTCCTAAAATGCAGGTTGCACCCTCTTGACTTAAGCATAAGGGACAGGATGGGGATCTCCTGGTTGATTAGCAGCTCCTAGAGGGTGCAACCTTGCTGGGCACCAGAGGCTCTGCTCCAAGGCCCTGCAACTGTAGCCAGAGCAGAGTGAGCTGACCTGGTCCTGAGCCCAGGAAGGTTTGGAGGGTGGGGCAGGTTGGAGAGTGCAGAATTGACAGAGGTAACAATGGTATGCCTCTTTCCCCCCAAACTCTTGTCTGGGCAAAGATTTTAAGAGTTTTAGTAAATTTGGGCTGAGTTCGTCTAAGCATTCATTACCCCTATAGTCTAATATTAAGGCAGTGTCCAGGGCTTCAGTTCCGCCAGTGTCCAGCAAGACAAGCCACAAAGTCCCTGGGCCCCCCATGACCAAACCTCCCTCACAATACCATCTCCTTCTTTATAACCATCCCAAGGTTCCAGAGGATGAATGACCCTTTTTAGTCATCCTTGGGGAAAGCTTTTGTTTAAAAATCCAACCCACTCCTATTGATTATTTACTGTAACCAAAGATGGGTTTTTCAAAATGGGGACCGTTCCCCTCAGTATGATTTTAAAAGGCACCCACTTTTTCCTATGCTCAACTTCCCCCATAACTAAGGTGACACCTGCCCAATGAGTAGGGATTAGTGGCAGCTGGAGCTGACGGTCAGTTGTCAGGACGCAGACCTCCCAGGCACAGTAATAACAGCAGGGACAGAGTGCAGTTGGTCAGCTCCACCTGCGTGTAAGAGTGGGGGAAATAATAGAAAAGGTGGGAGGGGAGAGACAAAGCCATATGCCAATCCAGAGCCTGGCACATAGTCGGTGCTCGCTCTTGGGGGGGAGGGCGGCTGAAGGGAGCGCCTTCAGCTACATATCCTAAGATACTTTAGCAAGAAGGAAATCGCTTCTCCTGATGCACTTCCAAATCTTCAAGGCACCGAGAGCTCCCTGCTGCGATTTTTCATGTCTGACATGAAATGCTCAATATACTAATCAATCTCTTTTTCTCTCTGCTTGAAGGCTTGGTTTAGGAGTGGAAGGGCCAAGTGTCGGAGACATCAGAGGGCAGTAATGCTCAGAAACGTGCCCCACGTGCCCCCGGTCCTCCCTGCTGTCGTCAGCGTGTGTCGACCCTGCAGTGCCATTCTGCTTCAGGAGCTGGATTGGGTCCACGTTTTTCTGGAGCAAGTGCCGCTGGAGCTGCCTCTGCTGCCCGGGGCGCCCATGCCACCCATACCGTGTGGGCCACCCATGCCGCCTGTGCCACCTAACCTGCCCGTGCCACCTGTGCCACCTGAGCCACCTGTGCCACCCTTGCCACCCTTTCCTCCTATGCTGTTGCCGCCTCCGCCCTGTCATCTTCCACACGTGCTTCACTGTAGGTGCCCTCATGTGGCATGGCGTCGTTCCTTTCCATTGGAGATCCTTCAGCTGCCCCGACTTTCTATTGAATTGTGTCTGTGACGGTTTTTTCCAAAGTGCCTTTGAGCCAGTTTCAAATTCTGCATACCTCACCACCAAGAGCAGTTCCCCAAATGCCTGCAAAGTATATTAAATAGAAGTAGAGGCCTTGACCCACTGTTTTAGGGCATGTTTTGTATTTTCAATAAAGTTGTGAGTCCTCTGCAAATTTGTTCTCTGTGTCACATGGGGTTAGTAAATTTGATGGAAACGGCTAAGCCAACTCCATTCAGACCGAATGCCCAGGAGGCCTCCTTTCATGCAGTAACAGCCCTGAGTCACCATCATAGGCCATGCACATCTCAGAAGTTTGCCAGGTGCCCGTGAGGGGTTTACACAGACCCACCTGTTCTCTTCCACCCTCTCCCCCAGCACCCATGCTCCCTGCACGCTGCCCCATTGGGACCACCTAGATGTGCAAGACGGGTGGTGTGAGTCTCGAATGGGAGAACAGTGTGTTTCAAAGCAGGCCTGAGGCCCATTCATGGTGACCAGCTCAGGTACAAGGAGGACCTCAAGGGACACTTCTGCAGTGACTACTCATAGGGCTTTATGGAGGAGAGGGAGCAGGGCACCGTCGGCTTCTCTCCCAGTTCTGTTCACCGCCTTCCCTGTTGTGGAGGGCACCTGGGGACAGAAACCACGCTAGCGGAGGGGGAGGGGCCTACCTCTGCGAAGGTAACACAAGAGGAGACTGTCCAGGCCCACATGCGGCTCTTCTCACCCCCTCTCCCCCACCCCCAGATGCGGAAAGCATATCATAGCTCCTTCCGCAGCTCAGAGCTGACGGATGATGTGGGCTCCAAGTGTATTTTGTCACCTTCAACATCCTTGGGAGAACCCTGGTTCCAGCTAATTCAACACTGAAAGGGAGCCTCTTGGGTGAGTGTTGCCTGAAGCCAGGAGGTGGTGGTCCCTGAGCACTGATCCAGGATAATCACTTTATTTAAAAGAAGCAGGTAGGGCTTCCCTGGTGACGCAGTGGTTAAGAGTCTGCCTGCGGGAAGATCCCACATGCCGCGGAGCAACTAAGCCCGTGTGCCACAACTACTGAGCCTGTGTGCCACAACTACTGAAGGCCGCACACCTAGAGCCCGTGCTCCACCACAAGAGCAGCCACTGCAATGAGAAGCGCCGCAACTACAGAAAGCCTGTGCACAGCCAAAAATAAAATAAATTCATTTTAAAAATAAAAATAAATAAAAGCAGCAGGTATGGGAACATATGTATATGTAAAACGGATTCACTTTGTTATAAAGCAGAAACTAACACACCATTGTAAAGCAATTATACTCCAGTAAAGATGTAAAAAGAATAAAAATGAAAAATAAAATAAAAGCAGCAGGTACGCCTTACCTTTGTTCATGGGGCCTTCTTCAAATGGAACTGCCAGGTAGAAAACACACACGCACACACACAGATACTACACAGGTGTGCACCCTATAGCACATGTCTGTGATAGAAGCACAAACATACCCAGAAAATACCCGGAACACAAGCAGAATTGGCTTGTGTTATTAAAATAACCCTTCTGAAATGTATCTAGTGGCCTGTTGTCCTTGCCTTCGGTTATTTCAGGTTCGATGCTGGGAAAAAACGTGTGTCCTTGTCCACCCTGGTCTTGGGGACGGGGAGGGGCTTTGCGGAACTGAAGCCGTGTCCATGCTGCATCGCCAGTTTATTTACACAGGCACACACAACCCTTCTTTTTGGTAGGATGACCCCAGCCTGAGGAAGAGTTTTGCTGACGGACCAAAAACCGTTTCCACGGCTAGTCAGGTTTGGGCGGTAGCACTGCAGAGGGTTCTTGGAACCTGGACACCTGAGATCTTCTCTGAGATCGGAATCGCCTCCTTCTTACGCAGTAGCGATGGTTTCAGCATCCTGCCTCCGGATGAAGAAAAACACAGCCTTTCTTTGCAGTTCCCCAAGCCCAGCAAAGCCGCAGGCTCCACGCTTAGCCACCACTCTCGCTCCCATTCTAACCTCAGTCCCAAGACCTGAATGGCCTCAGCCATCAGCTGTCGAGGCTTCAGCCCAGGCTCCCGAAACCAATCCTACAGCTCCTGCTCAAGATGTCACTCTCAAGAGCTGTCCTGGGCACCATCTTCCCTCGTGACTCCAGGACACTGCTGTGCAAATGGCAAGTTTTGAAACTGCCTCTTGGTACGTTCCTTGATGGAGGTCTTGCTATTCTTTTCCTTTGTGCATTTTAATAGTCAGGTGCTAGAGGGAAACTGGCTATTTTCATTTATTTATTTTATTTGGGTGGGATAATGACACCTTTATTTTGGACTACCTCGTAAAGAAATGTAACATTTCCTTCCTCCCCCCAGTTTTATTGAGATAGAATTGACATACAACACCGTAAAAGTTTAAGGTGTACAGTATAATGTTTTGACTTACATACATCACGAGATTATTAGCAGAAGTTTAGTGAACATCCATCATCTCATATAGATACATAAATAAATAGAAAAAAACTTTTGTGTGTGATGAGAACTCTCATGATTTACTCTCTTAACTCTCATATGTAACATACAGTTGTGTTAATTATATTTATCGTGTTGTGCATTACATCCCCAGTACTTATTTGGCTTATAGCTGGAAGTTTGTGTCATTTGACTGCCTTCATCCGTTCCCCACCCCACCACAAATCAGATCGCTTTTTCTATGAGTCTGTGTGTTTCTTTTTGAAGTATAATTGACCTACAACACTCAGTTAGTTCCTATTACATAGTGAGTGGGTATTTCTATCTATTTCAAAATGATTTCCACGATAAGTCTAGTTATGATATGTCACCAGAGATATCACATAGGTATTGATTATATTCCCCACACTGTACATTTCATACCTGTGACTCATTTATTTTGCAAGTGGAAATTTGTACCTCTTAATTTCCCTCACCTATTTCTTTCCTTCTTCCACCCGCTTCCTCGTCTGGCAACCACATGTTTGTTCTCTGTATCTGTGACTTTGTTTCTGTTTCATAATGTTTATTCACCTGTTTTCTTTTTCAGATTCCACACATAAGTGAAATCATACAGTGTTTGTTGTCCTCTGTCTGACTTATTTCACGTACCATAGTACCCTCTAGGTCCATCCACGTTGTCACAAGTGGTGATATTTCATTCTTAATGGCAGAGTAATATTCCATTGTATATATATAATATACAAGTTCTTCATTCATCTATTTTTTTTTCTTTTTTTTTCTTTTTGCGTTATGCGGGCCTCTCACTGCTGTGGCCTCTCTCGCCGCAGAGCACAGGCTCTGGACGCACAGGCCCAGCAGCCATGGCTCACAGGCCAAGCCGTTCGGCAGCATGTGGGATTCTCCCAGACCGGGGCACGAACCCGTGTCCCCTGCATCGGCAGGCGGACTCTCAACCACTGCGCCACCAGGGAAGCCCCTTCATTCATCTATTGATGGGCACTTAGGTTGCTTCCATATATTGGCTAATGTAAATAATCATGTAATGAACATACAGGTGTATATATATTTTCTAATTAGTGTTTTTGTTTTCTTTAGATAAATACCAAGGAGTGGATCATATGGTAGTTCTATTTTTAATTTTTTGAGAAATCTCCATACTGTTTTGCATAGTGGCTGTATCAATTTACATTCCCACCAACAGTGCACGAGGGTTCCTTTTTCTCCACATCCTCACCAACACTTGTTATCTGTTGTCTTTTTGATAAAAGCCATTCTGACAGGAGTGAGGTGATATCTCATTGTGGTTTTGATTTGCATATCGTTGATGATTAGTGATGCTGAGCATCTTTTAATGTTCCTTTTGGCCATTTGTATGTCTTCTTTGGAAAAATGTCTATTCAGACCCCCTGTGCATTTTTAAATCAGGTTTCTTGTTTTTTTGATGTTGAGTTGTGGCAGTTCTTTGTATATTTTGAATATTAACCCTTTATCAGGTATTTGTTTGCAAATATCTTCTCCCATTCAGTAGGTGGCCTTTTCGTTTCGTTGACAGTTTCCTTCACTGTGCAAAGCTTTTTAGTTTGATGTAGCCCCATTTGTTTAGTTTTGCTTTTGTTTCCCTTGCCTGAGGAGAAATGTCCAAAGAATATTACTAAGGCCAATGTGAAAGAGACTACTGCATATATTTTCTTCTAGAAGTTTTATGGTTTCAGGTCTTACATTTAAGTCTTTAATCCATTTTGAATTGATTTTTGTGCATGGTGTGAGAGTAGTACAATTTGATGCTTTTGTGTGTAGCTGTCCACTTTTCCCAACACCATTTATTGAAGAGACTGTTTTTTGCCCATTGTATGTTCTTGAGTTCTTTGTCATAGATTAATTGCTCATTTAAGTGTGGGTTCATTTCTGAGCCCTATGTTCTGTTCCATTGATCTACGTGTCTGTTTTTATGCCAGTGCTGTACTGTTTTGATGACTGTAGCTTTGTAGTATAGTTTGAAATCAGGGAGCATGATACCTCCAGCTTTGTTCTTTCTCAAGGGCATTTTGGCTATTTGGGGCCTTTTGTGTTTCCATGCAAATTTTAGAATTATTTGTTCTGGTTTTGTGATAATCCCATTGGTATTTTGATAGGGATTGCATTGAATCTGTAGACTGCCTTTCTTTTATAATGCAAAACAGATTTATCGGCATGCACGACTATGAGGATTAGGATCCAAGATGAAAAGGAAAGAATACTTCTGTCCAACAGAGAAGAAGATCAAGATTCTTAAGTAGCTGACTTTGGGACCTGCTGGGTGGGAAGACTTGCTGTGTTGCCTTCAGATGTTGTCTCTTTACCTGATGCTTCAGATGCTTTAGCAGCCTTTTCGAGCTGTCCCTCACTCTGGGCTGCCTTTTCTAAGTCCTTGGGATAGTTAAGCTGGTATTCCAGATAGCTTATGTTCCTGGTCTGTTGATCCAGGAACGTTTTCATGAAGCGTGAGAGTTTGGTTTCTGTATTTTTAGAAGCCGAGGCCTTCAGGTGTTGCAGGAGGTTGTTTAATGCGTTCTCCAACTGCGGAGCAGACTCTACGGCTTGTTTGCCAGTTCCCTTGTGTTGTGTGGCCATTTTAACAATATTATAAGTGTCTGCTTATTTAGGCTATATTTACACCAGTTGGATAGGTACCTTTGAGCTAACGGGTCCCGGTCTGCTGTGAAGAAGTAAACAATATAGAAGCAATATACAGAGTTTATCTTTGGCTCACTTGTATTACACCATAAAGAATCATGTAACATTATGCTCTATCTAGAAATAGATTATAGCTAGTTAGGAGAAATGATAGTATCATTTTAATTCCTAACAGTAACCATGCGTTATAGGTACTTGTGTGATGATTAAATCATGAGTACAAGCAGCCACCTGTCCAAATCTGTTTTGGCTCCTTACAAAGTGATAGCTTAGATTTGTTTTGTGGCCCACTATCTACAAAGTGTATTCGAGAAGCTGAATTAGCTTTTTTTATTACATAATTAATTCATCAGTACATCTTATTTTTTTCTATTTATTTATGTATTTATATGAGATGATGGATGTTCACTAAACTTGTGCAAATAATCTCGTGATGTATGTAAGTCAAAATTTTACAGTGTTGTATGTCAATTCTATCTCAATAAAACTGGGGGGAGGAAGGAAATGCTACATTTCTTTACGAGGTAGTCCAAAATAAAGGTGTCATTATCCCACCCAAATAAAATAAATAAATGAAAATAGCCAGTTTCCCTCTAGCACCTGACTATTAAAATGCACAAAGAAAAAGAATAGCAAGACCTCCATCAAGGAACATACCAAGAGGCAGTTTCAAAACTTGCCATTTGCACAGAAGTGTCCTGGAGTCACGAGGGAAGATGGTGCCCAGGACAGCTCTTGAGAGTGACACCTTGAGCAGGAGCTGTAGGATTGGTTTCGGGAGCCTGGGCTGAAGCCTCGACAGCTGATGCTGAGGCCATTCAGGTCTCGGGACTGAGGTTAGAATGGGAGCGAGAGTGGTGGCTAAGCGTGGAGCCTGCGGCTTTGCTGGGCTTGGGGAACTGCAAAGAAAGGCTGTGTTTTTCTCCATCCGGAGGCACGATGCTGAAACCATCGCTACTGCGTAAGAAGGAGGCGATTCCGATCTCAGAGAAGATCTCAGGTGTCCAGGTTCCAAGAACCCTCTGCAGTGCTACCGCCCAAACCTGACTAGCCGTGGAAACGGTTTTTGGTCCGTCAGCAAAACTCTTCCTCAGGCTGGGGTCATCCTACCAACAAGAAGGGTTGTGTGTGCCTGTGTAAATAAACTGGCGATGCAGCATGGACACGGCTTCAGTTCCGCATGAGCCCCTCCCCGTCCCCAAGACCAGGGTGGACAAGGACACACGTTCTTTCCCAGCATCGAACCTGAAATAACCGAAGACAAGGACAACAGGCCACTAGATACATTTCGGAAGGGTTATTTTAACAACACAAGCCAATTCTGCTTGTGTTCCGGGTATTTTCTGGGTATGGTTGTGCTTCTATCACAGACATGTGCTATAGGGTGCACACCTGTGTAGTATCTGTGTGTGTGCGTGTGTGTTTTCTACCTGGCAGTTCCATTTGAAGAAGGTCCCATGAACAAAGGTAATGTGTACCTGTTGCTTTCATTTTATTTATTTATTTCATTTTTTACTTTTAAAATGAATTTATTTTATTATTGGCTGTGTTGGGTCTTTGTGGCTTGCACGGGCTTTCTGTAGTTGCGGCGCTTCTCATTGCAGTGGCTGCTCTTGTGGTGGAGCACGGGCTCTAGGTGTGCGGCCTTCAGTAGTTGTGGCACACAGGCTCAGTAGTTGTGGTGCACGGGCTTAGTTGCTCCGCGGCATGTGGGATCTTCCCGCAGGCAGACTCTTAACGACTGTGTCACCAGGGAAGCCCTACCTGCTTCTTTTAAATAAAGTGATTATCCTGGATCAGTGCTCAGGGACCACCACCTCCTGGCTTCAGGCAGCACTCACCCAAGGGGCTCCCTTTCAGTGTTGAATTAGCTGGAACCAGAGTTCTCCCAAGGATGTTGAAGGTGACAAAATACACTTGAAGGCCACATCATCCGTCAGCTCTGAGCTGTGGAAGGAGCTATGATATGCTTTCCGCATCTGGGGGTGGGGGAGAGGGGGTGAGAAGAGCCGCATGTGGGCCTGGACAGTCTCCTCTTGTGTTACCTTCGCAGAGGTAGGCCCCTCCCCCTCCGCTAGCGTGGTTTCTGTCCCCAGGTGCCCTCCACAACAGGGAAGGCGGTGAACAGAACTGGGAGAGAAGCCGACGGTGCCCTGCTCCCTCTCCTCCATAAAGCCCTATGAGTAGTCACTGCAGAAGTGTCCCTTGAGGTCCTCCTTGTACCTGAGCTGGTCACCATGAATGGGCCTCAGGCCTGCTTTGAAACACACTGTTCTCCCATTCGAGACTCACACCACCCGTCTTGCACATCTAGGTGGTCCCAATGGGGCAGCGTGCAGGGAGCATGGGTGCTGGGGGAGAGGGTGGAAGAGAACAGGTGGGTCTGTGTAAACCCCTCACGGGCACCTGGCAAACTTCTGAGATGTGCATGGCCTATGATGGTGACTCAGGGCTGTTACTGCATGAAAGGAGGCCTCCTGGGCATTCGGTCTGAATGGAGTTGGCTTAGCCGTTTCCATCAAATTTACTAACCCCATGTGACACAGAGAACAAATTTGCAGAGGACTCACAACTTTATTGAAAATACAAAACATGCCCTAAAACAGTGGGTCAAGGCCTCTACTTCTATTTAATATACTTTGCAGGCATTTGGGGAACTGCTCTTGGTGGTGAGGTATGCAGAATTTGAAACTGGCTCAAAGGCACTTTGGAAAAAACCGTCACAGACACAATTCAATAGAAAGTTCGGGCAGCTGAAGGATCTCCAATGGAAAGGAACGACGCCATGCCACATGAGGGCACCTACAGTGAAGCACGTGTGGAAGATGACAGGGCGGAGGCGGCAACAGCATAGGAGGAAAGGGTGGCAAGGGTGGCACAGGTGGCACAGGTGGCACGGGCAGGTTAGGTGGCACAGGCGGCATGGGTGGCCCACACGGTATGGGTGGCATGGGCGCCCCGGGCAGCAGAGGCAGCTCCAGCGGCACTTGCTCCAGAAAAACGTGGACCCAATCCAGCTCCTGAAGCAGAATGGCACTGCAGGGTCGACACACGCTGACGACAGCAGGGAGGACCGGGGGCACGTGGGGCACGTTTCTGAGCATTACTGCCCTCTGATGTCTCCGACACTTGGCCCTTCCACTCCTAAACCAAGCCTTCAAGCAGAGAGAAAAAGAGATTGATTAGTATATTGAGCATTTCATGTCAGACATGAAAAATCGCAGCAGGGAGCTCTCGGTGCCTTGAAGATTTGAAAGTGCATCAGGAGAAGCGATTTCCTTCTTGCTAAAGTATCTTAGGATATGTAGCTGAAGGCGCTCCCTTCAGCCGCCCTCCCCCCCAAGAGCGAGCACCGACTATGTGCCAGGCTCTGGATTGGCATATGGCTTTGTCTCTCCCCTCCCACCTTTTCTATTATTTCCCCCACTCTTACACGCAGGTGGAGCTGACCAACTGCACTCTGTCCCTGCTGTTATTACTGTGCCTGGGAGGTCTGCGTCCTGACAACTGACCGTCAGCTCCAGCTGCCACTAATCCCTACTCATTGGGCAGGTGTCACCTTAGTTATGGGGGAAGTTGAGCATAGGAAAAAGTGGGTGCCTTTTAAAATCATACTGAGGGGAACGGTCCCCATTTTGAAAAACCCATCTTTGGTTACAGTAAATAATCAATAGGAGTGGGTTGGATTTTTAAACAAAAGCTTTCCCCAAGGATGACTAAAAAGGGTCATTCATCCTCTGGAACCTTGGGATGGTTATAAAGAAGGAGATGGTATTGTGAGGGAGGTTTGGTCATGGGGGGCCCAGGGACTTTGTGGCTTGTCTTGCTGGACACTGGCGGAACTGAAGCCCTGGACACTGCCTTAATATTAGACTATAGGGGTAATGAATGCTTAGACGAACTCAGCCCAAATTTACTAAAACTCTTAAAATCTTTGCCCAGACAAGAGTTTGGGGGGAAAGAGGCATACCATTGTCACCTCTGTCAATTCTGCACTCTCCAACCTGCCCCACCCTCCAAACCTTCCCGGGCTCAGGACCAGGTCAGCTCACTCTGCTCTGGCTACAGTTGCAGGGCCTTGGAGCAGAGCCTCTGGTGCCCAGCAAGGTTGCACCCTCTAGGAGCTGCTAATCAACCAGGAGATCCCCATCCTGTCCCTTATGCTTAAGTCAAGAGGGTGCAACCTGCATTTTAGGAAGACAGCCAACAACCACGTGAGTGAGGGGTCACAAAACGGCTCCCCCCTAAATATCTGCCAACTATTAACAACTGAAAGTAAAACCTGTCCTGTGGACTCCACTGCTCCCTCAGCATCTCAGTTAATGGAATTGTGCCATATTTAGTATTTTTGGATGTTTCCACTCGGCAAATTTTACATGAGACCAAGGGCCTCCTCTCTCTGTCGCCCCATCTTCCCTCTCCCATCTTAGTATTTGGGTCCTTCTGCTGCATGAATATGTAGTCGAGAAAAGCCAGTGTAATAGAGCTCATTTTGGGGGGTTCGAGCGTACCAATGGTCAAATCTGCATAAATATAGGCAATGTGCAAAGCTGGCTATGTGAGGTTCAGGCTGACACTACTTCCATATTTCCAATACTGGTTTCATAAAACAGCTCCTACTGTCCTTGCAAACCAAGGGAGGGTGTCCATTAAATGTTTCTTTGGGACGCTCATGCTGTAGAGTTTGGAAACAGATGAAAACATTCTCCCGTCTTCTTCATTTGTTTCTTGTTGCTCCTTTTCCCTTCAGAACTCCATTAAGAGACCACTACGTAAACCCAGGAGAAGCAAGCCACCAAAACTTCAGTTTCTCTTTTCCTCTGAGCTTGCTTTGCCTGCTTGAGAAAGCAGAGGCCTGCGCCTCCCAAGCCCTGGCCAGACCTGACTGTGAGCCCAGCCCGTGGCCTTAGGCCGCCAGCACTGCTTTCCAGACCCCACCACCAGCTCTGCAGCCCGTGTCCATCACTGCCCTCACACACGCTCTCTGCAGCAAAGCTAGTGAACCCGTCCTGATTCTTCTGTTTCTCTCTTTCTTTCTTTTCTTCTTCTTTCCCCCCACAAATACTCCTTGGATTTAACTTAGGCTTTTCTATAGTCTCAAATAATCACTCCTGATCCTTTGACTCACAAACTAGTCATCACTGGAAGAGCATATGTATTTCACCTTACCACAGGTAAGAATCCTGCCTGAACTAAGAGTCATCCTCCACTGCCAACAAATTCCACACACCCCATCTCTTCGTAACAGTACCACGAAAAGGAAGAAAAGCCTCAGGTGTCAGAAATTCCTCAAGAGACTATTCATGAATGCATTCGGTAGTCTCAAAACTTTGAACGTGTGAGGAATCCTCACGGCGTACGTTCCACTCTGTATAACTCTTGCCTAACTTCCACCTTTCTCAGGTCGGTGGAACTTTGTTTGAAATTGTTGTTTTAGTTTGTTTTGTTCTTTAGACATATGTCAAAGGTTGCAACTCGCCCTCCCACCTCCACTATAATGCAAAACCTACTATGTTAGCAACGCTTTCAGGCTGGCATAGCAAAGAATTCCAGAAAATGAGGATTTAGGGCTGCCACTCTCTCCACTACTTTACCAAACACTTAGAAACTCCAGCAGGAGAGGGCCTCTCTCCCATGGGGCTGTGTGTGTCGGGGGGAGGGGACCTCTTCTCCTCAGCCCTTGGGCTGGAAGCGCAGATCAGCCCTGGGGGATCCCTGTCGGGGCTGCCATGAGCTGGGCACCCTTGTTTTCCTACCTCAGACGTTTGTAGTTGCTGGGAGCCCCTACTTGGTCTACACCAGGCTGGGCCTTACGTGGCAGCACTGGGCACGGGGCCTCTGGCTTTCTTTCCCAGGACACTGCCAGGCTCTCATGGGCTGATCCTGGCCTAGGCTGTCCCCAGGCAAGGACGTATGCACCCGCAACAAGTGATCACCTACTGTACAGACACCCGCCAGTGAGGGGGCCTCTCACCTCCTGCCCTCCTAGACGCACCTGCTTGTTCCCAGCGGATGTCACCTGGAACGGGGTCCAGGCACGGAGGCTGTTGTACAAGGGCTTCTGAGGCCACCTCAGTTGGGGGGAAGCTCACCGTTTTCCCCGCCTGGACTGACCTGGGCGCCAGCCAGGCCGCTCCAGCCCTCAGCCCCCAGCTGTGTCTCCTGCACAGGGTCCCGTGCAGGATTGTGAGGCGGGGGTGGCGAGGAAGAGCCCTGAGTGAGTGCTGGAGAAGAAGGGCACCCCGGGCGTCAGGGCAAGGAAGCCAGACCTGCCCCTCAGCACACTGGCAGCAGCTCAAGCCCTGCCCTAGGCAGCGAGCTGCCTCCAGTGGGACAGCTCGGGGACCCAAAGCCTATGAGCTGTGCCACCCAGCCCGGGCCCTCGCCTCTGGAAAGTGTTCGACATTCAAGTGCCTCCTTCATCTGCTGACAAAATGGTGTTTTACAAAAGTTCTAAAAGATTCTAAAGTCCTAAAAGTATTTTCTTCGCTAACCAAAGTTCTGAGAGCATCTTATTTTGTTCTGAAAGCAAGAAACCACTCTCTGTGGAAAAGATAACAAAAGAACAGCTGCGGGAGGAGCAGACTTGGACTCTACGCTCTCCCCTCCGCATCAGCGTCAGCGTAACGAAACATACATCAGTTGCTCGTCTGTTGTGTTCTGAGTGTGAATTATCCCCTCACTCCGATGCCTAAGTATTCATATATTCACTCCTTATGCAAAGCATTTATGCCTGGTTTTAAATAATTTAATATAGTTGGGCTCCTCGGTGCATTAATTTGAATAATTGCCACTTCAGACTTAACCTCAGTGTGACTCCACACAGAAGTGGTACCTAAAGGATGCCAGTGTTAGAAGGAATTGAACGTGTGTGTGTAGAATTCAGAGACATATAATATATAAGTTTATATAGGTAGAGTCTAAACAAAGATATATATAGATATATGTATATATATATACACACACACATATATGTATATATATATACACACACATATATATATCTGTTTGTATATATATGTATACACCTTTGTGTAAACTATACCTATATACATATATTTGATTATGGATCTCTATCCATCTACTCAAGCACATATGAAGTCAATTCCTCAAGAATAGGTTCTTACGGGACTAAAGACGCAGACCTACTAGAGAATGGACTTGAGGATACGGGGAGGGGGAAGGGTAAGCTGGGACAAAGTGAGAGAGTGGCATGGACATATACACACTACCAAATGTAAAATAGATAGCTAGTGCGAAGCAGCCGCATAGCACAGGGAGATCAGCTCGGTGCTTTGTGACTGCCTGGAGGGGTGGGGTAGGGAGGGTGGGAGGGAGGGAGATGCGAGAGGGAGGAGATATGGGGATATATGTATATGTATAACTGATTCGCTTCGTCATAAAGCAGAAACTAACACACCATTGTAAAGCAATTATACTCCAATAAAAACGTTAAAAAAAAGTGTACAAGGCAAAAAAAAAAAAGAATAGGTCCTTAAAAGGTGTACAAACATTTTAAGTTCATTGTCTGTATGCCTTCTTCATATTCATTTGCATCAACATTTATGTAATTGCTGCCCAGGGCCTGGGAAACCAGGCTACAAAGGCTTTGCCCCTGCACGCCATCAGCTATTGAGCTAAGTGGTGGGTATAGTTACTGTCTGTGAAGTTTTGGTGTCCTAGAAATTAAACCTTTGAGTGCCAAGATAATCTAGCATGAATTCAAATTACACAAAGAGCAGGACTCTGCACACTATCTACAGTATGTGGAATATAGTACTTGTAAAAGAAATTATAGGATAAGAAACTGAAAAGGTAGTTTTCATTATCACCCTTGCATGTTAGACAAGGTTATAGTTCAGTTTAATTTGTTTTAGTTTTGCTTTCTTCATCATCTCCATGTAAATTACAATGATAATCTGTTACTTTTGTTCTTGAGTGTTTCTTTGGGGAAGGCAAAGAAGAACTCCCACGCACACCTGAGTCATCTTTCAGTCCACTTCTTCAAGTATGCTTCCAGATTTGTATTGAAAGTAACATCTACCTTCTTTGAACTCCCATATTATTGCTTTGTTACTCACCTGTGGCATTTGTCTTGTTCCAGAATATATGTGACTTTAACTCATGTATTTTCTTTCTCTCCATGACTTGCTTATGTCTTTCTTTGGCCCTCATTTATAGTACATGGACAATGAATTAAAAAATTATACACACACACAGACACATACACACACTAATGATAGGGAGGAAAAGGATGATAACTACGAAGAAGGAGAGAGAAACAGGAGAGAAGAGCCTTTGCAATTCAGACTTCCAGGGCAGCTCCACACACAGTGCTTCAGACACAGAGGAGAGCACGTTGCTGATCTGTTTCTCCACCCCCATGCAAGGCCACCAGCTAAGTGCTAGAGCCTTTCTGGGAAGATCTTTGCTACCTCAGAGTCTGTCGCTCAGGACTGCCAGATGGGCTGGGAGGAAAATAAGAGAATGGAGCCAACACTGGACAAGCTCAGCTAGTAAAAGTCCCCAGGCTCACTGGCCTTAGTCAAGGCCATCCACCCTTCTTCTATATTCACTTTCAACCAATCAACAAGTCCTTACTGAATGCCTGCTACGTACACAGCACTGCTCTGGGGTACTGCATGCGGAATGCTAAGAAGTGTGTCAAGTGCCAGATTACACCGTAACTGAGAAGTCACAAAATACACATACGTATACATACATATTACATTCGCCCATGGACACACACACACACATACATACACCATTCATGCTTCCACACATTTAAGACTGACTCGCAATGCAAGCAATGTGTGATAGGGATCCAATGAATTGGTCCCATTTCAAGAGCAGTAAGAGCTCAGAAGATGAGAGTACTGTGGCTTCCTCCAAGAGATGGGGATTGAGCTAGAACTTGAAAAATCTGAGTGTTGACAGGAATCAGCACATTGCATTTCTTTTACCATCGAGTAGACTAAAAGCAAATAGCTTGGGCTTCCCTGGTGGCACGGTGGTTAAGAATCTGCCTGCCAGTGCAGGGGTCACGGGTTCAAACCCTGGTCCAGGAAGATCCCACATGCCGCGGAGAAAATAAGCCCCTGCGCCACAACGACTGAGCCTGCGCTCTAGAGCCCGCGTGCCACAACTACTGAAGCCCGCATGCCTAGAGCCCATGCTCCGCAACAAGAAAATCCACCGCAGTGAGAAGCCCGTGCATCACAACGAAGAGTAGCCCCCGCTCGCGGCAACTGGAGAAAGCCCGTGCGCAGCAACGAAAACCCAACTCAGCCAAAAATAAATAAAATTAAACGTTAAAAAAAAAAAAAGACCGGTGTTTGCCAAGGGGGAAGGTGGGGTGGGACAGGGATGGATTGGGAGTTTGCGATTAGCAGATGCAAGCTAGTATATATAAAATGGATAAACAACAAGGTCCTACTGTATAGCACAGGGAACTATATTCAATATCCTATGATAAACCATAATGGAAAAGAATATGAAAAAGAATGTGTATATATATATATATATATATATGTATAACTGAGTCACTCTGCTGTACAGCAGTAATCAACAAAGCATTATAATTCAACTATACTTCAATAAAAATAAACCATTACATAAATCACCCCTTATGTTTATACACAATTAAAGTTAATAGAGTATCTTTCCATACTTCATTCTGACTTCATAAGAATTCCGTGAGATGATTATCTTTATTTTAGCAAATAGTAGTAGTAAGAGTAATAGTTGTTTATAGTTCGGGAAACTAAGGCTCAGGGACAGTAAGGCTTGTCAGTGTCGTGTAGTGAGAATTCAGGGCCAAAGCTCTTGCTATGAGCAGGAAAGTAGAAGTGCCCTAAAACCAGATGCATATGCTGCAACTCCAGAGACTGCTTCCGTTACTCAATTCCTTGGTCTTTCCGATTATTATCATTAGTTATTATTTATTCTTCTTATTATTTTGGGTGGGAGGGGGTGGTTAGGGGCATTGTGTCCCACTTTTTCTGATGAAAAGTGCACACACTATTCTAATGCCACCATACACACGGAACTTTACATTCAAATTCAAGGGGACTCCCAATCCCGCTGACAGCCAGCTGTGGCCTCCAAGTAAGCCCTCCGGATCTGTACCTTGTTCCGCAGGCCCAGTAACTGCAATGAACTGAACCAAGAGCCAGCCTAGAGATTCCCTTCCTATAAACACATCCTAAAACACTGCTTTCATTAAGGCACTCCCCCGGCACAAAACTCTTACAGTTTTCCATGATCCCAAATGCAGACATTCTAACTCCTTCCACAAATTGGACCCCAACCTAACTTTTAAACTTTAGTTCCCACCCAGTACAGAGTTGTCTCCAGGCTCCCCCTCCAGCTCCCTCTCAAGGTCAGCACCTCATATGCATTCATTCTCCTGGCCATCCTGTTTGGGTTGGTGTTCCCTAAGCCAAGCTTTACACTTGATCACTCCTGGGGCTGCTCATACTACCTCCCTGAACTGAAGTTCCATGCACAGCCTGCTTAGCATTTACCAAAATTTGACTCACTCTGTGAGGTGTAAGGGAAACCCCACCACCCTGCAAAAAAAGCCAAATCTGCTTCTATCACGGGCTGCTAAGAACAAAGTCTCTTCAACGGTTTGAATCCTGGCCCTCTTCCACTGACCTATGTAACCTTAGGGAAGTCACTGGACCTCTCCGAGCCTCCACTTCTTCCCTTAGGAACTAAAGAGAGTGATGGCCCCCTCCTCAGGGGATGGCTATAAGATCGATTAGCCAGGCCCTGGTGCACAGTGAGTACCCACATGGTGTCACCAGCCTGAGCAAGCACAGCTCTGTGCCACTCCACAGACTCTCATATCCACTCAGGGGCAGGGGCGACACTCCGTGTCCAGCATCCTCAGTCACAGTGCAGGCCCCTGTGCAGAATGACCGCAGTCAGTCCCGACCCCTTAACTCTAGCATCAGCTAAAGTTATCTGAGCCCTCACCATGGGCCTTATTTGTATTCCTTCATGTAAATTTCACAACACGGTACAGCAGGTACCATCATGATCCCCATCCTACAGATGTGGCACCTGAGGCACAGAGAGGTCAGCTAATTTAGCTCTGGCCACACAGCAAGTTAGTGGCGGTGGGGCTGGGCACTCTGTCTCCAGAATTTTCAGCTTCTTTCTCTCACATGGGCTGATCTCTCTCCCCAGACTGTGAGAACCCATGGCACAATAGCTGCGTCTGGAATCATGACACTCTCCACACTGCCTGAGGCAGGGCCTTGTAAACAGAGCAGCCAACAGAGGATTACTGACTGAAGCCTGTATAGGGACACAAAAACATGGTAGCGACATATTCACAAGAAAACTTTCTGTCCTCATTGCCAACTGCCAGAGAATAGCCATCATCTTTCTTCTCTCATGGACCTTTGTGAATAAATAAACCACAAAATTGATGAAAATTGGAAATGTGAGACAGCATGGTATGGCCGTTGGTAACACTGTGTTTTCACCATCTCAGTTAATCCTCACGATAACCTGGTGAGGTAGTTACTATTGCTAGCCTCATTTTACAGATGTGGAAACCACGACTAAGTGAGAATAAGCAACCTAACAGTTTAGCCAGCTAGCAAGCGTTGAGCAAAGCCAGGATTTAGATGCCAGCAATCTGGCTCCAGGTTCCCTGCTCCCATAAATCCGCTACATCGACTACGATTCATGGCTGTTACTGCTTAGGATGAAGCTCCGTTCAGTATTTAAGGTTTTCAAAGTGTGAAGTTAAGTAAAACTTTTAAATAAATACGACCATGACTGATGCCAAGGTAGGGCAACATTTGTCAAGGGTCACATGGGTGACTAAACTTGAGAAAACACAAATTCACTGTGGAAATCTCAGATGTGGAAGGACACACCTCCTGAGCTGTCACAGACCTCCTAGCTTGTCTAATGCAAATCATGATAAAAACCCTCATAGGTCTCGCATGTGATAACTGATATGGAGCCAAAATTGTGTACAGGGTATCCAGCCAAGAGAGGGACAGGCCTGCCGAACTCACCAAGGGCCAACCTGAGGAGGAAATGTCTTGGTTAAAATCAGGAGGAGGTACTCATATTGCCATGTCTTACCAGTTTTTGAAAGAGAATTGGTCAACAAACCTTTTTTAGTTTCTGGACCACCCTCCACAGACATGAGGCAGGGGCACTTATCCCTTAGGCACTGTAGGTGAGGGGACTAGGTCCCATGATATATTTAGGAGCCCACAAAAATGATTTGGCTTCTGATCCCCAATGGGGTTGATGAAAATGGTTGTCCAAGGAAACACAGACTAAATCAAGTACATTGTCAAGTATAGGGCCCATTATTATAAGCTATTTTCAATATTTAGGATATTAAGTCTTGGGGCATCTATAAAACACTTCTCCAAGGAAAAACCATAGAGCTGTAAATCTGGCCTGGCCCTCTTTCATTTGACAATAAATAAAATTTATTTACTCCTCAGCAAGGGCTCAGGAGAATATTTCGAGAAAACGTGAGGAGATGAGATGGGGGGATAGGCAGCGGCAAGAAAGTGGGTAAATTTACCCATGTCCACAGGGGCCCACCACAAGGGACATGTATGCTTTTGTAGAGGATCTACAGCCAGAAGCAATAGGAGCTTAGGAGCTGTGCACAAAGATGTAGCATAGTCCAGAGCTGCAACAAGGACCAAAAAAAAGAAAAAGAAAAAAGGCAGGAAATCTGTACCCGGCAAGCATTCTTGAGTGCTTGAAACGCTGTGCAGGTTTCTACACCTGCAATCTGATGTTGATTCATTACTAAAAATCTATAGGCTAATGGGGGGGGGGGGCGCTGGCTTTCGCTTTCTTTTGTTTTGTTTGCATAGTGCATCTGAGCACCAGGCATGCTCAGAGAACGCAGCCCTGAACTCCTGCTCCTGGAGACCCGGGGAGTATGGCGGACTCTGACTTCAACCTCATTGCAAAAATTCAGAGCAAGCAAACTCCTAGGTAATAATACGGTTGACCCTTCAAATACACAGCTTTTGAACTTGCAAGTCCACTTAAACACAGATTTTTGGTGTTTTTTTAAAAAAATTCAATAAATATACAGGCGGCCCTCCATAGCCATGGGTTTCGCATCACCAGATGCGGAGGGCCCACTCTGGGACTTGAGCATCCGCCGATTTTGGTATCCGCGGCGGGTCCTGGAACCAATCCCCCGCGGATACCGAGGGGCGACCGTATTACTTTGATTACTGTTCCCTTCTTGGTACTGGCTGCCGGATATGGAGGGCTCGGTCAAGAGATAGTCCCCAAACGCTTGTCCAAGGTCTATGGAGCTTGGGTGAGGTCTCTCTCTTACCATCCACAAAACGGGCACAGCCCCTTGGTCTGGGAAGGTGCCCGACCAAGTGCGGAGTACTTAGTCAGCTAGGTTGCAACCTGCCACCCGGAATTCTGCTCTCACGCATGCTCCCTGCCAGCGCCTGGGCGGCGCGCGACATCCTCCGCGCCCTGCCCGCGCCCCCTTAGACGGCCCCTAGACGGCCGACGCCCTGCCGCATGCGCACATCAGCTAACCCAACCCCCAGCAGGCTGTGGTAAACCCACAGCGGGCGTCATACCAGAATCTCTGAAACCGGACCAGCCTCCAGAGGAGCCTTAACGTGCCAGATCGTGGGCCACCGCTCTAGCCTTGAGTCGTGAGCCGGGGGTCTCAGGAGATCCGGAGCAGCCTCTGCTGAAGCTCACAGCCTCCTCGACAGCAGTCGGGACATGGAGCGTCAGCCGCAGAGCAGCCACGATGCCTATGACGTCACAGATGCAGCCATTGCCCGCTTCTTCAAGCTGGGGGTCGAAGAGGAGCGGGAAGAAGCGAAAGGTCAGTGGCGGGTGGGGCACTCGCTTTAACGGATTCCAGGAAAGGTACTTTCCCAGGGCGAGGCGAACGGCAGGACCCCCCTCGGACGCAGGCCCTCCCCAGAGCCGGGCTCACTCGATGGCCTGATCTTTCTCTTTGGGTTTCCTCCCTTGCAGAGGTGAAGCCCGCGGAGATGTCGCCTCCCGGAGAAGGGGGAGAGGAGCAGAAGGCTCAGTCCGAACTGGAGCAGGGAGCAGCCGCGGAAGGGAAAGAGGCGGGAGACGAAGGAGAAGGAAAGGAAGGCTGCGAGGTCAGCGTCGGAGCCGCCGGCCCCGCGGACGGCGAAAGCCGCGAGGCCGAGGCCGAGGCCGAGGCGGGCGGCGGCGAAGGCGGAGAGCAGGGCGTCGAGGAGCAGCCCCCGCGGGCCGCCGTCGAGGGTCCTGAGGCCGCAGAAGGGCGGCGGCGGGCCCCCCGCGCCAGGTTCACGCAAGCGCAGGTGCAGGATCTGGAGCACGTTTTCCAGCACACTCAGTACCCCACCGCGCTCATGCGGTAAGTGGGCGTCTCGGGTGGCGCGGGCTGCCGCGTGGGTGGTGGGCGGCGCTCTCGCGAGTCCCTCTCCCCGGCTCTGGATCTAAAAGCCCCGGGGCCTGGCGGCGGCCCGCCCTTCCGGCACACTCGAGGCCTAGGACGGGGGCGGGGACTCTGCCTGGCGGGAATCGAGGTCGATATTTCCGTGCGGTGTTTGAGTAAGTCACGTTGGGGAGCTTTGTGGGCCGCCGGTTCACATAAATAATGAGTCGCCCGAGACGTGGTGGAGCAAATGCAGAGTTGGAATCTACTTTTATCTGAAATTTTGATCATCAGTTATTCATGGATTATATTTGCATTAGTTTAAACACTACATGAAAACATCCTTTATCTTGATTACTGAATTTTTAAAAATAAATCAATTTATTTATTTATGGCTGCATTGGGTCTTTGTTGCTGCTCTCGGGCTCTGGGCACGGGCTTTCTCTAGTTGCGGCGAGCGGGGGCTACCCTAAGTTGCGGTGCGCGCATTGTGGTGGCTTCTCTTGTTGCAGAGCGCGGGCTCTAGGCGGGTGGGCTTCCGTAGTAGTTGTGGCACGTGGGCTCAGTAGTTGTGGCTCGCGGGCTCTAGAGCGCAGTCTCGGTAGTGGTGGCACACGGGCTTAGTTGCCCCGCGGCATGTGGGATCTTCCCGGACCAGGGCTCGGACCCGTGTCCCCTGCATCGGCAGGTGGATTCTTAACCCCTGCGCCACCAGGGAAGCCCGATTACTGAATTTTTAGTTACCCCTGAAGTTTGTGCCTGAGGCAGAATTGTTCCCTAAAGCAAGCTTCAGTGTGGAGAATGAATGGGTTGCTGAGTACCTGTGAATGCGGCTAAAATTTAAAAAGCTATCATTTACATTGTGCTTACTGTGTGTTAAGCACTTGTTTTAAAGGGTTTTTCTACATACTGTCATTGAATCTTCACAACCCCTTGTGAATGTGGTAGCCACTGTTATTATCCCCACTTATAACTGTGAAAAAACTGAAGCTCAGAGAAGTGATGAGACTTGCCCAAGATGGCACAGCTGGAATGTGGCAGAGCTGGGATTCAGTCCTAGGAGTCCTAGGAGGACTGAACAGCCTAGGAGGCTGTTCAGTAGGCAAGGCCAGAGGTGATGGTGTGTTGGTCCAGGGTAGTGGCGATGGAGAGAAGTGAACAGATTAAAGAGATATTTAGCAGGTAAAATTGATAGCAATTCATGGTAATTTGAACACGGGGGTAAAAGGAAATGTTTAAGAAAAATGTATAAATTTCTGATTTGCCCAAATGAATGGCTGCTGGTATATTCAGTGAGCTAGGGAATATTGAAAGACAATAAAAGAAGCTTGCAAGAGACAGAGGAGGAGTGTTTGGAGAGGCTGTTTGTAGGCAAACCGTATCGTGGAAACCTGGATGGCGGTAGGAGACGATTCAACAAGAAGGGATGGCAACTAGCATCAACTTCGGTTTAGGATTTTCTGTTCAACTCGATTACTCCAAGTTCGGTTGCTTTTTGCTGTGGTGTGATAATTGGATCAGCCCAATTTCTCCCTTTCTCAAAAGTGTCAAACTCAAGATGCCCCTTGATTTGGATGTCTAGAGCTGCCTGATAAATATTTTTTCTTCCAGTTTATTATGATATAATTAACATTCAGTACTGTATAAGGTACTTGTTTCTATTCACCCTTGTTTCTATTTCCATTTCTCTAGGAGGTGGGTCAAAAAGGATCTTGCTGTGATTTATGTCACAGAGTGTTCTGCCTATGCTTTCCTCTAAGAGCCCGACAGCTTCTGGCCTTACATTCAGGCCCTCCATCCATTTTGAGCTTATTTTTGTGCATGGTGCCAGGGAGTGATCTAATCTCAAACCTTTACATGTACCTGTCCAGTCCTCCCAGCACCACCCATTGAAGAGGCTGTCCCTTCTCCACTGTACACTCTTGCCTCCTTCATCAAAGATAAGGTGACCATATGTGCGTGGGTTCATCTCTGGGCTTTCCATCCTGTTGCATTGATCCATCTCCCTGCCTCTGCGCCAGTACCACAGTGTCCCGACCACTGCAGCTCTGTAGTATAGTCCGAAGCCAGGGAGCCCAACTCCTCCAGCTCCGTTCCTCGTTCTCAAGACTGCCCTGGCCATTCGGGGTCCCCTGTGTTTCCTGTATGGATATTTTAGCAATATTAATTCTTCCAATCCAAGAACACAGTGTATCTTGCCATTTGGGGGGAACATTTTCAAATTCCTTCATCAGTGTTTTGTATATAGTTTTCAGAGTATAGGTCTTTCACTTCCTTGGTTAAGTTTATTCCTAGGTATTTTATTCTTTTTGATGCTATTTTATTTCTTATTATTAATTAATTAATTACTTTTATTTTTGGCTGCGTTGGGTCTTTGTTGCTGCACGTGGGCTTTCTTTAGTTGCGGCAAGTGGGGCCTTCTCATTGCGGTGGCTTCTCTTGTTGCAGAGCACAGGCTCTAGGCACGCGGGCTTCAGTAGTTGTGGCACACGGGCTCAGTAGCTGTGGCTCGCAGGCTCCAGAGCGCAGGCTCAGTAGTTGTGTCCCACAGGCTTAGTTGCTCCACGGCATGTGGGATCTTCCCAGACCAGGGCTTGAACCCGTGGCCCCTGCATTGGCAGGTGGATTCTTAACTACTGCGCCACCAGGGAAGCCCTTGAAGCTATTTTAAATGGGATTGTTTTCTTGCTTTCTGTCTGAGAGTATAGTGTATTATAGTGTAGAGAAAAGCAGCAGATTTCTGTATATTAATTTGAATCCTGAAACTTTACTGAATTCACTTATTAGTTGTAGCAGTTTTTTGGTGGAGACTTTAGGGTTATCGGGTTTGTTTTTAATTGAGTTACAGTTGATGTACAATATTATATAAGTTTCAGGTGTACAATATAGTGATTCACAATTTTTAAAGGTTATACTCCATTATAGTTATTATAAAATATTGGCTATATTCCCCATGCTGTACAGTATATCCTTGTAGCTTATTTATTTTATACATAGTAGTTTGTACCTATTAATCCACTGCCCCTATCTCGTCCTTCTCCCCTGTATCTTCCCACTGGTAACCACTAGTTTGTTCTCTATATCTATGAGACTGTTTCTTTTTCGTTGTATTCAATAGTTTGCTTTAATTTTTAGATTCCACATATCAGTGAGATCATTTGTCTTTCTCTGTCCTACTCATTTCACTAAGCATAATACCCTCCAAGTCCATCCATGTTGTTGCAAATGGCAAAGTTTTATTCTTTTTAACCTTCATTGTATATACATACCACATCTTCTTTATCCGTTCCTCTATTGATGGACACTCAGGTTGCTCCCATATCTTGGCTATTGTAAATGATGCTGCTATGAACATTGGGGTGCATGTATCTTTTTGAATTAGTGTTTTTGTTTTTTTCAGATATATACCCAGGATTGAAATTGCTGGGTCCTATGGTAGTTCTATTTTTAGTTTTTTGAGAAACCTCCATACTGTTTGCCACAGTGGCTGCACCAATTTACATTCCCACCAACAGTGTACAAGGGTTCCCCTTTCTCCACATCCTCACCAATATTTGTTATTTGTAGTCTTTTTAAGAATTAATTAATTTACTAAGTTTTGGCTGCATTGGGTCTTCGATGCTGTGCGCGAGCTTACTCTAGCTGCAGGTGAGCCAGAGCTGCTCTTTGTTGCGGTGCACGGGCTTCTCATTGCGGTGGCTTCTCTTGTGGTGGATCACAGGCTGCAGGTGCGCAGGCTTTAGTAGTTGTGGCACACGGGCTCAGTAGTTGTGGCCCGAGGGCTCTAGAGTGCAGGCTCAGTAGTTGTGGTGCACGGGCTTAGTTGCTCTGTGGCATGTAGGATCTTCCTGGACCAGGGCTCAAACCCGTGTCCCCTGCACTGGCAGGTGGATTCTTAACCACTGCGCCACCAGGGAAGTCCCTGTAGTCTTTTGGACGGTAGCTATTCTAAGGTGATATCTCACTGTAGTTGTGGTTTGCATTACTCTGATGATTAGTGCTGTCCGTTTTTATTTTTTTATGTATTTATTTTTTTGAATTTTATTTATTTTTTTATACAGTGCGTTCTTATTAGTTATCCATTTTATACATATTAGTGTATATATGTCAATCCCAGTCTCCCAGTTCATCCCACCACCAGCACCACCCCACTGTCCCCCCTTGGTGTCCATATGTTTGTTCTGTACATGTGCGTCTCTATTTCTGCCCTGCAAACTGGTTCATCTGTACCATTCTTCTAGGTTCCACATATATGCATTAATATAGGATATTTGTTTTTCTCTTTCTGACTTACTTCACTCTGTATGACAGTCTCTAGATCCATCCACATCTCTACAAATGACCCAATTTTGTTCCTTTTTATGGCTGAGTAATATTCCATTGTACATATGTACCACATCTTCTTTATCCATTCATCTGACGATGGGCATTTAGGTTGCTTCCATGACCTGGCTATTGTAAATAGTGCTGTAATGAACATTGGGGTGCATGTGTCGTTTTGAATTATGGTTTTCTCTGGGTATATGCCCAGGAGTGGGATTACTGGGTCATATGGTAATTCTATTTTTAGTTTTTAAAGGAACCTCCACACTGTTCTCCATAGTGGCTATATCAATTTACATTCCCACCAACAGGGCAACAGGGTTCCCTTTTCTCCACACCCTCTCCAGCATTTGTTGTTTGTAGATTTTCGGATGATGCCCATTCTAACTGGTGTGCGGTGATACCTCATTGTAGTTTTGATTTGCGTTTCTCTAATAATAGTGATGTTGAGCAGCTTGTCATGTGCTTCTTGGACATCTGTATGTCTTCTTTGGAGAAATGTCTGTTTAGGTCTTCTGCCCATTTTTGGATTGGGTTGTTTGTTTTTTTGCTATTGAGCTGCATGAGCTGCTTGTAAATTTTGGAGATTAATCCTTTGTCACTTGCTTCATTTGCAAATATTTTCTCCCATTCTGAGGGTTGTCTTTTGGCCGTGTTTATGGTTTCCTTTGTTATGCAAAAGCTTTTAAGTTTCATTAGGTCCCATTGGTTTATTTTTGTTTTTATTTTCATTACTCTAGGAGGTGGAACAAAAAAGATCTTGCGGCAATTTATCTCAAAGAGTGTTCTTCCTATGTTTTCCTCTAAGAGTTTTATAGTGCTCGGTCTTACATTTAGGTCTCTAATCCATTTTGAGTTTATATTTGTGTATGGTGTTAGGGAGTGTTCTAATTGCATTCTTTTACATGGAGCTGTCCAATTTTCCCACCACCTCTTATTGAAGAGACTGTCTTTTTCTCCATTGTACGTCCCTGCCTCCTTTTTCATAGATTAGTTGACCATAGGTGCGTGGGTTTATGTCTGGGCTTTCTATCCTGTTCCATTGATCTGTATTTCTGTTTTTGTGCCAGTACCCTATTGTCTTGATTACTGTAGCTTTGCAGTATATTCTGAAGTCTGCGAGTCTGATTCCTCCAGCTCCATTTTTTTCCCTCGAGACTGCTTTGGATATTCAGGGTCTTTTGTGTCTCCATACAAATTTTAAGATTTTTTTGTTCTAGTTTTGTAAAACACGCCATTGGTAATTTGATAGGGATTGCATTGAATCTGTAGATTGCTTTGGGTAGTAGAGCCATTTTCACAATGTTGATTCTTCCAATCCAAGAACATGGTATATCTCTCCATCTGTTGGTATCATCTTTAATTTCTTTCATCAGTGTCTTATAGTTTTCTGCATACAGGTCTTTTGTCTCTCTAGGTAGGTTTATTCCTAGGTATTTTATTCTTTTTGTTGCCATGGTAAATGGGAGTGTTTCCTTAATTTCTCTTTCAGATTTTTCATCATTAGTGTATAGGAATGCAAGAGATTTCTGTGCATTAATTTTGTATCCTGCAACTTTACCAAATTCATTGGTTAGCTCCAGTAGTATTCTGGTGGCATCTGTAGGATTCTCTATGTATAGTATCATGCCATCTGCAAACAGTGACAGCTTTACTTCTTCTATTCCAATTTGTATTCCTTTTATTTCTCTTTCTTCTCCGATTGCCGTGGCTAGGACTTCCAAAACTATGTTGAATAATAATAGTGGTGAGAGTTGTGGAAGTTGTGGAAGCTCTTGTCTGCTAGTCTTCAGGTCATTCTCATCAATAGCTGCTCTGTAGGCTTCCCTGGTGGCGCAGTGGTTGAGGGTCCGCCTGCCGATGCAGGGGACACGGGTTCGTGCCCCGGTCTGGGAAGATCCCACATGCCGCGGAGCGGCTGGGCCCGTGAACCATGACCGCTGAGCCTGCGCGTCCGGAGCCTGTGCTCTGCAACGGGAGAGGCCACAACAGTGAGAGGCCCGCGTACCGCAAAAAATAAAAAAAAAAAAAAGTTGCTCTGTAAATAGCTGTAATTTTGGTGTACCCATGGAAGGAGGTAAGCTCGGGGTTTTTCCTATGTCACCATCTTGGTTACTCTCTGAATAAACATTTTAACATAGCATGAAATGTGCATTGTATATTTCGTTTCATCCATAATGTCAAGTGCTGAATATTTTCAATATTTTTCCCCTCAGAAAGGAGCTTGCAAGACGCCTGGGAGTGACTGAAGCCAGAGTGTGGGTCAGTAAACCTGAAAAAAGCAACTTGGCACGGCAGCCAATCTAAAACCTGCTTTAGGAATTGGATACCTTGTCCTAGACATTCTCAAGTTGGTGTGTTTTTGTACACTTGTCGATGTTTTGGAAATAAGGTTTGGACTTCTGGGGCTTTGGGGCCAGAATATATGTATCTTCAGTAAAGTTAAACTCCTTCCAAAACTGGTATCCCTTAGGGGACAAGTCTCTGTGGAATCATGTTGGGGCTGATTCTGACTTGGCAGTTATTCAAATTAATGCACCAAATAGCTGGGTTAGAAGAGGGTTCAAGTATACTAAATTATTTAAAAGTTTTAAAGCCAGGCCTAAGCTCTTTGTGTAAGGAGTGAATTTACAAGTATTCAGGCAATTGGGTAAGGGAATAACTCACCTCGGAACACAACATGTGAGCAACTAATATATGTGTAGTTTAGGTGAGACTGATGGGGAGGCGAATAGCTTAAAATTCCAAGTGCCTGGTCCTCTTGCTGTTGTTTTTATGTGTTTGGTAGAGCAGTGTAGAGAGTTTCAGCCGTAAATTTTAATTTTCTGAAATTTTTTGATGTGCAGCCTGAAAACATTGCTAACATAGTAGGTTGTGCAGTATGATGGGGGGGGAAAGGTTTGCAACCTTTAGGAATTTGTCTAAACATATAAAACAATAAAACAAACAAAAAGAACAAATTTGAATAAATTTCCACTGACCTCAAAAGGTGGACGGGTTTGAGAATAATTGGATACTATCGATATATGTCTTGGAGATACTGCGTAAATTCAACATTATGAAACTACCGAATGTATCAGTGAATATTATTTTCAGCAATTTCTAATGTCTAAGAATTTTTTTCTTCCGTTTTCATACTATTATGAGGGATTGGTTTTGAAGAATTTGTTTGTGATGGTCAGTGGTTGGCTCTCAGCTAGTCGCTTACCTGTGTTAATTTGAAATACTTGCTCATTCATTCAGGTAGTGGTTACTAGTTGGTAGCTCATGGCACAGAAGCTGATTATTTGTCCATAGAACACAGTAAGTTGTATCAAAGGAGTATATATATATATATAATATATATATATATTTAATATATTTATTTATTTATATTTGGCTGCGTTGGGTCTTCGTTGCTGTGCGTGGGCTCTTCTCTGGTTGAGGAGAGCCGGGGTTACTCTTCGTTGTGGTGCGCGGTCTTCTCAGGGCAGTGGCTTCGCTTGTTGTGGAAGAGGAATATTTTTTAAAACACAAGATTGATAGAAAGGAAGAAAGAAGGAAGGAAGGAAAGAAGAATTTGGATGGGTTCACTAGCTTTGCTGCAGAGAGCGTGTGTGAGGGCAGTGATGGACACGGGCTGCAGAGGTGGTGGTGGGGTCTGGAAAGCAGTGCTGGCGGCCTAAGGCCACGGGCTGGGCTCACAGTCAGGTCTGGCCAGGGCTTGGGAGGCGCAGGCCTCTGCTTTCTCAAGCAGGCAAAGCAAGCTCAGAGGAAAAGAGAAACTGAAGTTTTGGTGGCTTGCTTCTCCTGGGTTTACGTAGTGGTCTCTTAATGGAGTTCTGAAGGGAAAAGGAGCAACAAGAAACAAATGAAGAAGACGGGAGAATGTTTTCATCTGTTTCCAAACTCTACAGCATGAGCGTCCCAAAGAAACATTTAATGGACACCCTCCCTTGGTTTGCAAGGACAGTAGGAGCTGTTTTATGAAACCAGTATTGGAAATATGGAAGTAGTGTCAGCCTGAACCTCACATAGCCAGCTTTGCACATTGCTTATATTTATGCAGATTTGACCATTGGTACGCTCGAACCCCCCAAAATGAGCTCTATTACACTGGCTTTTCTCGACTACATATTCATGCAGCAGAAGGACCCAAATACTAAGATGGGAGAGGGAAGATGGGGCGACAGAGAGAGGAGGCCCTTGGTCTCATGTAAAATTTGCCGAGTGGAAACATCCAAAAATACTAAATATGGCACAATTCCATTAACTGAGATGCTGAGGGAGCAGTGGAGTCCACAGGACAGGTTTTACTTTCAGTTGTTAATAGTTGGCAGATATTTAGGGGGGAGCCGTTTTGTGACCCCTCACTCACGTGGTTGTCGGCTGTCTTCCTAAAATGCAGGTTGCACCCTCTTGACTTAAGCATAAGGGACAGGATGGGGATCTCCTGGTTGATTAGCAGCTCCTAGAGGGCGCAACCTTGCTGGGCACCAGAGGCTCTGCTCCAAGGCCCTGCAACTGTAGCCAGAGTGGAGTGAGCTGACCTGGTCCTGAGCCCAGGAAGGTTTGGAGGGTGGGGCAGGTTGGAGAGTGCAGAATTGACAGAGGTGACAATGGTATGCCTCTTTCCCCCCAAACTCTTGTCTGGGCAAAGATTTTAAGAGTTTTAGTAAATTTGGGCTGAGTTCGTCTAAGCATTCGTTACCCCTATAGTCTAATATTAAGGCAGTGTCCAGGGCTTCAGTTCCGCCGGTGTCCAGCAAGACAAGCCACAAAGTCCCTGGGCCCCCCATGACCAAACCTCCCTCACAATACCATCTCCTTCTTTATAACCATCCCAAGGCTCCAGAGGATGAATGACCCTTTTTAGTCATCCTTGGGGAAAGCTTTTGTTTAAAAATCCAACCCACTCCTATTGATTATTTACTGTAACCAAAGATGGGTTTTTCAAAATGGGGACCGTTCCCCTCAGTATGATTTTAAAAGGCACCCACTTTTTCCTATGCTCAACTTCCCCCATAACTAAGGTGACACCTGCCCAATGAGTAGGGATTAGTGGCAGCTGGAGCTGACGGTCAGTTGTCAGGACGCAGACCTCCCAGGCACAGTAATAACAGCAGGGACAGAGTGCAGTTGGTCAGCTCCACCTGCGTGTAAGAGTGGGGGAAATAATAGAAAAGGTGGGAGGGGAGAGACAAAGCCATATGCCAATCCAGAGCCTGGCACATAGTCGGTGCTCGCTCTTGGGGGGGAGGGCGGCTGAAGGGAGCGCCTTCAGCTACACATCCTAAGATACTTTAGCAAGAAGGAAATCGCTTCTCCTGATGCACTTTCAAATCTTCAAGGCACCGAGAGCTCCCTGCTGCGATTTTTCATGTCTGACATGAAATGCTCAATATACTAATCAATCTCTTTTTCTCTCTGCTTGAAGGCTTGGTTTAAGAGTAGAAGGGCCAAGTGTCGGAGACATCAGAGGGCAGTAATGCTCAGAAACGTGCCCCACGTGCCCCCGGTCCTCCGTGCTGCCGTTAGCGTGTGTGAACCCTGCCGTGCCATTCTGCTTCAGGAGCTGGATTGGGTCCACGTTTTTCTGGAGCAAGTGCCACTGGAGCTGCCTCTGCTGCCCGGGGCGCCCATGCCACCCAACCTGCCCGTGCCACACATGCTTCCCATGCCGCCCGTCCCACCCATGCCCCCCATGCCACCCAACCTGCCCATGCCACCCATGCCACCCATGCCGCCCGTCCCACCCATGCCCCCCATGCCACCCAACCTGCCCGTGCCGCCTGAGCCACCCGTGCCACCCATGCCACCCAGGCCGCCCATGCCACCCTTTCCTCCTATGCTGTTGCCACCTCTGCCCTGTCATCTTCCACACGTGCTTCACTGTTGGTGCCCTCATGTGGCATCGCGTCGTTCCTTTCCATTGGAGATCCTTCAGCTGCCCGAACTTTCTATTGAATTGTGTCTGTGACGGTTTTTTCCAAAGGGCCTTTGAGCCAGTTTCAAATTCTGCATACCTCACCACCAAGAGCAGTTCCCCAAATGCCTGCAAAGTATATTAAATAGAAGTAGAGGCCTTGACCCACTGTTTTAGGGCATGTTTTGTATTTTCAATAAAGTTGTGAGTCCTCTGCAAATTTGTTCTCTGTGTCACATGGGGTTAGTAAATTTGATGGAAATGGCTAAGCCAACTCCATTCAGACTGAATGCCCAGGAGGCCTCCTTTCATGCAGTAACAGCCCTGAGTCACCATCATAGGCCATGCACATCTCAGAAGTTTGCCAGGTGCCCATGAGGGGTTTACACAGACCCACCTATTCTCTTCCACCCTCTCCCCCAGCACCCATGCTCCCCGCACGCTGCCCCATCGGGACCACCTAGATGTGCAAGACGGGTGGTGTGAGTCTCGAATGGGAGAACAGTGTGTTTCAAAGCAGGCCTGAGGCCCATTCATGGTGACCAGCTCAGGTACAAGGAGGACTCCAAGGGACACTTCTGCAGTGACTACTCATAGGGCTTTATGGAGGAGAGGGAGCGGGGCACCGTCGGCTTCTCTCCCAGTTCTGTTCACCGCCTTCCCTGTTGTGGAGGGCACCTGGGGACAGAAACCACGCTAGCGGAGGGGGAGGGGCCTACCTCTGCGAAGGTAACACAAGAGGAGACTGTCCAGGCCTGCATGCGGCTCTTCTCACCCCCTCTCCCCCACCCCCAGATGCGGAAAGCATATCATAGCTCCTTCCGCAGCTCAGAGCTGACGGATGATGTGGCCTTCAAGTGTATTTTGTCACCTTCAACATCCTTGGGAGAACTCTGGTTCCAGCTAATTCAACACTGAAAGGGAGCCTCTTGGGTGAGTGTTGCCTGAAGCCAGGAGGTGGTGGTCCCTGAGCACTGATCCAGGATAATCACTTTATTTAAAAGAAGCAGGTAGGGCTTCCTTGGTGATGCAGTGGTTAAGAGTCTGCCTGCGGGAAGATCCCACATGCCGCGGAGCAACTAAGCCCGTGAGCCACAACTACTGAGCCTGTGTGCCACAACTACTGAAGGCCGCACACCTAGAGCCCGTGCTCCACCACAAGAGCAGCCACTGCAATGAGAAGCGCCGCAACTACAGAAAGCCCGTGCAAGCCACAAAGACCCAACACAGCCAATAATAAAATAAATTCATTTTAAAAATAAAAATAAATAAAAGCAGCAGGTATGGGAACATATGTATATGTAAAACGGATCCACTTTGTTATGAAGCAGAAACTAACACACCATTGTAAAGCAATTATACTCCAATAAAGATGTTAAAAAAGAAATAAATAAATAAAATAAAAGCAACAGAAGCCCCACCTCAGATTCCATTTTTAATCCAGACTGAACAAACTGAAAGCTAACTGTATTAGCAAAGATGTTCCAAATGTAAAACAGTTTGTTATGTTATTAACAGAATTATTTACATGCATATTTACAAGCAGTCCTTTTGTACATAAGTTTTACTTTTAGTTAGTTGGAAAAAGATTTTTGACATTAGGTAAAAATATTACTAAAATAGGGTTGAGGTGGTACCACATTATAGTAAAGTATTAGAAAAGTGATTCTCAAGGTGTATCAATAATAAAGCAGATGAAAACTTGAGTGACAAAGATCTAGTAAAATTTTCTAGTAGAAAAGTCAATGCAGCTCATGCTATAAAATGAAAGTGGTAAAGTCATATAAATAAAGCAGAATACTGTTATAGGCTTTATTTTTTAATAAATTTAAACCATAATTCAAAAAGAGTCATGTACCAAAATGTTCACTGCAGCTCTATTTACAATAGCCAGGACCTGGAAGCACTTAAGTGTCCTAAGTGTCCATCAACAGATGAATGGATAAAGAAGATGTGGCACATATATACAATGGAATATTAGCCATAAAAAGAAACAAAATTGAGTTATTTGTAGTGAGGTGGATGGACCTAGAGTCTGTCATACAGAGTGAAGTAAGTCAGAAAGAGAAAAACAAATACCATATGCTCACACATATATATGGAATCTAAAAAAAAAAAAAAAGGTCATGAAGAACCTAGGGGCAAGATGGGAATAAAGACACCGACCTACTAGAGAATGGATTTGAGGACACGGGGAGCGGGAAGGGTAAGCTGGGACGAAGTGAGAGAGTGACATGGACACATATACACTATCAAACGTAAAATAGATAGCTCGTAGAAGCAGCTGCATAGTACAGGGAGATCAGCTCGGTTCTTTGTGACCACCTAGAGGGGTGGGATAGGGAGGGTGGGAGGGAGGGAGATGCAAGAGGGAAGAGATATGGGGATATATGTATATGTATACTGATTCACTTTGTTATAAAGCAGAAACTAACACACCATTGTAAAGCACTTATACTCCAAAAAAGATGTTTAAAAAAATAAAATAAATTTATTTTATGTATTTATTTATTTTTGGCTGCATTGGGTCTTTGTTGCTGGGTGCGGTCTTTCTCTAGTTGCGTGAGCGGGGGCTACCCTTCGTTGCGGTGCGCTGGCTTCTCATTGTGGTGGCTTCTATTGTTGCGGAGCACGGGCTCTAGGTGTGCAGGCTTCAGTAGTTGTGGCATGCAGGCTTCAGAAGTTGTGGCACACGGGCTCAGTAGTTGTGGCTCGTGGGCTCTAGAGCGCAGGCTCAGTAGTTGTGGTGCATGGGCTTAGTTGCTCCGTGGCATGTGGGATCTTCCCAGACCAGAGATCGAAACTGTGTCCACCGCATTGGCAGGCGGATTCTCAACCACTGCACCACCAGGGAAGTCCTTGTTATAGGCTTTAGGGTAATGAGGTTAGGTGAAAAAAATGAACAATTCTAAAATTGCAATAAATCCTCAGTGAAGAATCTTGGTTGTTTAGTTGGGAGTTCTAAGTTGTTGTCTTTTTTAAATTTTTATTGGAGTATAGTTGATTTACAATGTTGTGTTAGTTTCGGGTGTACAGCAAAGTGAATCATATATATATATATTCACTCTTTCTTTAGATTCTTTTCCATATAGGCCATTACAGAGTCTAAGTCTTTTTTTTAACCCCATTTTGAAAGCCCTTGGTATCAAATATCATCTGGATAATCAGTCATTAAGGATATATTCTAAGACTTCACTGCTAAAAATATTCAGGATCGTGATTCATATTTGAAACTCAAGTCACTGAGACACTAAATGTAAAACCAAATGAAAGCTATAATATTCATATCTTAAGGATGCTGCATTTTGCAGTAATATGTATTTCTAGGCTAAGACTGTTTCCCTCAAGAAAAGTATGAATAGAATTTTTTTTTTTTTTTTTTTTGCGGTACGCGGGCCTCTCACCGTTGTGGCCTCTCCCGTTGCGGAGCACAGGCTCCAGACGTGCAGGCCCAGCGGCCATGGCTCACGGGCCCAGCCGCTCCGCGGCATGCGGGATCCTCCCGGACCGGGGCATGAACCCGTGTCCCCTGCATCGGCAGGCGGACCCCCAACCACTGCGCCACCAGGGAAGCCCATGAATAGAATTTAAAGGATAAACTTCTAACCAGCTGGAAAAATTTACTTTTAACATTTCATTTATTTCAAAATTGATTTTATTGCAGCCAAAACAATGGAATTAACTGTACACAATAAACTATTATATATATACATATACATATACATTTTAAATTTTAGGGAATAAAGTTTACTTTGGCAGAGAGTGTTAAACAAAATTAATGCTGCATACGTTAGTAACATAACTGCATATCCTTAATTTGGTAGAAGTGTGACATTTTCTTGCTTTCCTGTGTTGTGCTAAATCACCACAACCTAAACTGCTTTATAAAACGTATATGCTGAAATTTAATTTTACTGTTTTTGCTTACTCTCTGATTACAAACAAAACTTTTCATAAGGCTCTTCTAATTCTGGGTCCATCTCATCATCAGTATCATCCAAGTATGGATCAACAGCCCCCGATAAATTTGTTCACAGATATAGAGAACAAACTAGTGGTTACCAGCGGGAAGAGAGAGGGTGGGAGAGGCAAGATAGGGGTAGGGGATTAAGAGGTACAAACAATTATGTATAAAATAAATAAGCTACAAGGATATATTGTACAACACAGGGAATATAACCAATGTTTTACAATAACTATAAATGTACTATAACCTTTAAAAATTGTGAATCACTATGTTGTAAACCTGTAACTTATGTAATATTAGACAATAAAAGAGGTTAAAAAGTAAAAGAAAAGAAAAAGAAGTCAGGGTAAGGATAAAGTGCCAATTTTTTTTAATTAACATAAAACCTGAAACAGTAAAACTAGAAGAAAACATATGGGAAAAGTTTCTTGACATTGGTCATGGCAATGATTTTTTGGTCATGATGCCAAAAGCACAGACAACGAAAGTAAAAGTAGACAAATAAGACTGCATCAAACTAAAAAGCTTTCTGCACAGCAAAGGAAACAATTGCCAGAGTGAAATGGCAAGCTATGGAATGGGAGAAAATATTTGCAAACCATATATCTGATAAGAGGTTAATAACCAAAATACACAAGGAACTTGAACAACTCAATAGCAAAACACAAAACAAAACACGACAACAAAGCACAAAATAACGCAATTGAAAAATGGGCAAAGGTGGGGGTGGAGGGATAGATTGGGAGTTTGGGATTGACATGTATATATTGCTATATTTAAAACAGATAACCAGGGGACTTCCCTGGTGGTCCAGTGGGTAAGACTCCACGCTCACAATGCAGGGGGCCCAGGTTCGATCCCTGGTCAGGGAACTAGATCCCACATGCATGCCGCAACTAAGAAGTCCACCAGCCGCAACTAAGACCCGGCGCAGCCAAAATAAATAAATAACTAAATATATTTTTAAAAAAAGATAACCGGGACTTCCCTGGCGGTCCAATGGTTAAGACTTTGCCTTCCGATGCAAGGGGTGCAGGTTTGATCCCTGGTCAGGGAGCTAAGATCCCACATGCTTTGCGGCCAAAAACCAAAACACAAAACAGAAGCCGGGACTTCCCTGGTGGTGCAGTGGTTGAGAGTCCGCCTGCCAATGCAGGGGACATGGGTTCAAGCTCTGGTCCGGAAGGATCCCACATGCCGTGGAGCAGCTAGGCCTGTGTGCCACAACTACTGAGCCCATGTGCCACAACTACTGAAGCTCGCACACCTAGAGCCCTTGCTCTGCAACAAAGAGAGGCCACTGCAGTGAGAGGCCTGTGCAGTGCAACAAAGAGTGGCCTCCGTTCACCACAACTAGAGAAGCCCCACATGCAGCAATGAAGACCCAATGCAGCCAAAAATAAATATTTTTTTCAAAAAGAAGCAATATTTAACAAATTCAATAAAGACTTTAAAAATGGTCCACATCAAAAAAAATTTTTTAATAAAATAAAATAGATAACCAACAAGGACCTACTGTATAGCCCAACAAGGTCCTACTGTATAGTGGCAGGGAACTCTGCTCAGTATTCTGTAATAACTTAAATGGGAAAAGAATTTGAAAAAGAATAGATACATGTATATGTATAACTGAATCACTTTGCTGTACACCTGAAACTAACACAACACTGTTAACTAACTATACTTCAGTATAAAATAGCAATTTAAAACAAATTTTTTTAATGGGCAAAGGTACATCAACTATACTTCAATAAAAGTTAATTAATTAATTTTAAAACGGGCAAAGGATCTGAATAGATATTTCTCAAAAGAAGACATACAAATGGCCAACAGGTATATGAAAAGGTGCTCACCATCACTAATCATCAGGGAAATGCAAATCAAAACCACAATGAGATATCACCTCACACCTGTTAGAATGGCTACTATCAAGAACACAAGAGGTAACAAGTATTGGTGAGGATATGGAGAAAAGGGAATCCATGTACACTGTTGGTGGGAATGTAAATTGATACAATCATTATGGAAAACAGTATGAAGGTTTCTCAAGAAAATTAAAAATAGAACTACCCTATGATCCAGCAGTCTCCCTTCTGGCTATATAACCAAAGGAAATGAAATTGAACCCAGAGGACATTATGCTAAGTGAAATAAGCCAGACACAGAAAGACAAATACTGTGTGATCTCACTTACATGTGTAATCTAAAAGAGTTCAAAGTCATAGAAGAATAGAGTAGCATGGTGGTTGCCAGGGGTTGGGGTTTGGGGAAAATGGGGCAATGTTGGTCAAAGGGCACAAAGATTCAATTAGGCAAGATGAATAAGTTCTGGAGATCTAATATACAGCACGATGACTACAGTTAACACTTCTGGACTGATACTTGAAATGTGCTAAGAGGGTAGATCTTAAGTGTTCTTACCACAAAAAGGGGGAGAGGGGCAACTATGTGAGGTGCTAGATATGTTAATTAGCTTGATTGTGGCTATCATTTCAAAATGTAAATATATATCAAAATAGCAAGTTGTACACATTGAATATAATTTTTGTCAATTATACAATAAAACTGGAAAAAATAAAGGAAAATAAAATAGACACAGAAATAGAGGAGAGGGAAGAAGAAAATGATACACAGCACCACGTAGGGACATTTAAAAGAACAACATTTATTATAATAATAGGAACAATACCTAACCATTATAGAGAGAGCTTAGGAAGGCTTTTTTCTCCTCTCCTACTTTAGCTTTCATTCTCCACCCTTCCCAACTCCCAACAAAGAATTTTCACTTACATATCCTGTTATCATCTTAAACCAAAAATGTCTGTTCACCATTCAAGAAGCAATAGTTGAGCGCCAACTTAGTGTCAGGCACTGCGAATTCTCTGATGAATCAAACAGGGCTTCTTTCTTCCATGAGTTCAGACTAGTAGGGAATAAAAACATAAAGACAAGTAAATTCCAGTAGGTACGCTACCGAATACAAATTCGTGTGCCCCATGCACAGTGAGGCCAAACACTACTGAAAGTCAGAATTTGGAGCAGAGAAAGGTTTATTGCAGGGCCATGCAAGGAGATATGATTGGTTCATGCCCAAAAACCCCCCCAAACTCCCTGAAGCGTTTCAGCAAAGCACTTTTTTTAAAAGCCAGGTGAAGGAGGGGGGTGTCACAGGGTATGTGATCAGCTGGCGCACAATTCTCTGATTGGTTGACGGTGAGGTAACAGGGCGCTGTCTCAGGGGTTAACATTATCAATCCTCAGGCTCCAGTAGGCCTGGGGGCTATGCGGTCAGGGTCATCAAGTAGTTAACATCTTCCATTCTGTGGGGGGGCTTTCAAATCAGTAAAACAACTCAGGAGCTGTGCATCAGATACTGTTATCTATGTACTTCAGAGAGGAGCTAAAGCAGCGGACATGGGGGAAGGCCTCCTGCTCCGTTACAGGTATTAGGTGCTTGGCCACGTCTGTTCCAAGTCGGGAGATGGAAGGGAGAGTGGGAGACCAGGGCACCTTGTGAAAGAACCTGAGGAAGAATGAGAATGTTGAGGGAGTAGGATTTATAAGAGGTGGTTGCGGATGGATTGAATTAAAGGATGAAGATGCGCACAAGGAAGGTAGAAAATGCTTAACTGGGACCGTTCAGAAGCGGGATGAGAGATGAAGCGAACTCCGAAGGCAGGTGGGCTCCTCAGAGCGAAGGTGCGGCCGCATCACTCACCTCCTCCCGGTCTTCCTGTTCCTCAGGAGACTCTCCGAGTCTAAGCTGAACAGGAGACCGTGTCCTTTCTCAGCCCCGTATTTGAAATAACTGAAGGGAAGGGCGATGGGACACAGGACATATTTCACGGAGGCCATTTCAACAATACAGTGAATTCATCTTGTGTCTGGGGTATGTGTGTATATGTATATACGTATACACACATATACACACTACATATATATTATATAATATGGGTGTGTACTGTGTCATATATCTCTATGTATATATGTGTGTATAATACAGGAATGGCTCAAATCAAAGTACATATTTTTTAAATCTCCCCTGAATTAAAAAATATAAATGGAATGGGGAGAAAAGTACAAAGTAATGAAAATATTTCCTACGGAAATGACAATATGTTTGTATTACAGTTGCAATATTTAGCACAAAGAATACAGGAGGCTGAGTTACGTTTTAATTCTGATAAACAACAAATATATTTCTGGATAAGAATGTCCCATGCAATATTCGAGACATACTTATATTAAAACATTGTTGTTTATTTGAAATTCAAATATAAGTCAGGGTCCTGCATTTTATCTGCCAATGCAAGTTTATTTCCTATTCTTCAAAATCAACAAGATTAAAATGTTGATGCAGTTTTAAATTTTCAAATTTCTATACATTTGTTCTTTTATGTAATACTTCATTTTAGTCATAAACTGATAGTTGGCATTATGAAAATACAAGGACTTCATAAAAGTCCAAAGTAAAAAGAACAAATCTACTCACATCTGATGAAGATGAAATAATCAGGGTTGATGATATTGATGTACCTTCCCACCGACATCCCTATACACACAAGGATGAAGAAGAGAGGGTGAATGGGGGCGTGTGTGCAGCAGGAGAAGCTAATAAGACTGGAATCATACCACATACACTTAAAATATAGAGTATTATGTTTAAATTTTACTTCATTTAACAGAAGGAAAAGAAACAAAGGAGATTGAAAAAAACTGCTGAACTTCAGGAAAATGTTCTTGACCACATGAGGGAAAAAAGGGGATTCATAAAATCCCCTTTTTCTTCTCCAGGGTACTCTGACCTTCCCAGCCTGTTACCTTGTCCCTGAGGCATAATGTTTCTTAATACTCTCCCAAGGGGCCTCCCTGGTGGTGCAGTGGTTAAGAATCTGCCTGCCAATGCAGGGGACACGGGTTCGATCCCTGGTCCGAGAAGATCCCACATGCCGCGGAGCAACTACGCCCGTGCACCACAACTACTGAGCCTGTGCGCCACAACTACTGAAGCCCATGCGCCTAGAGCCCGTGCTCCACAACAAGAGAAACCACCGCAATGAGAAGCCCGCGCACCGCAACGAAGAGAAGCCCCCACTCGCCGCAACTGAAGAAAGCCATTGCACAGCAACGAAGATCCAACGTGGCCAAAAATAAATAAATGAATAAATAAATTTATTTGAAAAAAAGACTCTCCCAAGATGCATGCTTATCACTAATAACAGCTACAAAATTTGTCAGCAAGGATGACTAGGACAAGTGGGACCTGGTTCATTACCATGGGACTTCCTGTCCTGGACACTCATGATGTCTTAGTCCTCAGTGGTCAGAAATTTGAGATCAGAACTAGGTAACCAGAGTGAAGGATCGAGTTAGAGAAACTCACAGGCAGGGATGGAGGGGAGAGACCAAAGCATGTATGGGAGCGGGACTTATAATGAGAAACAACAGGGCAGAACAGTGGCATCCTATGATTGTTAGCTTTAGGTGTGCTTTCAGTTACATTCTTCTGCTCCAGAAAATGAAAATTGTTCAATGTTATTAGCTTCTCAGGCAGAGGCTGCAAATTGGCAGCTGCAGACTGAGTCTATTCCACAGACCTGTTTTAGATAGGCAGCATGCTTTTCAATAAAACATATTTCAGTTAGTTGCCAACATTTAAAGAATGGAAGGTTTCATATAAACATTTTGATTTGGGGCCAGTCTTGAAAAACTGGGAAAATCTGGCAGTCCTGGCCCAACATTCCTGCCCAGCAACACTGAGCTGGCGCTGAGTACTGGCCATCTTCTTTGGAAGAGACATATTCTTCCCCAATTTGCCAGTCCCCACGCTCCTTGCTATTAAATTATCGGCCTGCCTTTGTCAGCATTTGTTTGTAACCCTGATCATTTAAAAACATGTTTTTTTATTATTCAAAATAATAGCAGAGAGAATCTTAGGATAAACTCTATGTACTCCTCACGCGGTATCAACAATTATCCTTCATCAACACCCTAACCAGTTCTCCAACACACTTGCATCTGCCCCTTGATTATTTAGATGCAAATCTAGACATCATCGCATCTGTAAATATTTCAGTGTGTGTCTCTTAAAGAACCAGAATGTGTGGTTCCTAATCAGGCCTCTTTCCATTATGCCAAATATGCCACAGGTAATACACCGTGATGATAAGGATATATTATGGAGTAACAGTAGTGAACATTTCTGAGGGCTTCTTCTGTGGCTAGACATTGTGCTACATACTTGTGTATGTTATGTCATGAAAGAAGATTTAATGACTTGTTATAGATCTCCCAGATGTCTTTGATTTCCATTTTAGTTTTTTTTTTCATTGTAAAATATAAGTAACTTATGTTTTCTGGGGGTTTTTTTAATAGGAAGGTTTTTTTTAATATTTATTTATTTATTTGGTTGCATCGGGTCTTAGTTGCGGCAGGCAGGCTCCTTAGCTGCGGCTCGAGGGCTCCTCAGTTGTGGCATGCGAACTCTTAGTTGAGGCATGCACGTGGGATCTAGTTCCCGGACCAGGGATAGAACCCAGGCCCCCTGCATTGGGAGCGTGGAGTCTTAACCACTGCACCACCAGGGAAGTCCCTAAGTAAATTATGTCTTAAGTTCATTGTCCACCAAATTTAAGGATGCTTAGGCTCAATTTTTGGGCTAGCTAGAGAAAGTGCTCAAAATTTGGTGATATCCGAGAGTCAACTTAGATATATATGCCTTTTAGTAGAAATATTTCCAACATTTCACTACTGCAACTCTCAGGCAATTATGTCATCAATGGTCTGTCAATCTGGTACTACGGTTTGAGTGAAAGAAACAAATTTCTGGTAGCATTTCATAGATTGCTAGAATCTAGCAGATCGATTGGACAGAAAGCATAGCTGGACAGGCTACATTTCAGAGGATTACGCTTATGTTACTCAGATCTGGTTCTAATTTTTAAAAAACATGTAGTGGGGCTTCCCTGGTGGCGCAGTGGTTGAGAGTCCGCCTGCCGATGCAGGGGACACGGGTTCATGCCCCGGTCCGGGAAGATCCCACATGCCACAGAGCGACTGGGCCCGTGAGCCATGGCCGCTGAGCCTGCGCGTCGGGAGCCTGTGCTCCGCAACGGGAGAGGCCACAACAGTGAGAGGCCCGCGTACCGCAAATAAATAAATAAATAAATAAAAAACATGTAGTGAATGTAGAGAAAAGGGAATCCTCGTTCACTGCTGGTGGGAATGTAAATGGGTGCAGCCGCTATGGAAAACAGTATGGATATTCCTCAAAAACTTAAAAATAGAACTACCATATGACCCAGCAATTTTACTCCTGGGTATTTATCCAAAGAAAGCAAAAACACTAATTAGAAGAGATATATGCACCCCTAAGTTCATTGAAGAGATATATGCACCCCTAAGTTCATTGCAGCATTATTCACAATAGTCAAGATATGGAAGCAACCTAAATGCCCATCAATAGATGAATAGATAAAGAAGATGTGGTATATATACACAATGGGACATTACTCAGCCATAAAAAAGAATGAAATCTTGCCATGTGCAACAACATGGATGAACTTAGAAGGTGTTATGCTAAGTGAAATAAGTCAGACAGTAAGACGAATACTGTATGATTTCATTTATATGTGGAATCTAAAAAGAAATGAACAAACAGAACAGAGTTATAGATACAGAGAACAGGTGGTTGCCAGATTTTATGTTACTTATAAATTATCCATATATATATTTAATTGTATACAGAGACTAAAAGAAGTGGTTCAGTTCTATTGGTTTTTTCCTTTAGGAAATCATGTTTCTGGTGGTAATAGGGAATTCCCAGAAGCTGGGGTTTACATATCCCAGTTTCCACTCACAAAGACCCAAAGTTCAAACTTATTCTCCAAACATGGAAAAGGCAACAAAACACACAACTTAAGAATATCTAGGACAAAGGTGTGTAAGTCCTGAAGCAGGTTTTAGAATGGTTGCCTCCACAATTTTTTCAGGTTCACTGACCTATATTCTGGCTTCAGTCACACACATGCATCTTGTAAGCTCCTTTCTGAAGGGAGAAAACCACAAATATTCAGTGTTTGGAGTTGAAGGTGAAATGAAATACACCATGTTCTGTTCGTGCTTGCTTTTTTTTTTTTTTTTTTAAATCTTAGTTCCCGGACCAGGGATTGAACCCGCACCCCCTGCAGTGGAAGCCTGGAGTCTTAACCACTGGACCGCCAGGGAAGTCCCCATGCTTGCTTTTAAATACCTATCCCACGGACTTCCCTGGTGGCGCAGTGGTTAAGAATCCACCTGCCAATGCAGTGGACACAGGCTCGATCCCTGGTCCGGGAAGAGCCCACATAACATGGAGCAACTAAGCCTGTGCGCCATAACTACTTAGCCTGCGCTCTGGAGCCCACGTGCCACAACTACTGAAACCCGTGTGCCTAGAGCCCCGTGCTCTGCAACAAGAGAAGCCACCGCAATGAGAAGCCCGCGCACCACAACAAGAGTAGCCCCCCCCCCCGCTCGCGGCAACCAGAGGAAGACGGCGCCCAGCAACGAAGACCCAACTCAGCCAAAAATAGATAAACAAATACAATTTAACTTTTTCCTAAGCAAGCAAGAGATCAGGATGCTATTTATAGAGAAAGGGAGGGGGGAGGTGGAAGGGGGAAGAGTAAATTCACCTGGGTTCACAGCAGGAGCTCAGCACAGGACAGCCTGAACTTGTGCAGAAGACCTGCAACTAGAGATGCTGGGGTGGAGCACAGTAGAGGATGCATACTCCATTCTGCGGTCCCGAGCCCATGCAATGCAAGCGTGCACTTGGATGCACTAAGCCTTGGGCTGTAGTCCACACTTCCACTATGATGTGGATTCATTACCAAGAATCTGGAGTGCTTGAACTTTCTCAAGGGGTGCAGTAAGTTTCCTGCAGAACTTATCTGACCCAGAATCCTTTGCAAATGCAGCTCCAAGATCACGCTCCCAGCACTCCAGGGTGCACAGCGGGCTCTGCAGAAGCTCAGAGCAAGGAGCAACCTAGTTAGTCATTTCAGCTTAATTACTAGCCCGTGGCATGGGCAGGCTGCCAAATATGAAAGGCTGGACTCTGCAACGGTCTCCAAACATTTCCGCGAGGGTTCCTGTGGTTACTGTGAGCTCATGCCCCCTCCCCTCCCCTCCCCCCCAAAAAAGAGCTTGCATAACCCAGTACAGCCCCTTCCTCAGGGCAGACACTCTGCTCGCGTGGGCAGTAGTGAGCTGAACTGTAAACCAGAGCCCCGATTCCGCAGATGCCCATGCCCCCACCAGCACCCTGCTTATCCAGGGTGCCCTCATTTTGGGCCCACGCCCCAGCCGCTGCCGCACTTAAGCAAGTGCCACCCCCGGCGACTGGCGGTAAAAAAAAAAGCCAATAGCAATCGTCCAAAGCAGAGTGAGTAAGCGGTGAACCCAGCCAAGACCGTTGTAACCCGTACCAGGCATCAGAAAGAGCACCAGCCTCAGCCTCTGTTCGCACCTAGCAGAGCTCATGGAGGCACAGGACTTCCATGGCGCGCCAGCCATGGAGCCTCCGCCCCGGGGCCACCACTATGACCCCGGGTAGTACATCCTGGGAGGGTACGAAGTGGAAATAAGATATGAATCTGTGCAGGGTCCAGCGCCAGAAGCCAGAGAACTCTATGTGGAGGAAGGAGGTCCGGGCCTTGCGGACGGCATGAACCATGTGGGCGACATGAGCCAAGAAGGCGACGGGAACCACGAGGGCGGCGATGGCGGCCAGGAGCCCGGGAAGCAGCCACCTGAGGAGCCAGGCCATGTGGCGGCGGCTGCTCAGGCCCAGCAGCCCAGAAACCGGCCTTGACGTTGCGTCCTGTGCAATAAGTTCACACCGTTGCAGCTGCAGGAACTGGAGGGCCTCTTCCAGAACACTCGGTGCCCGGACGTACTCACCAGGTATGTGGCGGGCTCCGGGTGGTTCGGGCTCATTTCCAGGCACCTTCGTCCCTCTGCTGGGCCTCCTCCTTCCCCTCCGAAGCCATAAAAGCCACCTGTGCCCCAGGATGGGGGGAGGAGAATGCCTTCTGCACATTAAAGGGAATATTTTCATACAGTAGTTACGTGGATCAAGTCTGGAAACTGGTTTGTGGTCGTTTGGTGGTGTTTTTTGTAAATTGTGGTAAAATGTACGTAAACGTAAGATTTACTATTTTAACACTTTAAAGTGTTCCGTTCAGTACTGTTAAGGATATTAATGTTGTCAGGCAAGCAATCTCCAGAATTTTTTTGTCTTGCAAAACTAAAACTCTGTACGGGGAAGACAAGTCACTATGCACCCCACCCCAAGCCCCTGGGAACCACCTTTCTATTTTCTCTTTTTATGAATTTGACTACTGTGGGCGCATCATATTAGTGGAGTTGTACAGTGTTTGTCTTTTTGTAACTGGCTTATTTCGCTTAGTATAATGTCCTCAGTATCCATCCATGTTGTAGCATGTGTCAGAATTTCCTTCCTTTTTAGGGCTGAATACTATTCCATTATATGTAAATACTGCCATTTGTTTATCTGTTCCTTTATTAATGAGCACTTGGGTTGCTTCTACCTTTTGGCTATTGTGAATAATGCTGCAGTGAGCATGTGTGCGCAAATAACTCATTTACCCCCCAAAATGAGCCCTGTTACACCGGCCTGGTTTAAACTATCTATGCATGCAGCAGAAAGACTGCAAGTCCTAAGATGGGAGAATGAAAATGAGGTCTCAGGCAGGGAGAGAAGGCCTTTTGTGTCACTTAAAATTTACAGTTTGGAAACTTTCAACAGGATTTAAATACAGTGTTAAACCCCATTAACTAGGATATTGAGAAGACAGTGAAGTCTAATCCACAGTTTTGTTTGCAAAAATAGTAGGCAGATATTTAGGGAGGAGCTATTTTATGACCTTTACCCTCATTGTTGTTGACTGTCTTACTAAAATGCCTGTTGCACCTTCTTGTCTTAAGAATAAGGGATGGGATTGGGACCTCCTGGTTGAATAGCAGCACCTAGGATAACCTGCCATGGCGGACAACAGCGGCTCCGGTCCAGGATCCTGGAACCGTAGCCAGAGCAGAGTGAGCTGACCTGGTCCTGAGCCCAGGAAGGTTTGGAGGGTGGGGCAGGTTGGAGCGTGCAGAATTGACAGTGGTGACAATGGTATGCCTCTTTCCCCTAAACTCTTGGGTGGCCTAAGATTTTTGACAGTCTTTGTTAACTTGGGTCGAGATGATCTCAACTTTCCTTAACACTACAGGCTAAAATATCAACGCAGTGTCCAGAGCTTCAGCAACTCTCACGTCCCAGTAAGACAAGTCACAACCCCCCTGGGCCCCCTTGCCAGACCACCATTCTAACTCTCAAGACATTTCAAAGGATTAATGACCCCTTGGACATCCTTGAAGGAGACCTTCTGTCTAAAAATCCAACATGTTCCAGGACTTCCCTGGTGGCCCAGTGGGTGGGACTCTGTGCTCCCAATGCAGGGGGCCCCGGTTCGATCCCTGGTGGGGGAACTAGATCCCACCTGCTGCAACTAGGAGCCCGCATACCGCAATGAAGATTCTGTGCGCCCCAACTGAGACCCAGCACAGCCAAAAAAAAAAAAAAAAAAAAAACCAACATGTTCCTTCCTATTAATTATTTACTTCACACTGAATGTAGGCGTTTCAAATAGGGAGCCGTTCCCCTCAATATGACTGTACGTGGGGCCCACTATTTACCATGCCCAAATCCACCCCCACAACAAGGTGAGGAGGGGGCAGGAGGTGGCCAGATGGCTGATGATCAGCTGCCAGGGTACAGACTATTTTTATCCTGTTACCAGACATTGTATCAACAGCAAGGACCTGGTACAACAATTCATAAGCTAAACCTGCATCCAATACCTGGAAAAAAATTAGAATATTAAACTTGAGAGGAGAGGGACTTCCCCGGCGGTCCAGTGGTTGACTCTGAGCTTCCACTGCAAGGGGAACAGGTTCGATCCCTGGTTGGGGAGCTGAGATCCCACATGCCGCGTGGCACGGCCAAAAAATAAGAAAAACAATTAAAAATTAAAATTGCGAGGAGACAAAATAATAAGCCTAAGCCAGAACTTGGCACACAGACGGGGGAGCTCACGAAGGGTAAGTGGAAGGGAGGGAGTGTGGTGGTAACTTTCCTGAGGTATTTTAGCAAGAAGGAAATATTTCTCCTGATGCAGCTTAAGATCTCAATGGCATATAAAGTTGCGTGCTATGCTGTTTGTATTATGACATTAACTGTTCAATATACTAAACCAATCCTTTTCCCGCTCTGATTGTAGGTCTGGTTTAAGAATAGGAGGGCCAAGTGCAGGAGAAATGAGAGAGCATCAATGCTTCGAGATGCACCACCTGTTTCCCTGGACCACCTTGCCGTCATAATGTTGGATGGGCCCTAAAATACCATCCTCGTTCAGGAGCCAGATTGGAGATGGGTTCTTCTGATACCACTGACACCTGGGCTGCCCGTGCTGCCCATGCCAGCCGTACCTCCTCTGTACTTGTATTATCAATGAAGAGGCAAATCCTCCATATGTTTGTCTTTGTGTGTCAAATGCGGCAAGCGGGGTATGTATGAAAATTGTTAAGGAAATGCCATTTAAACAGAATGGCAAGGAGGCCTCCTTTCATGAGGTGACACCCCTGAATCACTATCAGTAGGTCCTGTACCTCACAGAAGTTTCCCAAGTGCCCACTGGTGAGTTTGCACTGACCCATATATTCTCCTCCGTCTCTCCCCCATCACTCCATCCCTAACCCCACCCTGCCCCTTTGGGACCACGTGCATATGCACGATTGGGCGGGGTGAGTCCCTAGTGTGAGAACAGTGTGTTTCCAGACAGGGATGAGCTCCGTTCATGCTGACAAGTTCAGGCTGAACACTGGACCCTCAGGGAATCTTCCTTAAGAGGCTGCTCACAAAGATTCATGGGAAGGTGGCAGCAGAGCATCCATCCAGTATGCTCCAAATTCTGTTCCCTTCTCACTTTTCTTCCCTCCCCCCACCAGCCCAGGAAAGCATGTTCATCGCTCCTTCCCCAGCTGAGAAGCTGACTATCACACCTTCAGATGTATTTTGTCACCTTCAACATCCTTGAGAGAACCCCAATTTCTGCTGTTAAACACTGAAAGGGAAACTTTTGGTTTAATGGTGCTCAAAGCAAGAATAAGGAGATGTTCTCCCAAGCAGTACTCCCGAATAATCCCTCGTTGCAAAGAAGCAGTCACACTTTTGCTTTATTCATGTTGTCTTCTTTGTGTGAAACGACCAGGGTAGGGAAAAAAAGAAGTTTAGGAGAGTGAAAAGCCAGGCCCACTTTTTAAAAAGCACTATGTTCTTCTCAGTTGAACCTTTGGTGTTGAGTAATCTTTAGCAATGTGAGGCTCCTCAAGTGGGGTTTGATGTTAAAAGCGATTAAATATTTCAATGACTACAGATAAGGTGCCTTGGTTACATCGGATTTTCCTCTCAGAGGAGTTAATCAAAGACCAGTCTCACAGCACTTCTATGTTCCCAGTGTGAAGGAGGCTCTGTTTTCTCAGGAAAGCTTACACTCTTTGCCATGGTGTCCACTAATTTTTATTCCTTCTCCCCACCTTTCTCACTTGTGGGTGTCAAATGTCAGCCAAGCGGTTGTAATGTCAGGCTTCCACAGAGAGAAGGATGTTACTGCTACACAGAGACGCCAGACCTTATGGGGAGTGGGAGAAATTCGAGGATGTTCCCGTGTATGCCCACTGTCATTCTTACCAGATGATTCTGAAACCAAAAATTCTTATTTCCTAATGTTGACCACTATCCGCTTATATTTTATTTTATTTATTTTTTTGCGGTGCACAGGCTCCAGGCGCGCAGTGGCCATGGCTCACGGGCCCAGCCACTCCGCGGCATGTGGGATCTTCCCGGACCGGGGCACGAACCTGTGTCCCCTGCAGGCATCGGCAGGCGGACTCTCAACCACTGCACCACCAGGGAAGCCCCACTATCCTTTTTTAAACATTAGGTTTCTCGGTGCTTTAAGGACCCTCAGAACTACAGGGCCTGTACAAATAAGCTCCAGGACACCATCAGACCCAGTCCTGACCCCTTCTCTGTTTTGGCCACAGCGGAAAGGACCACATTCAACCTTTCCAACCTGAGACTGAAAGTCAGAGAATGCTCAGCACAAATCCCCCAGTTAACCCTCACATCCAGTCTGGCACACTCTAACAACATTCTTTTTTCATGCTCAGGCTGCCTGGGAGAAACAAACAAACAAACAAGTGAGTATCTTTCCTGTAAGTGGCTGGTGTCTTCATCATATACACTCTTTTTTTTAAACATGTCTCTACTTCTTTCAGATGCCAGGTACATTAAGGCAGAGTGGTGGCATGAGGCATAAGAAATAAGCAAAACATTGCTGTAGATGATAATTTACCCTTAGTCTAGGTTTGCAAAGAGATAGATAGGTCTTCTAAAATTAATCCCCCAAATTAATTAGTGCCCCAAAGAGAATTTCTCTCAATGTACATTTCAAATACCCCAGACATAGATCAGAAATTAATTATTCTGACATAATGAAATAACTTTGATTTATAAAAAACTGACAGAAGACAGATTAACAGGAGAAAAAATAAACAAATTTAATTCGTATGTACAGTGGTGTCATGCAAATAGGACCCAAGAAGCAACCAAGGCAGGCAGCTTTTACCTTTTTAGACAAAGAAAGAATAAATCTGTGAGGAATTGACAGGACAAAGAAACTTAGGCTTGAATGCTTAATTGGGGAAGAATATAAGCAGAGTTTGGGTTTGGGGGTAGTAAAGTAACAAAGAAGTAACAGCGTTTGTTTGTACAGGCTTCTCAGCCCTGAATTCCCTGTCTCTGGTGATAAAGATGTCTCTCTCCTGGTACACAGAGAGTAAATTTTGCATGGGAGAATTATTTCCTGCTTTCAAGGAGGACAGAGAAGAGGAGGGTCAAAGTGTTCTCACATCAGCTGTTTCTCAAGTGACTTTAATTCAAAATAATCAATATGCCACTGTGGCATGTTTTGGGGTGGCCTGCTCTGAGCCCCAGCAATAGAAATCACATTATTACTTTAAATGTCTTATCTGATCACTCTGTAAACCAAGTTTAATAATTGGTCTCTCTGTGTTTTCTGAAAGTAATGAAGGTTCCTGCCAAGATACAAAACAACAGATGGTACAAAATAAGCTCAGACTGATAAAACAACAGGTACGTGCGTTACCACAACTGAATTCACCAATAAGATCTGCCTGGTCATCTTCTCAGTGCGACGCTAAAAAAAGAACAATTTGGTATTTAATCCTGAACCAAGATTTGTGGAAATCCCAAAAGAAATCATTTGGCTCTTCCAAGAACATGAGCCTCCAGAGGCGAGGGACTATATTACAGCCAACACCACGAGACAAAAATATACCAAAGAAACACTTAACGATGAAAGACAATACGAACACAGCTTTGGATTTATTCTATAAAGAATTTTCCTTCTCTTTTGCCTTTTACCAAAACACACCAAAATGTGAAAATTGTAAGAGTTCCTGGCCTGACTGACACTCTGATTACGGGCTGTGAGACCCTGAGCAGAGGATCCAGTTGAGCCATGCCCAAACTCCTGACACAAGGAAACTACGGTATAATACATTTGTGTTGGTCTAAGCAGCTAAGTTTGTGGTACAGCAATAGAAAACTAACACATAGGTTGCAGTGGGCTGAGTCAAAGTCCAGCTATATGGATGTAAAAGGCCTAAGTTGCCCTATCATTACCTAGATCAAACAAGTTTCATCTCCTCTTCCTATGCCAACAAGTGATGACTTTCTGGATTGCAATGTGGTAGATGGAATAGCTGACCAGAGATGTTCATGCCCGAATCCCTGTATCCTGCGAATATGTTATCTTATATGCCATCTGCAAAGAGGGACTTTGCACATATAATTAAGGTTATGAACCTTAACATAGGGAAGTTATCCTGGATTAGCTGGATGGGGCTAATCTAACCACACGAGTTCTTCAAAGTCAAGAACTTTCTCTGGCTGGAGGCAAGAGAGGTGTAGCAGATAGAGCAGTTGGAGAGTCAAAATGTAAGAGGAACTTGGCCAGCTCTTGTTGAAGGAAGGCCACATGAAAAGCATGAGAAGGGGGACTTCCCTAGTGGTGCAGTGGTTAAGACGCTGTGCTCCCAATGCAGGGGGCCCAGGTTCGATCCCTGGTCAGGGAACTAGATCCCACATGCATGATGCAACTAAAGAGTTCACATGCCACAACTAAGACCCAGTGCAACCAAATAAGTAAATAAATATTTAAAAAAAAGGAAAGAAAAGCATGAGAAGGAATGAGGGCAGTGTCTAGTAGCAAAAACTGACTCCCAATTGACAGACAACAAGGAAACAAGGTCCTCAGTCCCACACCACAAGGAACTGAATCTGGCTAACAATCTGAATGACCTTGGGAGTAAATTTATCCCCAAAGCCTCCAGGAAGGAATGCAGCTGACACCTTGATTTCAGCCTTGTGACACCCAACAGAGGATCTAGCTGAGCTACATTTTACCTGGGCTGCCAACCCACACAGAACTGGGAGAGAATAAATTTGTGTTACTTTAAGTGACTACGTTTGTGGTAATTTGCTATGGCAGCAATAGCAAATTAATACACAGTGTTCAGGAAGATTCTGAGGCTATATCTGGGTACTGTGGGGAAGTGCTCAATGACTGATCAAAGATATGCGCCAGGGAAACAAGAGAGAGGTGACTTATACGGTCTCCATCTGTGACCCATGATCTCCATGCTCTGCTCAGGGGTAGAAGTCACCTAGCTATTCCTTCTGCCTGCAACGCCTTCCCCCCAGATATCTGCAACGGCTTGCTCTCTCGCCCTCTTCAGGACTTTCCTCAAAAACAATTCACCAGGGGGCCTTTTCTGCCCACCCCAACTAAAATTTCATCCCCTACCCCCTTCCTGGAAACCTTTTACACCATGTCCCTGCTCCATTTCTTCTCTTTAGCTCTCCTCACTTCATAATGTCCTTATTTATTTTGCGTATTCCCTGCCTGTATCCCCACCAGCAGAATGAAACTCCATGCAGACAGAGGTTTTTGTGTCTTTTGTACACTGTTGTATCCCCAGAGCCTAGAAGAGTGCCTGGCATATGAATCTCTGTTGAAATAAAATTACCATTAAAATGAAGAGGCTTTTATCCTGGTTTGTCAAGTTCACACATCCCAACATCTTATAAGGAGAGAATCTCCATGTAATTACAGCTGGCACACATTCCCATGGTGGAGCCTGGTCTCCTATCACAGCCGGGAGCAAGTCACCACACCCCTCATCAGGTCCAAGGAGGACGGAAGGAGAAAATGGTCATAAGTTGCAGATGACTCTTCCTACACTAGTTCTTTAAACTAGGAGGAAGCTGAACAAATAACAGGGTTGGATGTCAAGTCATTTCAAACACACAGGAACAACAACGCCCCGGCACAACTTTCACCTGTATTTCAAAAATTGTTATATGTTGTCATATTTGCTTTCTCTGTCTGTCTCCTGAACCTTGCAAAAATAGTTACAGTTGTCATGACATTTATAACTCTAAAAAATTCCACTATACACCTCCTTAAAAAAGGAGATGTTCCTACATAACCACAATGCTATTACATCTTAATAAAATTAACAATAATGTAATAATATTAGCATATGTCTAGTCCATATTCCAACTTCCGCAATTGTCCCAAATGTATTTTATAGCTATTTTTAGAATAGGTATCTGTTTCATGCATTGCATTTGTTTTGCATTTAGATGCAGAGAAGCTAGTGTTGAATGATTTTACAACTTCCTGGATTCATCAGTTTTCTTAGTCACCTCTACTTAACTCTAGTAAAGTAGTTGTCTAGGTATTACTAGTTATCTCTAGTACTAATATTTCATTCCAACAAGAAATATGAATTTAGGGTTGAGAGGATGGTGTCTTTCAGCTTGGGGACTTTAACTTACGTTATACAAATGAGCCAAAAATGGCCTCGGTCTATTGGCCGCTAGGTGTTTATTTCTTCACTGGAGGCTGAGACCCATTACCTCAAAAGCCTGCTGGAGCCAAACAAATTTTTACACATCCAATTGTTTAAAACATATCCAAATTAACCATATTTTTATCCATTTAGAGCCTGGCTGTTTTACCTTCCCCATGAAATTGTGCCTAACATCTGCTAGCTATCAGTAAGATGAGCCCTGGGCCAATAAGACCACAGGCCACTGCTGCCCTTTGGTGCTCTCTGACCCAGATACTCTCTACGGTGCTGCAAAACAACATCTACAAGTCATCTTTCTGGTTTAGTCTAGGTAGCTCTAGTTAACAGATTACCTAGATTCCACTGGATATCTGTACACTCAACTCGTTATTAGAACAAGGAATAAGAATTTAGACAGAAGATTGTGCTCTTCACCTTACTGGTTTGGACTGGTTATTCTAGTTATCACTAGTTATCTATAGCTAACAAATCATCTAGGTCCCCTTACATATCTATGGTACTGTAGATGAAAACTGTCGCCTGCCATATCAGTAAACAAGGGATGTTGCAGCCACCAAGCCAGCAGCCACTACAGCCCCCCACAACGGTGCACCCTGAGGGGATTCAGGATGGAGAAAAGCAGGAAACTGGCCCTAGATCGCTAAGGTGCCTATCAAAGGAATGACTTCAAGGAGCCCAGACTTTTACATCTTCCCATACAGAGAGAAGCGCGTCTCCATAACTTGCGATGTATGGTTTCTTTAATTAACAGTAATCTTTTGATGTTCTGACTACCTGGTTTTTGTTGCAAAAACCCCTGTATATCCTGGCTCCTCCCTTACCTCTTTGGAGTCAGTCCCTCAGAGCAGTCTGAGAAGCTGTCTTCTGGGCTGAAGTCCTCAGTTTTGTCTACCAAATAAAACATAATTCTCAACTTTTATGTTGTGCATTTTTTTCAGTCGACAGTACTAACTCATTATTCCAAAAGAAAATAAGAATTTACATTTTAGCAGAATGTATTTTTCAGCTTTCTGACATCAATGAGTATTAGTAGTTATCTCTAGATATCTCCTGTAAACTAGTTATCTATGTACCACTATTTATCTCAGACTTAGGAGTTCTTTCAACACGAAACATAAAGTTAGATTGAGAAGGATATGTTTTCCAATTCAGGGCTTCAACTCCATATACTAATACTGTTTAGGTAATTAGTAACCTAAGTTCTATTATTTAGCTATATTATTAACTCATTAATCTACCAGGAGAAAAAGAATTTAGGGTCCAGAAGAACGTACATTTAAGCTCCTGACTTCAACTACTTATTCTAGATAGCTCTAAGTAACTAGACACCTAGTGCCAATGTCTATAGTACGAAATCATTACTGCAACAAAAATTAAGACTAATCTTATTCTACTGCAATAAAATACACATAAATAAAACTTACCATCTTAACCAGTTTTAAGGGTACAGTTCAGGGGCATGAAGTACATTCACATTGTTGTGCAGCCATCACCACCATCCATCTCCAGAATTTTTTCACCTTCCCAAACTCCATACAAAAACTCCCAAATACCACTTCTCCCAGCCTTTGGGGACTATTGTTCTACTTTCTGTCTCTATAAATTTGACTACTCTGGGTATCTCACATAAATGGAATCATACAATATTTGTCCTTTTGTGTCCGGCTTATTTCGTTTAGCTTAACGTCTTCAAGCTTCATCCATGTTGTAGCATGTGTCAGAATTTCATTCCTTTTTAAGGCTGAATACTATTCCATTGTATGTATACATCACATTTTGTTTGCCCATTCATCTGTCGATGGACATTTGGGTTGTTTCCATCTTTTGGCTATTGTGATTAATGCTGCCATGAATGTGTATTCAAGTCCTTGCTTTCAGTTCTTAGGGAACCGCTGTGGAATTGCTGGATCATGTGGTAATTCTATGTTTAATTTTTTTGAGGAACCACTATACCTTTTCTCATAGTGGCTGCACCATTTATATTCCAACCAGTAATACACAGGGTTTCAACTTCTCCACATCTTCACCAACACTTATCTTCTGTTTTGTTGGTAACAGCTATCCTACTGGGTGTGAAGTGGTATCGCATTGTGGTTTTGATAAGCACTAACAGTTAAGAAGAATGTTTTTAGCTTTCTGGCTTCAAATTTTTATTCTGTTTTTATATGATTATCTCTATTTAAATCTTACCTAAGCAACTGTCATTTTCTACATTACTAACTGAATATTCAAAACATAAGAATTGAGCAGAGTGCTTTCTAGCATCCTAGATTCAAACTGTTCTAGATATCTGGTATATTACTTACCTGGTTACTAATAGTTATCTTATTACTGATGCAGCATTTCAATGAGAAATGAGAAGTTTGGGTTGAGAAGATTGTGTTTTCCACATTCTGGCTACAAGTACTTATCTGTAGTTGTCTGTAGTTAGGTAGTTACCTCGTTACCAGTAGTTACCCATAGTACTAAATCTTTATTCCCACAAGAGATGAGACTGTGCTGTGAGGAGTGGTTTTCAACGTCCAGATTTATACAGATTCCTGGTTTTCTCTAGCTATCCATAGTAGACAAATTACCTAGGTACCAATAGTTATCTATAGTCTAACTCAATACTGCAACAAGAATTAATATTTAGTTTTGAGAGAAATGGATTTCAGCTTCGTGGCTTCAAATTATTCTTCTAAGGAATATCTAGTTTCCCCTAATTAAATAGATAGGTACCACTACTCACTGATAATACCCATTATTATCACAAGAAATAAAAGTTATATTTCAGAATAATGTTTTTCTTTTTCTTTTTTTCTTGTTTTGGCCATGCAGCATGTGGGATCTTAGTTCCCCCACCAGGGATCGAACCCGTGCTCCCCATGGTGGAAGTGCGAGTGTTAACGACTAGACCGCCAGGGGAAGTCCCAGAATAATGTTTTTCTTAACAGCCTCATCTAAAGTATTTATTCCGCTTGTTTCTAGTTACCTTCATTTAACTAATTACCTAGGTACCACTAGATAACCATACTCTTTGCTCATTTTTCCACAAGTAATTTGTATTTAAATTAGAAAAAAAGATGTGTTTTCCAGGTTCTGGACATCTATAAGTTTTTCTACTTATCTCTACCTGTTTCTAGTTATCTAGCACCCTAGGGACACTCAGTTATCTGTAGCGTTATCTGACTTTCCCAACAAGAAATAAGCAGGTAGAGCTGAGAAGAATATGTTTTTCAACTTCCTGGATTCAACTAACTATTCTACCTATCACAGTCATCTTTAGTTTACTTGTAGGAATCCTGGAAGTGAAATAGTGGAGCTAAAATAGAGTTCTTCACTGGATTTCCTGACTGGTAAGCCCAAGTTGGTCTCATTTGACTTCCCGTAGCCCATGACATGGACTGGGGTTCCCAAAACCTTGAGTGGACACCTCAGGAGTCAGTTGCTATGATAACATAAACCTCATGACGTACCCCTCATCCTAAGAATGCTGTAAGACATTACTTTTATTTGGGGATTCATTTGAGACTTTCCACTCCCTCCCATTAAGCCAAAGCAGTAGGGTGTCCCAGTGAGAGTGAATCCTTACCTTCGCCAGATCATCTTTCTTAGCAGGCATATTCTCATTTTCCTTTGTGGAACCCTTACACAAGATACCTTCATTCGGCAAAAGAGACAAATGTTCACAGACCCTGCAGGAAAAGGCTGGCAGCCACAGAGAACCAGTCCCATTGGGTCATGTGGCTCTTCTAGGCAAAGTGCCTTTGTTTTCTGTACCTAGCTTAAAGGAAGAGACCACGGTGGTCTCCACACTGCAAGGGACTTTTGGGGTCATCCACTTCACACCCTTCATTTTACAGATTTGGGACATAGGCTCAGAGCAGTGGAGTGACCAGCCCAAAAAAGCACACAGAGTTCATCCCAGAGAAGACCAGGGTTTTGGTGGCCATGCCTTCCACTGGGCCTTGTATCATCCAGCTACGGGCAGTGAACATCAGCCCAGGTTCAGCTCCTCAGCACTTAAACCTCTATCCTGCCCAAGAACTCTTTCCTTCAAAGGACTGAAGACTCAAAGCTCCCACCAAAGCCTGATCACTGAGCCATTTTACCTGTAGGAAAAGGCATCAACCTCCCCTGCAGAGGCATTCGGCCTCCTGATGTCCACAGTTTCAGGCCCTGAGAGTGATGAAATTTATATCCTCCTCACAAAAGGCTTAGTGTGCTTCCATTACAACAGCCCTCATTTCTCCCAATGTCCTTGCAATGCCAAGCCTGCCAAGTCTGCCAACTAGCGGCATGACCCATGATCAAGACCCAGCCCTAAGCTTGTGCTGAATCCGCTGTTTTAGGAAAGGAGGATAATGGAAACTGTCACTAGGCAATTAATACTCACTTTGAAGTTGATAATTTATGGTTTGCCTTGATCAATGTCACACTTGCTTCTTCTCAGATATCAGCATGAAGCTATGGGGGGGGACCCTGGGTGCGATGGTGTAAATATAATTTTCAACTGCAGTGAGCTGTCTCCACCTACCCACGCCCCCCCCACCATGCCAAGGGTAGGTCTTAAGGTAAATGTCTGAATTCCTAACAGTTACATGCCAATATTTTAGACTGCAGACGTACAAAACACGTCTCCTACCCACAAGCTTGCTTTCAAAATCAAGGGACACAAGACACTGAAGTGGTGGCATTCAGGCACGGGTATGTAATTGATATGCCTAGACCCATTTGAAGCACGGCCCCCAGACAAAATGAGAGCTGCTATTGAGAATTGCAGGTTTGGAGCACCACCTCCTCCTATTCCAGGCCCAAGAATCTTGGTTTAGGAAAAAAAAATGGAGACAAGGTAGAGACCAAAGAAAAGTCTCTGTCCACCTCTCCCTTGAACAAGAGAGACAAAGGGTGAAACAAAGGATATTTTTTCATAGTAAGTGGAAAGGAGGCTCTAGGGGAAAAAGAAATCGATGTCAACAGCTGGGCCCAGAGCTCTCAATCCAGTTTAGGGAGCTGGGTATTGAGGGGGGCTGGCAGCTCAGCACGTCCTCTGGATAGTAGTTGGGGGTGTACAAGGAGATGGCTCTGGATGGCTGGGCTTTCTAAGAGAAAGGAAAAACAGGACTCAGGTTCATGTGCAGATGAGTTCCTTACATCCCCTTCCACAGCCCCCATCACGAGGTCAAGCAACAGAGCTCTTTTTTCTTTTTTTCTCTCTTGCCTACCTTCCTTTTAACGCAACTGGTCACCTTAAGGGATTTCACCAGGACTGAAATATTCATAAGGAAGGAGGGAAAGTCAAAACGGGGGGGCTGGGGGGGCGCTCACTGTGACTGGCCCTAGCCCAGGTCCCCAACCCCAGCACCTCAAAAAACGTCCAGAATGGTCCTATTTCTTCATTTTAACAAGAAGAAATTCCTAAGAATGTCCAATTAGGGAAGTCCCTGGCGGTCCAATGGTTAGGACTCTGCACTTTGACTTCTGGGGCCTGGGTTCAATCCCTGATCGGGGAACTAAGATCTTGTAAGCCACCTGGCGTGGCCAAAAATTAAAAAAAAAATAAAAAATAAAGAATATCCAATTAATTCTGTGGGCCCACCCACCACATCAAAACCTTAACTCCAACAGGGAGTCAGACAGAAATATTACCAGGTGCTAAATTGGCTCTGTGACTTACTTAACATAGAAACTTAGACTTCAGGGGTCTCTGTGACCAAACCTGGCCTTCCATTAGATGAATGCATTCTATAGTTTCAAAACTCTGCTTAACACTCAGTTTAACAGAGTGTTGGGCTTCCCTGGTGGCGCAGTGGTTGAGAGTCCGCCTGCTGACGCAGGGCCCAGTCCAGGAAGATCCCACATGCCGTGGAGCGGCTGGGCCCGTGAGCCATGGCCGCTGAGCCTGCGCGTCCGGAGCCTGTGCTCCGCAACGGGAGAGGCCACAACAGTGAGAGGCCCGCGTACCGCAAAAAACAAAACAAACAAACAAAAAATAAAATAAAAAATAAAAGAGTGTTCACCTCGTACACTGTTTTTTGGGTTTTTCAAAAATATTTATTTATTTATTTATTTATTTATTTTATTTATTTATTTATTTATTTATTTAAATAAAAAATATTTTATTTATTTATTTGGCTGCACCAAATAAATAAAGGTCTTAGTTGCGGTATGCGGGATCTTCATTGCTGCATGTGAGATCTTTAGTTGCGGCATGTGAACTCTCAGTTGTGGCATGTGGGATCTAGTTCCCTGACCAGGGATTGAACGTGGGCCCCCTGAATTGGGAGCGCAGAGTCTTAGCCACTGGACCACCAGGGAGATTCCTCATACACTGTTGATGGGGTGTAAATTGGTGTAGCCACTATGGAAAACAGTATGGAGGTTCCTTAAAAAACTAAAAATAGAACTACCATATGACCCAGCAATTCCACTCCTGGTTATATATCTGAAAAAAACAAAAACTCTAATTTGAAAAGGTACATGCACCCCAGTGTTCATAGCAGCACTATTTATTTACAATAGCCAAGACATGGAAGCAACTGAAATGTCCATCAACTGACAAATGGATTAAGAAGATGTGGTATATATACACAATGGAATATTACTCAGCCATAAAAAAGAATGAAATTCTGCCATTTGCAACAACATGCATGAACCTAGAGAATATTATGCTTAGCAAAATAAGTCAGATGGAGAAAGACAAATACTATATGATATCACTAACATGTGGAATCTAAAAAATAATACAAATGAACCTATATACAAAACAGAAATAGACTCACAGACATAGAAAACAAACTTATGGTTACCAAAGGGGAGAGGGAAGGGGGAGGGATAAATCAGGAGTATGGGATTAACAGATACAAACTACTATACATAACATAGATAACCAACAAGGACTTACTATATAGCACAGGGAACTATACTCAATATCTTATAATAACCTATAATGGAATATAATCTGCAAAAAAGAAAAACATATCACTATACTGTACACCTGAAACTTACACAATATTGTAAATCAACTATACTTCAATTAACAAAAAAAGAAAAACAAAAAAAGAAGGCTGACCACACCAAGATGGGAGTGTGAAGAGATAAGGAAAGAGAGCTCATAGTCATGAGGCAGCCGTCCAAGAATAGTAACCAAATCCAAGGCCAGAAATTGAAATCCATGAGCCTCACCCTGCTCCTTCTCACCATTCCTTCCCCTGAGAGCCATAAGAAGACTTTAATCCACAGGAAACAGACCAATGGTACTTTCAATAGCTCTTAACACTCCCTTGCCATTTCAGGGCCTTTTGCACAAGCACGGCTTGCTCTCCCTCACCACTGGTAGTCCTGTAATATTGCACAGCAATATCTCAATTACATAGAAACATACTAGGAGGTAATTTTGGTTCATAGGATTGCATATTTACTGCAGGAAAAGGCAAATTGCCAGGAAAGAGTCTTTTTTTTCTTTTGCTGAGTTTTAATCTTTTTTATTTTTCTTACTGTTTCCATTGTAACCATTCAGAGAAAAGTCCCAGGGTTCAGCACACATTCTGTCAAATTTTCTAGCTGTAGTCTTCTGACAATGAAATCTGATCTCCAGAACGATGACTCTGAGACACTGCAACCTCACAGCGGATCCCCAGAACATGTCGCTCATTTCTGACCCTACAGTTTGCTTGTTCTGTTCCTCTTCCCGCTTTTTCATCTAGACAATTCATTCAGGTCTTGCCTTATTCTCCTTTCGTTCTTCCTCCTTCCTTTTTCATCCTAGCCTGCGCACCTGGTGTCTCCCCTACCTGAACTCCTAAAAACCTGAAGTGTGGATCACTCATTTGGCAAGAAAGGTCATAAACAACGGCCTCCCAATGAAACTTAACTGTTTTGTGATATAAATCCTGTGTCCCTTACCTGCACAGAAAGTACCTGAAGTACCCACTGAGTCTTTAGCTTTTTTGTTTCCCTCAATACAGCTGGCTAGGTGGTGCTTTACAATCATGAATAATGACAATTAAAACAGCTACAGAGGCTTCCCTGGTGGCGCAGTGGTTGAGGGTCCGCTTAGCCATGCAGGGGACGTGGGTTCGTGCCCCGGTCCGGGAGGATTCCACATGCCGCGGACTGGCTGGGCCCGTAAGACATGGCCGCTGAGCCTGCGCGTCCAGTGCCTGTGCTCTGCAACGGGAGAGGCCACAACAGTGAGAGGCCCGCGTACCACAAAAAAAAAAAAAAAAAAAAAAACAGCTACAATTTTCTGAGGGTTTAATGTGTACAAAGTACTGTGCTAAGCAATATGCATGAATTATCATTGTTCTGTTTTGCAGAGGAGAAAACTAACGCAGAGAGAGGTTAAATCAGCAGTCCCCAACCTTTTTCGCACCAGGGACTGGTCCTGTGGAAGACAATTTTTCCATGGACTGGGGGATGGGGGGGGGTGGGCGATGATTCAGGTGGTAATGCGAGCCATGGCGGGGGATGGGGAGTGGCAGATGAAACTTCCCTAGCTCACTTGCTGCTCACTTCTTGCTGTGGGCCTGGTTCCTAACAGGCCTCGGGCCAGTACTGTCCTCGGCTCAGGGGTAGGGGACCCCGGGGTTAAATAATATGCCTAAAGTCACACAGCTGACAAGTGGCTACAACAGAATTCATTTAATCAAATATTCAATTCATTTCATTAAATTCTTTGAATTTGAGAGAAAATGCACTAGGGCAGCGGTCCCCAACCTTTTTGGCACCAGGGACCAGTTTCATGGAAGACAATTTTTCCATGGATGGGGAAGGGGGGATGGTTCAGGCGGTAATGCGAGCAATGGGGAGCGATGGGATTGATGGGGGAGGCTGGGGAGCTGCAAATGAAGCTTCACTCGCTTGCCCCTCGCTCACCTCGTGCTGTGTGGCCCCGTTCCTAACAGGCCTCGGACCTACCAGTACCAGTCCATGGCCCCGGGGGTTGGGTCTCCTGCACTAGTGAATGTTTTCACATTTCTTTTTTTTTTTTGATTAATTAATTAATGTCTTTATTTTTGGCTGAGTTGGGTTTGTTGCTGCGCACAGGCTTTCCCTAGTTGCGGCGAGCGGGGGCTACTCTCTGTTGCGGTGCGCGGGCTTCTCACTGCAGTGGCTTCTCTTGCTGCAGAGCATGGGCTCTAGGCGCGCGGGCTTCAGCAGTTGTGGCACGCGGGCTCGGTAGTTGTGGCTCGTGGGCTCTAGAGCGCAGGCTCAGTAGTTGTGGCACACAGGCTTAGCTGCTGTGCGGCATGGGATCTTCCCGGACCAGGGCTCGAACCCGTGTCGCCGGCACTGGCAGGCAGATTCTTAACCACTGTGCCACCAGGGAAGCCCTTCACATTTCTTTTCAATAGGACAGATGGAAATAAACAACAAACATAGGTTCTGTGTTCATTCTCAGTTCATCATAACATTTCATTGACCAGAAAAACCCCATACCTTAGCCATTCTGCTGAATTAAGGATTCACTTTCATATATCACCATGCAATCCTTCTGGACAAAAATTAAGCAGATTAAACCATTGGGCATGAACCAGGTATTTCTCATTTATTCTTGTACCTGCATCAATTAAATGAGTTCCCTTTACTTTCAACTATCTTTTTTTGTTATTCATTCATTCATCCATTTATTCTCTGTCTTAGGATTTAAGGCAACATATAAGACATACATACAATAAGAAAAGGAAAATGAAAAGTGGTGGTTTTTTTAAGTTAGTGGATTAAGCTGTTATTTTTCAAAGAAAACACAATGTCCCTTTCCCTATGTCAACGGTAAGCAGTGTGTGAACACACAATATTATGGAAATATAGAACTCTCACACTTCAAAAAGCAAGATAAGAACTTCCAGTGTCCAGCCCCAAATGTAAAGGGTATGGAAGTCATTCTCATCTTCACAACAAGAAAAAAGTGAACAAACTAAAAACAACTCTTCCTAGATCAGAGAATTGAAGTCACAGGGCAAAGTGCTGCCCTGAAAACTTGAGAGACAGACGGATAAAGAGAAACGCAGTTTACCAGGAACAGAAGCCCAAGAGCAGAAACCCACAGTTGGAGCCAGTATGAGTAGGGACACAGTACACTGTAATTGAGGAATTTCTAGAAGCTCAGTATGGACTACCTTGAGAGCTAACACTGAGGGCAGAGTTCCTTAAGGGGACTCCACACTCTCATGACTTTTACCTCTAGGAAGCGCCACCAAGTGGTCACTGTAAAGATTGGAGAAAAATCCCCTCTGGCTTACAGCAAGGGGAGAGGAAAACTAACCTTTTTTTCTTTTTCTTTTTTTTTTTTTGCTGCACCCCATGGCTTGTGGGATTTCAGTTACCTGACCAGGGATTGAACCCAGGCTCTCTGCAGTGAAAGCAAGTAATTCTAACCACTGGACCGCCAGGGAATTCCTGAAAGGTAAGCATTTTGAAATATGTCCAGAGCTCTGTTTTCTTCAACAAAGACTTGCCCCGAAGGGAAGTTATTGTACCAGAGCCTAAGTGACTTGCGTTTCACCAAAGCCCAGCTGACCAGGGGGCAAGGAAATACCCAATTCCAGCTCCTTCTAGCCTTCCTGTCTCAGCTAAAGGGAAGGGTGGGAAAGCTGAGAAGCACCTGTAAAGGTCACAGCCCAGGGAGATAGGCTCACTAAAAGACTGAGATCTAATCATAGGGCTATAGACTGCTTCCCCTCTCCACAACCTTACCACCACATCAACAGTGCTCCTGTATAACAGTGGATGGTAGCTGAAATAATCTGCAAGCATCAGACTCTATTTAAGAATTAGCCTTGAGGGCCTCCCTGGTGGCGCAGTGGTTAAGAATCCACCTGCCAATGCAGGGGACACGGGTTCGAGCCCTGGTCCCGGAAGATCCCACATGCTGCGGAGCAACTAAGCCCACGTACCACAAGTACTGAGCCTGCGCTCTAGAGCCTGCGAGCCACAACTACTGAGCCCGTGTGCCACAACTACTGAACCCCGCGCCTAGAGCCCATGCTCCGCAACGAGAGAAGCCACCGCAATGAGAAGCCCGTGCGCCGCAAGAAAGAGTAGCCCCCGCTTGCCACAACTAGAGAAAGCCCGCGTGCAGCAACGAAGACCCAACGCAGCCAAAATTACATACATTAAATTAATCAATTAAAAAAAAAAAAGAATAAGCCTCGGGACTTCCCTGGTGGTGTACTGGTTAAGACTCAGTGCTCCCAATGCAGGGGACCCGGTTCGATCCCTGGTCGGGGAACTAGATCCCACGTGCGTGCTGCAACTAAAGAGCCTGCCTGCCGCAACTAAGAAGCCCACCTGCCGCAAGTAAGACCTGGTGCAACCAAATAAATAAATAACTCTTAAAGAAAAAAAAGAATAAGCCTCTAAGGAAACTCAAAGATGACAGGGGAAACAAAACAAGGACACTAGTGGAAATTTTAGCCTCTGACACCTACTACTAACAGTAAACACAGCCTAATTCCTAGCCAGATAAACACAAAACCTCACACCAAAAGACCATCTACTTCAGTTCTTCAGTTCTTTTATCCAATACATCATGTCTGGCTTTCAACAAAAAATTATAATGCATGCTAAAAATTAAAAAAAAATATTCTGAAGAGCTAAAACAAGCATCAGAACCAAACTCAAATATGGCATAGATATTTGGAATTATTTGATCTAGAGTTTTTTTTTAATTTTTTTTTTTTTTTTTGGCCGCGCCATGCAGCTTGTGGAATCTTACTTCCCCGACCTGGCATCCAACCTGCGCCTTTGGCAGCGAACGCGCAGAGTACTAACCACTGGACCACCAGGGAATTCCCTGATCTAGAATTTAAAATAACTATGATTAATATACTAAAGGCTGTAAAGAAAAATATGGACAAAATGCAAGAACAGGTGAGTAATGTAAGCTAAGAGATAAAAACTCTAAGGAAGAATCGAAAGGAAATGATAGAAATCAAAAACACTGTGACAGAAATGAAGAATGCCTTTGATGGGCTTATCAATAGACTGGACAAGACAGGTAAGAATCAGTGAGGTAGGGCTTCCCTGGTGGCGCAGTGGTTGAGGGTCCGCCTGCCGATGCAGGGGACGCGGGTTCGCTCCCCGGTCTGGGAGGATTCCACATGCCACGGAGCGGCTGGGCCCGTAAGCCATGGCCGCTGATCCTGCGCGTCCGGTGCCTGTGCTCCGCAACGGGAGAGGCCACAACAATGAGAGGCCCACGTACCCCCCCCAAAAAAAAATCAGTGAGGTAAAAGATATGACAATAGAAACATCCCAATAGACAATAGAAACATCCCAAAATGAAAAGCAAAGAGAAAAAAGAATTTTTTAAAAAACAGAACAGAGGGCTTCCCTGGTGGCGCAGTGGTTGAGAGTCTGCCTGTCAATGCAGCAGACACTGGTTTGAGCCCTGGTCTGGGAAGATCCCACATGCCGCGGAGCGACTGGGCTTGTGTGCGACAACTACTGAGCCTATGCGTCTGGAGCCTGTGCTTCGCAGTAAGAGAGGCCACGACAGTGAGAGGCCCGTGCACTGCGATGAAGAGTGGCTCCTGCTTGCCACAACTAGAGAAAGCCCTCCCACAGAAACAAAGAGCCAACACGGCCAAAAATAAATAAATAAATTCATAAAAAAATAAAACAGAACAGAATATGCAAGAACCGTAGACAATTTAAAAGGTATAACCTAGTGTAATGGGAATACCAGAAGGAGAAGCAAGTGAGAAAGGAGTGAAAGAAATACTTTAATACTGGCAGAGAGTTTTTCCAAGTTAATATCAGACACCGAACAACAGATCCATGAAGTTCAAAGAACATCAAGGAGGATAAATATCCAAAAAACTACACTGAGGAATTTCATATTCAAACTGTAGAAAATCAAAGACGAAGAGAAAACCCAGAAAGAAGCCAGATGAAAAACATATTCCTATGGAGGAGCAAGGAGAAGAGCCACATCAGACTTCTCTTCTGAAAATATGCAAGCAAGAAGGGAGTGAAGTGAAATATTTAAAGTGTTGGAAGAAAAATACCACCAAGTAGAACTCTGTATCCATCAAAATTATCTTTCAAAAGTGAGGAGAAATAAAAACTTTCTCAGACAAACAGCAATTGAGGCAATTTGTCACCAGTATACTTGCCTTGCAAGAAATGTTAAAAATAAAAAAAAAAAAAGAAATGTTAAAAATGCTTCAGAGAGAAGGAAAATGATAAGGGTCAGAAATTCAGATCTACATAAAGAAAGGAAGAGTGTTAGAGAAATAATAAATGAAGGTAAAATAAAATAATTTATTTTTCATAGTCTTAATTGATCTAACAGATACAGTTTGCTCAAAATAATATTAACAAAACTGTATTCAGTGATCATAGCATATGGATAAGTGAAATGAATGACAGCAACGTTATAAAGTACAGGAGAGAGGAATTGGGAATACTGTGTATAAGGTACTTGCACTACCAGTGAAGTGATATAGTGTTATTTGAAAATGGACTTAGGCTCATTGTAAATGTATTTTTCAAACTGTAGGGCAACCACTAAAAAATTTCCTTAAGTATAACTGATACATTAAGAGAGGAGAGAAAATTGAATCATAATAAAAAGCTCAATTAAAACCAAAGAAGGCATGGGAATTCCCTGGCGGTCCAGTGGTTAGGACTCCAGGCTTTCACTGCTGAGAGCCTGGGTTCAATCCCTGGTTGGGGAATTAAGATCCCACCAGCCTCGTGGCCAAACAAAACAAAACAAAACAAAACAAAACCAAAGAAGGCAGAAAAAGAGTGGAAGACAAAACGGAAACCAAGAACAGTGACAATGAATAGGAAACAGTTACAAAAATGGTAGCTATTAATCCAAATATATCAATAATAATTTTAAAAGGGAGTGATGTAAACATGCTAATTAAAAGACATAGAATGTCAGATTGGATTTAAAAAAACAAGACCCAACTATATGTTGTCTATAAGAAACTCACTTGAAATATAAAGACACAGATAGATTAAAAGAGAGAGAAAAATATACCATGCTAACACTAAACAAATAAAGTTGGAATAGCCATATTGATTTCAGACAAAGCACACTTCAGGACAAGGAAAATTATCAGGGATAAAGAGGGGCATAGCATAACAATAAAGGACCTCAGTTTTCCAAGAAGACATAATAATCCTTAATATATACGTGTTTAACAACACGGTCAAAATACATGAAGCAAAACCTGACAGAACCCCAAGGAGAAACAGACAAATTACTATTGTACTTGAAGACATCAACACCCCTCTATTAGTAGTTAACAAATACAGCAGGTAGAAAATCAGTAAAGATATAGTTGAACTAATTGCACCATCAGTAAACTGAATCTAATTGACATTTATAGACTACTTCATCCAACAATGGCAGAATGCACATTCCTCTCAAGCTCACATGGAACATTCACTAAGATAGACGACATTCAAGGCCATAAAACAGACCTCTAAGTAACACATGGGTCAAAGAGGAAATCTCAAGAGAATTTGAAAAAATATTTTGAACTAAATGGAAATGAAGTACAACTTGTCAAAATTTGTGGGATGCAATGAAATCAGTGCATAAAGGAACATTCATCATATTGAATGCATATATTTTTAGAAAAGAAGATCTAAAATTAATAATCTAAGTTTCCACCTTAGGAAACAGAGAAAGAAGAGCAAATTAAATCTAAAGTAAGCAGAAGGAAAGATATAAAAACCAGAGCAAAAATTAATAAAATTGAAAACAGGAAAACAATGGAGATAATCAATGAAACAAAAAGTTGGTTCTTTGAAAATATTAATAAAAGTGACAAATCTCTATTCAGGCTAATGAAGATAAAAAGAGAGAAAGTATAAATGGCTAATATCAGAAATGAAAATGGGGGACTTCCCTGGCAGCCAGTGGTTAAGACTACGTGCTCCCAATGCAGGGGGCACGGGTTTAATCCCTGGTCAGGGAACTAAGATCCTGCATGTCGCGTGGTGCGGCCAAAACATAAATAAATAAATAAATAAATAAATAAAAGGGGAGGTGCTATCAAGTACTCTTACAAAAAAAAATAAAAAGGGGGCCATCACTAATGATCCCATGGATATTAAAAGGACAATAAAAGAATATTATGAACAACTCTATGGCCACAATTTGCTAACTTAGAAGCAATGGACCAAGTCCTTGAAACATACAATCTACCAATACTCCTACAAGGAGAAATAGACTATCTGATAAACCTAAATCTATTTTTTAAATTGAATCAATAATTAATAACCTTCTTAAACAGAAAGCACTAGGCATGGATGGGTTCACTAGGAAATTCTACCAAACATTTAAGGAAGAAATGATACCAATTCTCTTCAATCTGGTCTACAAAATAGAAGGAGAGGCAAAGTTTCCTAACTCATTCTATGAGGTAAGCATTACCCTAATACCAAAACCAGACAATACATTACAAGACAGGAAAACTGAAGACCAATATCTCTCATGAACATAGATGCAAAAATATTCAACAAAATATCAGCAGATCAAATTCAACAATGTATGAAAAGATTTATATTCAATACATGATGACCAAGTGGGATTTATCCCAGGTATGCAAAGCTGTTTCACACTCAAAAGTCAATTGTTGACTTTTGAGGCTAAAGAAGAAAAATCACATATTCATATCAACAGATGCAGAAAAAGCATTTGACAAAATCCAACACCAATTCATGCTAAATACTCTCAACAGGGAATTCCCTGGCTGTTCAGTGGTTAGGACTTGGTGCTTTCACTGCCGTGGGCCTGGGTTCGATCCCTGGTCGGGGAAATAAGATCTCACAAGCTGCGCGGGGCAGCCAAGAAAAAAAATACTCTCAACAAACTAGGAATAGAGGGGAAGTTCCTTAACACAATAAAGGACATCTATAAAAAACTAACAGCTATCATCATAATGGTGAGAAACTAGATGCTTTCACCTTGAGATCAGAAACAAAGCAAGAATGTCCCCTCTAACCACTCCTATTGAAGAACATACTGGAAGTCCTAGGTAATGCGCTAAGACAAAGTGAAATAAAAGGTATAGGGGGCTTCCCTGGTGCCACAGTGGTTAAGAATCCACCTGCCAATGCAGGGGACAGGGGTTCAAGCCCTGGTCCGGGAAGATCCCACATCCCATGGAGCAAGTAAGCCTGTGTGCCACAACTACTGAGCCTGCGCCCTACAGCCCACGTGCCACAACTACTGAGGCCTGCGTGCCTAGAGCCCGTGCTCCGCAACAAGAGAAGCCACCGCAATGAGAAGCCCACGCACCGCAACGAAGAGTAGCCCCCACTCACTGCAACTAGAGAAAGCCCGTGCACAGCAATGAAGACCCAACGCAGCCATAAATTAATTAATTAATTATTTTTAAAAGTTCACTGTTATTTAAAAAAAACAGGTATAGGGACAGGGAAGGAAGAAATAAAACTGTCTTTGTTCTCAGATGACATGACTGTCTAGGTAGAAATTCCCAAGGAATTGACAAAAAAAAAACACCAAAAAACCCTCCTGGAACCAATAAATGATTATAGCAAGATTGCAGGACACATTCAATCATTTTCCTATATACCAGCAATTAGCAATTGGAATTTGAAATTAAAGACACACCATTTATATTAGCATGCCAAAACTGAGATACTTATGTATAAACCTAACAAAATATGTGCAATATCTCAATATCTATATATGGAAAACTATAAAACTCTGATGTAACAAATCAAAAGATCTGAATAAATGGAGAGATATTCTATGTTCATGGATAGGAAGACCTGATATTGCTAAGATGTCAGTTCTCCCCAACTAGATCTATAGATTGAACATAATCCCAATCAAAATTCCAGCAAGTTACTTTGTGGAAATTGACAAACTGATCCTAAAGTTTATATGTAAAGGCAAAAGACCCAGAATAGTCAAATTAATACTGAAGAAGAACAAAGCCAGAAAACTGACACTACCAACTTCAAGACTCACTATAAAGCTACTGTAATCAAGACAGTGTGGTACTGCCAAATGCATAAACAAATAGATGAATGAAACAGAATAGAGTTCAGAAATAGACTCACATAAATATAGTCAACTGATCTTTGACAAAGGAACAAAGATATTACAATGGAGAAAGAAACAACTGGTGCTGGAACAACTAGACATTCACATTTCAAACAAACAAAAAAACAAATCTCACATCTTTCACTTCTAGAAGATAATATAGGAGAAAAATCTAGGTAACCTCAGGTTTGGCAATGGGTTTTTAGATACAACACAAACAGCACAATCCATGAAGAAAAACTGATAACTTGCACTTCATTAGAATAAAAAATGTGTGCCCTGCAAACGTTGTTAAGAGAATGAAAAGACAAGCCACAGACAGGAAGAACATGTTTGCAAAACACATATCAGATAAAAGACTTGTATTCACAATATATAAAGAACTCTTAAAACTCAACAAAACAAACAATGCTATTTAAAAGTGGGCAAAATGTTTGAACAGATAACTCACCAAAGAATATAAAAAGTTGGCAAATAATATGAAAAGATGCTCAATATCATTAGTAATTTGGAAATTGAAAATTAAAACAAAATTTCACTACACACCTATTAGAATGGCTAAAATCCAAAACACTGACAACACCAAATGCTGGCAAAGATGTGCAGCAACAGGAGCTCTAATTCATTGCTGGTGGGAATGCAAAATGGTTCAGCTACATTGGAAGACAATTTGGCAGTTTCTTACAAAACTAAACATACTCTTACCATACGATCCAACAATCCCACCCCTAGATATTTACCCAAGTAAGTTGACAAGTAATGTCTACACAAAAAAAATTTCTCTTGAATGTGTGTAGTAGCTATTCATAATCACCAAAACCTGGAAGCAACCAAGATGTCCTTCAATAGGTGAGTAGATAAACTATGATACATTCATACAATGGGATATTATTCAGTGATAAAATGAAATGAGCTACCCTCCTACACTGTTGGTGGGAATGTAAATTGGTACAGCCACTATGGAGAACAGTATGGAGGTTCCCTAAAAAACTAAAAATAGAGCTACCATATGATCCAGCAATCCCACTCCTGGTCATATATACAGAGAAAACCATAATTCGAAAAATGCATGCACCCCAATGTTCATTGCAGCACTGTTTACAATAGCCAGGACATGGAATCAACCTAAATGTCCTTCGACGGATGAATGGATAAAGAAGATGTGGTACATATATACAGTGGACTATTTTAGCCATAAAAAAGAAAGAAATAATGCCATTTGCAGCGACATGGATGGACCTAGAGATTATCGTACTGAGTGAAATAAGGCAGACAAATATCATATAATATTGCTTATATGTGGAATCTACAAAAAAATGGTACAGATGAACTTATTACAAAACATAAATAGAGTCACAGATGTCGAAAACAAACTTATGGTTACCAAATGGAGAAAGTGGGGGAGGGATAAATTGGGAGATTGGGATTGACATATACACACTACTATATATAAAATAGATAACCAACAAGGACCTACTGTATAGCACAGGGAACTCTACTCAATACTCTGTAATGATCTATATGGGAAAAGAATCTAAAAAAGAGTGGATATATGTATACGTATCAATATAAGTGATTCACTTTGCTGTACAGCAGAAACTAACACAACATTGTAAATCAACTATACTCCAATAAAAATTAATTTTAAAAAAAGTAAATTAAATTTTAAAAAAAGAAAAGAGCTACCAAGCCATGAAAAGACATGGAGGAACTTTATTTTTTTAATATTTATTTATTTATTTATTTGGCTGCGCCGGGTCTTAGTTCTGGCACGCAGGATCTTTTAGTTGCAGCATGCAGGCTCTTGGTTGCAGCATGCGGGATCTAGTTCCCTGATCAGGGATCGAACCCGGGCCCCCTGCATTGGGAGCACAGAGTCTTAACCATTGGACCACCAGGGAAGTCCCGACATGGAAGAAGTTTAAATACATATTGCTAAGTGGAAGAAGCCAGTCTGATTCCAACAATATGACAATCTGGAAAAGGTACAACTGTAGGGGCAGTAAAAATTTCAGAGGTTGCCAGGGATGGGGGAAGGGGAAGAGAGCGAAAGAGTAAGAATGAATAGGTGGAGCACAGGGGGTTTTTAGGGCAGTGAAACTATTCTGTATGATACTGTAATGGTAGATACATGACGTTAAGCATTTGACAAAATCCATAGGAATCAGGACACAAAGAACTGAACCCTAACGTGAACAACAGGTGTTTGTTAATTACAATGCATGAATGTGGTTCATCAACTGTAACAAATGTACCAATGCAAAATGTTAATAATAGAGGAAACTGTGGGGGGCCGGGAGCTAGCTAGAGTGGAGTGGGAGTGTATGAGAACTGTCAGTACTTTCTGCTCAATTTTGCTGCAAACCGTCTAAAAAAAATTAAGTCTACTAATTTTTTTAAAAAGCAAGACAAGATCAAAGCGTGAATATTGCTAGCATCTCCGCTTGTTTGAATCCAATGTTTTCAAGATGTGCCTATTTTGGATTTTCGGTTTCTTGGTGTAGTTTATCTGATAATAGATATAAAAGTACTTCGTGTGGTGTTGGTTAAATTTTGCAAAACCTCATTCTGGGAAACTCGTGTTCTTTCATTTTTAAAGCAAAGGAAGGAGGAAGGGAGATGTGGAGAAGGAGAAGGAAAGAAGAAAAGAAGACGGCAGCCCGAGGAAATCAAATACCATATTTAACATTTGCCCTTAAAGGAATAGCAAATGTGCAGCACATTTATCTTTTAATATCATCACAGCCAAAGTTTTATACCTTAAATGCCACAAATAAAGATATCAGTGAATTGGAATTAAGCAATGCAGGAGTGGAGGGCTGTATCTTCTTTGCCTCTGTATTCAACCGTCTTTCCCTTTTCTCCTCTTTCACACAGAGATGTGAATTGATAGTTGTTTAATTTTATTTGGAATCTGTGATACCACAACCATTGGCTGTGCTTCAGGATCTGAGTTATTTGCCAAGTTTTGCGGCTTCCTCAGTCTCCACCCTTCTCAGACATTGAGGATGAGCTTTCCCACGCTCAACACTAGCCTCTAGCAAAGCTGGTCAACATCCTATTCCCCTAGGGGCCTGGTGGGCAGCAAAACACTCAGATTCTCCATCCAAGCCATGCTCTGTACAGTGTATTGTTCATTCTTTCCTCTATCTTTTGCATACACACACACAGACACTTTAGCTCAAATATATCCTGCAATGGTCACATCATTCCATTTCATCCTGTGTTAATTTGGGCCATCAGAACACTCCCATAAGCTCCAGCTGCTTTTCTACCTGTTGGCAGACATAGCTCCTCCCAGTGAGGGTAAGCTAGAGATAATTGTCCATTTACGGCACAGTTTTCCAATATGAAATTTATATTGGCTGACCCAAGAGTTTGATAAATTTACCATACATCTAGAGGCCTAATATCGTCAAACTCCTTCCTATAAATGGAGCATCAATTCATTATCAGAGAAGAAATCCTGGTGTTAGAGGGACTGACAAAGCTGGCACCATAGCAGAGTTACTAGAGACCACAAGTATGTATCAACCAAGAAGTATTTGGGAAGAAAAAAATTTTTAAGTATGTAGTTCAGCTTTTGAGCCTGCAAATGCTTTCAAAACAGATTAGTAATTTAAAACTTTGTTTTAGTCTTGGAACTTCTTAAACAATCGTTCGTATAATTGGAAAGCACCTACAAATTCAAATGGACGCAGACTACAAAAGAGTCCCCCTAACTTGTACCACCTCAACCCCCATTTCCACAACCCAGATCCCAGCCTTAGTGCTCTGGGTGGTAGTCATGAACCTGTCCAGGCAGCTCAGATTACGAAGAGAAGTAGTTAGCGAAAGCCGAATGCCCTCATAGCCCATAACACACAAATGATTTAACTCCTGCAAAGAACGAATCAATGTGAGTGTGAATGATTCCTTGTCTTGGCTGGGCTGGGCTTCCACAGGACTCAACATCTGCCTGACTCCATTCACTACCTACACCTACCTGTGTGCTCTGGCTTCCTCCTCACTTCCTAGTCAAAAAACACAGGCTGCTCCAAGGAAGCTGAACAATAAGCGTAACATGCAAATCAGAGGTGTAGGGGTAGGATTTCTCATTGGAACTAAAATGCATGCCTACCAGCCATTGGGCAGGTAGACCAAGCACTGTTCCGAAGTTGGCTTTTACAGGCAATTGATGTGAAAGTGTACAGCCAGGTGTCACAAAAGTTAGGCATAGGTTTTCCACTGAAAACTGTCTTATTAGAAATTTCCCTAAATCCCCATCCCAAATAACATAACTTCTCTTACTCAATTCAGTTATTGGTCCTCACCCCATGGCTAATTGTAGTTACATAGAAGATATCCAGTAGTGTGGTCTGCTTTTTCCATTTAACATTATATTGTACATCTTTCTCTTAAATTCCAAAAAAAGGAGATTTCCAATAATCAATGGCATTAGTTTTCCTGGTCTGATAGGTTACTTCTTAAGAGGAAAACCCCAGAGGCCATCTAACTACTGATAGACTGGATTCAGAATTTCCACAGCAGTGGCAGGTGAGGGGCAGGGCAGGGAACTGAGTATAGGACGGAAGAAGACAGGGAGGGTGGAAGAGAGATTGATTGAGATTAGAAAGGGGAAAAATGTTCTACCACCTTTCATTGACCTCTAAGAATCTGGGCTTTTTAGATATCTTGGTTTGCACCTCAGCTCTGCCATTTACTTGATTTATGGCACATTTGTCTCTCTGAGACTAATTTTTTAAAAACATTTGAAATGTAGAATATTAACCCTGGTTGTTATACGGAATACAAATAATACATGTAAAGTGCTGTGCACGTAGAATGTGCTCAATATAATGGTGTCCATTACTATCATCATTATTGATTTCCTACCATTAAATGTACTTTACAACTGGAAATAATTTTAAAAAAATAATTTCCAGAGCAAACTCATTGTGCCTTCAAAAATTAAGGTCAATAGAAAGGAAACCATCAACAAAGTGAAAAGACAACCTACTGAATGGAAGAAAACATTTGCAAATTATATGACCAATAAGGGGTTAATATCCAAAATATACAAACAGCACATACAACTCAATATCAAAGAAACAAACAACCTGATTTTAAAATGGGCAGAGGGGGGCTTCCCTGGTGGCGCAGTTGTTAAGAATCTGCCTGCCAATGCAGGGGACACGGGTTCGAGCCCTGGTCCGGGAAGACCCCACATGCTGCCAAGCAACTACGCCTGTGCACCACAATTACTGAAGCCTGTGCGCCACAACTACTGAAGTCCATGTGCCACAACTACTGAAGCCCGCGCACCTAGAGCCCGTGCTCTGCAACAAGAGAAGCCACTGCAGTGAGAAGCATGGGCACCGCAACGAAGAGTAGCCCCCGCTCACCACAACTAGACAAAGCCTGCGCAGCAATGAGGACCCAATGCAGCCAAAAATAAATAAATAAATATTTTGGAAAATGGGCAGAGGACCTGAACAGACATTTTTCCAAAGAACACCTACAGATGGCCAACAGACACATGAAAAGATGCTCAACATCGATAATCATCAGAGAAATGCAAATCAAAACCATGAGATACAACTAATATAATATTGTAAATCAACTATATGTCAATAAAATTTTTAAAAATAAATTTTAAAAATTAGTATAGGGGCTTCCCTGGTGGCACAGTGGTTGAGAGTCCGCCTGCCGATGCAGGGGACACGGGTTCATGCCCCGGTCCGGGAGGATACCACATGCCGCGGAGCGGCTGGTCCCGTGAGCCATGGCCGCTGAGCCTGCGCGTCCGGAGCCGCTGCTCCGCAATGGGAGAGGCCACAGCAGTGAGAGGCCCGCGTACCGCAAAAAAAAAAAAAATTAGTATAATTAGTGTCTTAATGCTCTTTCATTTAAAACAGTATAAAATGAATAGAAATAATGACCATTAATCATGTATTGCTGAGCTAGTATATATCGACTGAAGAAAAACACACAACCTAAAAGTTGCCAGTTATGTTTCATTTGGGGACCTTACTGAGGACTATAGCCTGGGAGACAGCCTCTCGGAGAGCTCTGAGGAACTGTTCCGAAGTGGTAAGGGAAGACCCACGATATATAGGAGTTTTTGCTGAAAAACAAAAACAAAAAACCTGTAGTTGAACATCAAAAGATTACTGCTAATCAAAAAACAACCAGACATCTCAAGTTAATGACTTTAGTGCTTTTCTCTGTATGGGAAGATGCCAAAGTCTGGGCTCATTGCAATTATTCCTTAGATATGCATCTTCCCTATCTAGGGCCACTATCCTGTTTTTTCAACACCCTGAATTCCCCTCAGGGTTAGGGTGTGGGGGTCAAGGCGGCTGCAGTGGCTGGTGGCTTGAGGGAGGGCAACATTCCTAGTTTATTGGTATGGCAGGCAACACTTTTTTTTTTTTGTCCTCACATATGATGGGACTAGTTTAAGGAGCTAGACAAGGAGAGGATTATAAATTCCTTTTGCTGGAGCACATTGGTGGCGATGGGTGGCTGAGGGGTAAATATGCAGTTTTCCTCTGTGCTGCGAACCTAACTGGAATGTTAACAGGCTCAAATCAGTAATACAGAATTTGTGACCTCTAAGCTAACTGGCCAATATGGGGCTTAGACATTGTAGCTCTCCACCAATTTAGATAAACCCCCTTTAATTTGCTTGGAATTGTAAAGAAAAAAAAAGTGTGTGTGTGTGCACGCGCGCGTGCACGCGCACTTATACATACATACATAGACACATTTATTTATTTACTTATTTAGTTACAATGTACTTATTGTTCATACGGCCGCTCAGTGACATGTGTCCTGTGGTCTGTCGTCCTTCCCTTCAACTATTTCAACTCAAAGCTGAAAAAAGTACAAGGTCTCGGGCTTCCCTGGTGGCGCAGTGGTTGAGGGTCCGCCTGTCGATGCAGGGGACACGAGTTCGTGCCCCGGTCTGAGAGGATCCCACGTGCCGCGGAGCGGCTGGGCCCGTGAGCCATGGCAGCTGAGCCTGCGCGTCCGGAGCGCCTCTCACTGGCCGCAGCAGTGAGAGGCCCGCGTACCGCCAAAAAAAAAAAAAAAAAAGTACAAGGTCTCCAGTAGAGCTTAGATTTGAGCAGCCTCAGTCGGAACTCGAAGGATGAGCCGATCTAGTTGCCCCACGGCTTCTTTATACGGATACACACATCCCGTCCCATTGGCAGGACCGCCTACGTCCGGGGGAAGGAATTTGCCGACGTACTCGGAACTGTTTCCAAGGTTTTCTCGGGCTCGGGTGGTGTCGCGGTTGCTGGTCCTGGGAGCCAAGGCAACGGTATCTTCCCAGCTCGCGAGAGCGCCCCCTTCTCCCACGGCTTCGGGGACCCAGCAACAGCTATGGCTCCGGTGTCTGGCTCCCGCAGCCCGGAGTGGGAGGCCTCGGGCTCCGGGGGGAAGAAGCGTCGCAGTTCTTCGAAGAGCCCTAAGCCCAGCAAATCCTCTCGCTCCCCGCGGGGCCGCCGCTCTCGCTCGCACTCTTGCTCTCGGTCCGGGGACCGGAATGGCCTTAGCCATCAACTGAGTGGCCCCAACCAAGGCTCCCGAAACCAGTCCTACCGCTCCCGCTCGCGGTCACGCTCTCGAGAGCGGCCCTCCGCGCCGCGGGGCGCCCCTTTCGCTTCTGCCTCCTCGTCCGCCTATTATGGCGGCTACTCACGCCCCTACGGGAGCGACAAGCCATGGCCTAGCCTCCTGGACAAGGAGAGGGAAGAGAGCCTGCGGCAGAAGTGAGTGAGACGAACGTACCTTATCTTTCGTGAGCCCACCAGCCTTCAGTGTCCGATTTATCGTTCATCTTGCTCCCGACTATACCCATTTCGCTCTCTCTCCCTGACTTGCGCCCATTTTCATCCCTTCCTTCAGTCCACCCACGATAACAGCTTATTCGCCTTTTCTACTCTAGGTTTTCACTCATCCCCGGGCCCCTTCATCTAGTGCGCTGGCCTCCCGCAACCCCCTCCTGCCTCCTGGCTTGTAGCGGACATGGCCAAGAGCCTCAGACGTCCCGGAATTATAGCATTTACTTGGTGTGTCGTTATCATTCGTGAGCATGTTTTATTCCCCACTAGACTGAGCTCATGGAAAGTAGGAGCCCGGTTTTATTGATCACAAAATTCACCGTGCCTAGCACTTTGTAGGCGCGCAACTTTTGCTTGTTGAATGATCAAACAGGTTTGAGATGATAGGGTAAGTGAGTGGAATTGTTTTGTAGCGATTGGGGAAGGGTTGAGATTAAGGCTTAAATTGGAGGGGAGGAAAACCTCTGAAACAAGATGTTTGAATAAATGTAGGAAAAGTGATCTGCTAAACTGTAGATTGGACTACACTAAGAAAGATCTTGTTAAGTGGTCTCAATCTTGACCATGAAAAATTAGGTCAGGGTGAGATCAGATCTCTAATGAGACTGAGTATTGGAGTGGAAAATGAATAGTTTAAGAAGGAGAAAGGAAAAGGGTTATAATTATTGCTTTGTAAGTTTAAAAAATTTTTTTACTTTTTAAAAATTGATTTATAGTTGATGTACAGTGTTTTAAGTTACAGGTGTACAATATAGTGATTCACAATTTTTAAAGGTTATACTTCATATATAGTTATTATATGCTTTGTAAGTCTTAATATCTAACACTTATTGGTTGTTAAATTGTGTATCAGTTACTGTACTGAGTGCTTTACCACACTGTATGTGTTTTTTAAAAACCAAGAAATTAAAAAGTATAACAGGCATTTAGGAGCAGGTTAAGGTTCCAACAGGTGAGAGATGTCTTCATGAATCTTTTTCTTCCAGGAGTGGGAGGTAATAAAATGTAGTGATGAAGAGGACAGGCTCCAGAATCAGACTGCCTGAGTTTGAAGCCATCCTTTGCTGCTTAATAGTTGTGTGACCTTGGGCAAGTCACTTAACCTCTCTGAGTTTCATTTCTTCACCATTTAAAAGGGGATAAAATAGCACGAAAGCTTTTTAAGAGTTGTAATGACTTAGTGCCTGGAACATAATAAATAGTCCTTAAGTGTTAGCTGTTAGTGTTCTGGGCATGGGAGCAGAAACAGTACAAACAGTCCTGAGTTAGGTTGGAGACCTACTTTTCCAAATTAGAATTTCCAGAAAGTTACCCCCAGGCTGTGTCGATCAAAAAGCATCCAGTTTTCTTATTAGACATTCTTCACCAAAAGATGTCAGAATTCCTTGGATGAAATTCGCATTTGTACATTTAGAAGATAAATAATTTATCTTAAGAGTACAGATGAAGTCAGGTGGTGGGAGGGATAAGAACTTGACTGCTTGTTTTTTTCAGCCTGTCAAGCATTCTTTGTCCTATATGTATATATTCAAAATTTGGCTGTAAGTATGTCCCTTATTAGATTTTTTTTAATCTTTATTGGAGTATAATTGCTTTACAATGGTGTGTTAGTTTCTGCTTTATAACAAAGTGAATCAGCTATACATATACATATATCCCCATATCTCCTCCCTCTTGCATCTCCCTCCCACCCTCCCTATCCCACCCCCCCATCCCATCCCTCTAGGTGGTCACAAAGCACCCAGCTGATCTCCCTGTGCTATGCGGCTGCTTCCCACTAGCTATCTGTTTTACATATGGTAGTGTGTATATGTCCATGCCACTCTCACTTCGTCCCAGCTTACCCTTCCCCGTCCCCGTGTCCTCAAGTCCATTCTCCAGTAGGTCTGCTTCTTTATTCCCGTCCTGCCCTTAGGTTCTTCATGACCATTCTTTTTTTGTTTTTTTTAGATTCCATATATATGTGTTAGCATAAGGTATTTGTTTTTCTCTTTCTGACTTACTTCACTCTATGACAGACTCCAGGTCCATGTTACTTCAAGTGGGAAACCTGAATCTGACTCTGCCTGATTACACCTTTTACCCTGAATAAAGAAGAAAAATAATTTATTTTTTAAAAATCAAACCAATTATATTTATTTTGTAAGGTTTTTTTTTTAAACAAGTAGCATCACAGCAGCTAAACTTTGAGGAATTAAGCCTTAGTTTTTTTGTGTTTTGTGTGTGTGTTTATAAGTAATATCAAAAATTAAGAGAAGAAATCACAAACATAAGACAAAACAAAAAATTTTGTGTCTTCCAAGAGTAGATAGAGGATTTACTCCTTTTTGAAAAAGGAATTAAAGGGAAATCAGAGAAAACAAGTGCTGTATCTTATTGAGTACAGTTTTTGTCAAATAAAACTTTTCTTTCACTTTCAGAGCTCCTTTTATTTTCTACTTCTAATGCTTTGTTGTTATTTTCTTCATTAATTCCTGAGTTTCTGAAAACAGAAGTTTTGACCTTATCAAAAGTAGAGAATTCTCTTTACTTTCATAAGGATACATAAACAAATGAAGTTATTTCCAAATGTAAGACTGTCTCTGTCACATATTGCAGAAGGTGAAAGGAGCAATTAGGAGCTATGTCATGCATGCGGTGGAAGGACAGCCTCCCAGGCTGAATTTCTGGCCTGGCCTGTCAGGCTGTCTGTAGTCTGTACCATTTGATAGTACCGTCAGAACATCAGATCCTAAGTGTTGAGTTTACATTTAAACCAAGTTTTTATTAGTTTAAAGTTTAAACTGTAAAGGGAAAATGGAACTTAACTGGACTCCTTTGACTTTTATTATATATTTAGGAAACAGTTTAGCCATGGTGTTATAATTTACCTGCTTATCTCTTCTAGGAGATTAAGTGAGAGAGAGAGGATTGGAGAATTGGGAGCTCCTGAAGTATGGGGACTTTCTCCAAAGAATCCAGAACCAGAGTAAGTGATTTAAAAATATATTTTTTAAATGCAACATTTGTTTAAATCCAGAGTCTATTGTCAAATTTTTTGTTAAGAACTTTAACTACAGCTCTTTTTTTCCCTCTTTCTTGTGATTTATGCTCTTCTACTCGTTAAGTTTTAAAAAAATTGAACATACCTAAGGATTAAAACATGCTCCTAGTGGATTTTAGCATGCTAATTGTTCTCTTTAAGTTGTAATTCATGAGGTGCTAATTTCCTATTCATAGAAGGGTTCAGTGTTGAAACAAATACATTTATATTATTTTGAATTATTTTTTCTCAATCCCGTAACTGATTGCATGTCAGACATTAGCATTACAAAGCGTTTTTTTAAATGAATATACTGATATGGGTTTGTTTAGTTTCCTGCATACAGTATTGTTGAAGGCCTAATGCTTTTTCTTTTTGCCTATTTTTTTTTCTCTTTGGTGTTGTTCATAAGCTGCTTCTTCCCTCTCCTTTATTTCTGTGTTTTCTTTAGATTGAGTTGAGACAATGTGCTTGACAGGTAAACCTGTTATTTGTAACAGGGTGATAAAGCATTATTATCTGAAAGTTCTTTTTTCTTCTTAAAAAAATTATTTTTCCCACCACCTGTTTTTTTTTTTTTTTTTTTTTTTTTTGCTGTACGCGGGCCTCTCACTGTTGTGGCCTCTCCTGTTGCGGAGCACAGGCTCTGGACGCGCAGGCTCAGCGGCCATGGCTCACGGGCCCAGCCGCTCCGCGGCATGTGGGATCTTCCCGGAGCGGGGCACGAACCCATGTCCCCTGCATCGGCAGGCGGACTCTCAACCACTGCGCCACCAGGGAAGCCCACCTGTTATTTTTTTTATTGAGGTATAATTGACATACAGTATTAGTTTCAGGCATACAACATAATGATTTGATATTTGTCTATATTGCAAAACAATCACCACAATAAGTCTAGTTAACATCCATTACCATACATAGTTATAAATTTTTTTCTTGTGATGAGAACTTCTAAGATTTACTTTCTTAGCAACTTTCAAATATGCAATACAGTATTATTATTATTTTATTTTAATTTTTGGCTGAGTTGGGTCTTTTTTGCTGTGCATGGGCTTTCTCTAGTTGCGGCGAGCGGGGGCTACTCTTTGTTGCGGTGCGCAGGCTTCTCTTTGCGGTGGCTTCTCTTGTTGCAGAGCACAGGCTCTAGGCGTGCAGGCTTCAGTAGTTGCGGCTCGCGGGTTCTAGAGCGCAGGCTTAGTAGTTGTGGCGCATGGGCTTAGTTGCTCCGCGGCACGTGCTTCTCGGACCAGGCTCGAACCCGTATCCTCTGCATTGGCAGACGGATTCTTGACCACTGCACCACCAGGGAAGCCCCAGCATTATTAACTGTAGTTGCCATGCTATACATTACATCCCCAGGACTTATTTATTTTATAACTAGAAGTTTGTACTTTTTTATACCCTTCACACATTTTACCCATGCCCCACCAACTGGCAACCATCATTCTGTTCTCTGTATCTGTGAGCTTGCTGGTTTTTTGTTTTTTAGAGTTCACATATAAGTGAGATTATATGATATTTGTCTTTCTCTGTCTGACTTATTTCATTTAGCAAATGCCCTCACAGTCCATCCATGTTGTCTAAAATGGCAAGATTCTTTCCTTTTAAGGATGAATAATATTCTACTGTGGTGTGTGTGTGTGTGTGTGTGTGTGTGTGTGTGTGTATTTCTCACAGTTCTTTTTTATCCATTCATCTGTTCATGGATATTTGGTTGTTTCTATATCTTAGCTATTTTAAATAATGCTGCAATGAGCATGAGAATGCAGATATTTCTTTGAGATACTGATTTCATTTCCTTCAGATATATATCCAGAAGTGGGATTGTTGGATTATATGGTAGTTCAATTTTTAATTTTTTGAAGAACCTCCATACTGGATTCTATAATGGCTGTACCAATTTATATTCCCACTAACAGGGTACAAGTGTTCCCTCTTCTCCACATCCTCACCAACACTTGTTATCTCCTGTCTCTTTGATAATATTCATCCTAACAGGTGTGAAGTGATATTTCATTTTGGTTTTGATTTGCATTTCCCTGATCACTAGTGATGTTGAGCATCTTTTTATGTACCTATTGGCCATCTGTGTGTCTTCTTTGGAAAAATGTCTATTCAGATCCTCTGCCTATTTTTAAATCACATTGTTTGTTTGTTTGCTATTGAGTTGTATGAATTCTTTATATATTTTGGATATTAACCCCTCATCAGATGTGATTTGCAAATATTTTCTCCCATTCAGTAGGTTGCCTTTTCATTTTGTTGATGGTTTCCTTTGCTGTGCAGAAGCTTTTTAGTTTGATATAGTCACACTTACTGATTTTTGCTTTTGTTACCATTGCTTTTGGTGTCAAATCCAAAAAATCATTGCCAAGACCTATGTCAGGGAGCTTACCACCTATGTTTTCTTCTAGGAGTTTTATGGTTTCAGGTTTTACATTCAAGTCTTTAATCCATTTTGAGTTAATTTTTGTGTAATGGTGTAAGATAGTGGTCCATTTCATTCTTTTGCATGTAGCTATCCAGTTTTCCCAGCACCATTTATTGAACCGACTGTCCTTTCCTCATTGTATATTATTGGCTCCTTTATCATAAATTAATTGACCATATATACATGGATTTATTTCTGGGCTGTCTGTTTTGTTCCATTGATCTATATGTCTGTTTTTATGGCAGTACCATGCTGTTCTGATTTCTGTAGCCTTGTAGTATAGTTTGAAATCAGGGCGCATGATGCCTCGAGCTTTGTTCTTCTTGCTCGAGATTGCTTTGGCTATTCAGGGTCTTTTGTGGTTTCATGCAGATTTTAGGACTGTTTGTTCTATTTCTGTGAAAAAATACCATTGGAATTTTGGTAGGGATTTCATTGAATCTGTAGATTGCTTTGGGTAGTATGGATATTTTAACAATATTAATTCTTCCAATCTGTGAGCATAGAAAATCCATTTCTTTGTGTCTTCTTCAATTTATTTCATCAATGTCTTATAGTTTTCAGTGTACAAGTCTTCCACCTCCTTGGTTAAATTTATTTCTAGGTATTTTATTCTTTTCAATGGAATTGTATTCTTAGTTTCATTTTCTGATAATTCGTTATTAGTGTATAGAAATGCAACGAATTTCTGTGTATTGATTTTGTATCCTGCAACTTTACTGAATTCATTTATTGGTGCTGACAGTCTTTTGGTGGAGTCTTTGGGATTTTCTATATATAATATCATGTCATCTGCAAGTAAGGACAGTTTTACTTCTTCCTTTCCAATTTGGGTGCCTTTTATTTCTTGTTCTTGCCTAATTGCTCTGGCTAGGACTTCCAATACTATGTTGAATAAAAGTGGTGAGAGTGGGCATCCTTGTCTTGTTTAGCTTTTCACCATTGAGTGTGATGTTAACTGTGGGCTTGTCATATATTGTCTTTATTATGTTGAGATACTGAAACTTGTTCTAACAGATGCCTTTAAAATACTCAAAGAGGGCTTCCTAGTGGCGCAGTGGTTAAGAATCTCCCTGCCAATACAGGGGACATGGGCTCGAGCCCTGGACCGAGAAGATCCCATGTGCCGCAGAGCAACTAAGCCCGTGTGCCACAACTACTGAGCCTGCACTCTAGAGCCCATGAGCCACAACTACTGAAGCCTGCGTGCCTAGAGCCTGTGCTCTGCAACAAGGGGAGCCATCGCAATGAGAAGCCCGCGCACCACAACAGAGAGTAGCCCCTGCTCGCCACAACTAGAGAAAGCCCGCGCGCAGCAACAAAGACCCAACGCAGCCAAAAATAAAAATAAATAAATAAATTTATTTATTTTAAAAGAATACTCAAAGAATTAGAGTTGAAAGGAATCCTAAAAATAATTTTCTAGGCAATTTCTAAATTATTCCAGATGTGATCTTCAGAGGAAGAGACTGTGATATGGAAATTCCCTTTTTAAGCTATTGTAGAATGTTAATAACACTCATTTTCAGAATTCTCTTACAACAGGATGAAATCTCTGTAGCTGTAGTGTGTTAGATTCTTGCTCTGGGGAGACAGAACAGTTGCTGCTCTACCGTATGTCTGTTCCACAAGTAGAATGAAATTATGAAGTCTTCCCTCAGCCTTCTTATCTCCAGTTTCTCTCCTCTTTCCTTATGGTTCCTGTTTCCCTGCATTTGCCTTGTGGTTTCTTCGAAAATATAAATCCTTCATGCTGCTTTCAGTGTGGATAGCATTTTGTTAACTCGAAAGCTTTATGCAAATGTAAATGATTATTCTACTATTATGAAGGTGGTTGGCCGATAAGCTGTACTGTTACAAAAGCAGTCCGGTGCTGGCTTTGAATGGTTCTTGGACAATCAATTTGTTACTGAAAAATTTTAAGTATGTATTTTTATACTCTGTGGTCCATATTTTATCACTTTCCTGATTCTTACTACAGTTTTCTTTAAATTCAGCTCTGATGAACATACACCAGTAGAGGACGAAGAGCCAAAGAAAAGTACCACTTCAGCTTCTACTTCAGAAGGTATTTTTTAAATATAGGACTTTTTTATTGAGAAGTTTAAAAAATACGTTTATAAATAGTTGAACATTAGACTTTACTCAAATCGCCTGTCATCAATTCCTTTTCAGTATTTTTAATACAATAAAATTGATGCTCAGAAATACTTCTTTAGAAGTTAGTTTTTTATTTGTATTTTATGTAGAAGAAAAGAAGAAGAAGAAGTCTAGTCATTCAAAAGAAAGGTCCAAGAAAAAGAGGAAGAAAAAATCATCTAAAAGAAAACACAAGAAGTATTCTGATGATAGTGACAGTGACTCTGATTCTGAAACAGACTCCAGTGGTAAGAAAGCCAACATCCTTCTGTGAGCCTTACTTCAAAACTAGTTGTACTTCTTGAAAGCTTATTTTAGAAGCAGGTTCTTAAAAACAATAATAGCCAAGAGTTTTGAACACTCACTGACTTTGTGTTGGGCACCCTGCTAAGTGCTTGATATGCATTATTGCTATTTAATCCACACAGTCACTGTAGGACACATCTTAGAGATGGAGAAATGGAGGCCCAGAGCAGGTTATAAGTACCGCACCCAAGGCCACACAGTTGGGATTCAAACCTAAGCCGTGTGACTCCAGATTGGTTGTGTGTAGCTGTACAAGGCATGTGGCACCGAACCATGTTGGGGTTAGTCTGTGAGACGTGTGGTGCTAAACCAAGCCACGGGGCTGCCTCAGCCCAGTGGAGCAGCTCTTTTGTGAGATTCTCACACTTAGTGGGCACCTTTGTGCAATTTTCAAAAAGGTACACCATAGGGGACTCCCTCTGGCCAGCAGCTGATTTATGTATCACACTTCCTGTGGGGCGGCACATCACAAAAAAGTCACCTTTTTGTGCCCTCTCCTGGCTGATCACTGACAGAGGGTGCCTCCTCTGGGGACACGTTACACTAAGGCACCCCTTCCTCTGATGTCACCTGGGTTTCCTGGCCCTCACTGTCACCTTTCTCCCTCACTGCTAGAAGCCTGAGCTTTCTTGAAGCGCAGATCTGAGCATGGCGGTCCCTACTTAAAATCCTTCCACAGTTCTCCATGGCCTTCAGGGTAAAGTCAGATCCCAATTGTAGAGGAATAACTGAGGACATGGAAAGGAGACGTGACCCATGAACCCCTCGGCAGACCGAGGGTTAGCGAGTAAGCCAGAACTGCAGGCAGTCCTGGATACTTTGGGCGCTGATCCATGAAATGACCTCAGTATAATCAGAATGATGGGAACACAAGGAGATGTCCTTGTGCTGCTTGTGAGCTCAAGGATGAAGCACGGCATGTCTTCAAGAAAGCCCACTGTTGCTTGTCTAATCAATACAAGCATATATTGCTGCTTTGGCATTTCTGGAATGTTAAAATTTTAAGTCTTAAGATGTAAACATAGATAATGCTTAAATAAAAGTCACCACAGCAGGATGAGACGGCGCTGTATTGCCTGAGCGAGCAGCAGCCCTCTACTGCTGTGCTTCTGCACAATTCATCTCGTGTGATGAGCTTACTTTCAGCCCTGTCATAAGAAAACTGCAACACCAATTGATCTCTCGCATCACGTACCCTGTGGCTCTCCTGCAGCGTCCTCTTTGGCCTAAGGATGACTTTCCATCTCCTTGATACTGCACGTCCTTTCTCTTGACTCTGTCGCTTGATACAGAGAGTCCGTCTGCCTACAATGCCTGGCTGATGACTGACAGAGGGTGCCTCCTCTGGGGACACGTTACACTAAGGCACCCCTTCCTCTGATGTCACCTGGGTTTCCTGGCCCTCACTGTCACCTTTCTTCCTCACTGCTAGAAGCCTGAGCTTTCTTGAAGCACAAATCTGAGCATGGTGGTCCCTACTTAAAATCCTTCTGCAGTTCTCCATGGCCTTCAGGGTAAAGTCAGATCCCAATTGATCTCTCACATCACACGTACCCTGTGGCTCTCCTGCAGCGTCCTCTTTGGCCTAAGGATGACTTTCCATCTCCTTGATACTGCACATCCTTTCTCTTGACTCTGTCGCTTGATACAGAGAGTCCGTCTGCCTACAATGTTGGTCTCTCCCTGCACGCGGCTTGACTTACTCATTGCTATGATGGGCATGCATTACGTTTGTAATGAAACTGATTTTAAAAATAACTAGCTTAAGAGTCACCTTTTCCTGGTCAACCATTCCTCAACCACTATCCCCAAATCAGCCTGATTTTGAGACTCCTCTGTATGCCCAGAGCACCCCATGCTTCCCTCTCACTCAAATTCGCCTCTTTCCCTGTGTCTCCTCCACTAGAATGAGCTCCTGGAAAGCAAACCCCCAAACACACACATCATGAAAATACTCAAACATTGAGAAAACTAAAGGGAGTAGTATAATTAATGCCATGTACAGTACTTGTCACTCAGGTTTAACATTTGTTAGCATTTTGACGTATTTGCTTCAAATAGGGATTTTTTTGTTGAGATAGTCAAGGCAAATTACAAATATCACACTGCCACCCTAAATATTTCTGTATACACCTCTAAACAATAAGGACATTTTTGTATCTAACCACAATACTATTATCTCATGCAATAAGGTTAATAATAATACCCTATATAACCAAATGCAACTTTAATTTCTATGTCCCCCGTGCCTAGCACATTTCCTAACAAGTAGAAATAAACGTTTGAATGAATTTGAATGAATTAATTTCTCTGTAACAACAAATGGAAGAGTAATAAGATATTTATCTACTCAAGAGTATTGGGGTTTTAGAGTTAAAAATTTTTTAAATTATAATGTGCTTTAATTTGCAGATGAAGATACAAAAAGGAGAGCAAAGAAAGCCAAGAAAAAGGAAAAGAAGAAGAAACGCAGATCGTCTGTTTTTTTCTTTAATTTTTATTATGGAAAAGTTCAAAAATATAGAAAATTATATAAAATAGTGTAATGGACCTCCATGTAACCATCACCCAGCTTGAACAATTATCAACTCATTGGCAGTCTCTGCTGCCTACCCCCCCACTATTTGAAACCAATACCAGATATCATTTCATCCATAAAGCTGCGAGTTTCTCTAAAAGATAGGCATTCTTTAAAAAAAAAAAAAAGTACAATACTGTTAATCCGCCTAAAATGTTTAACAGTAATTGTTCATTCAATTCTCAGTAGTTTTTGGTATAGTTTATTCAAATTATGATCCAGACAATGTACATAAATTGTGATTGGTTGATATGTCTCTTACATCTCCTGAAATAGGTAGTTTCCCCTTCCCTTTTTGTTCCTGCAGTTTTTTTGTAGCAGAAACAAAATCATTTGTCCTGGAGGGTTTCCTGCGGTATGGATTTTGCTGGTTGTATTCTTACAGTGTTCTTTTCACATGTTTTCTGTCCTTTGTATTTCCTATAGATTGACAGTTAGGTCTAGACACTTGATAAGGTTCAGATTTGAGTTTCTGGCAGGAATACTTCATAGGCGGTGCTGTGTACTTGCAGCAGGAGGCAGATAATGTCTGGTTGTCTCTTTTTGTTATATTAACTGGCATCACTAGTCATTGTCTAGGTCCCTTATATCATTGCCAAATGGTGATGGTCTACTTCTGGCTTTCTTTCTTCATGTATTAGGTAGAATAATTCTATATGAGAAACCTACCCTTATTAACTATTTGGTTACTCTGAAGTATAGTTGGTATAGTAAGGGCAGAATAATTGCTTCCTTTTTTTGTTTTATGAGTTTTCAAATAAATGAGTTGGGGTTTTTTAGTATCATTATGAACCCAAGAATTCAAACATTTGATGTATTTTAATCCATTACACTGAAAATTGTTGATGTTCAAATTGGTAAGAGCTGTTTTTTTTTTTAATTTTTTAAATAAATTTATTTTATTTATTTATTTTTGGCTGCATTGGGTCTTCGTTGCTGTGCGCGGACTTTCTCTAGTTGCAGTGAGCGGGGGCTACTCTTTGTTGCCGTGCGCGGGCTTCTCATTGTGGTGGCTTCTCTTGTTGAGGAGCACGGTCTCTAGGCGCACGGGCTTCAGTAGCTGTGGCACGCGGGCTTCAGTAGTTGTGTTTCACGGGCTCCAGAGCGCAGGCTCACTAGATGTGGCACACGGGCTTAGTTGCTCCATGGCATGTGGGATCTTCCCAGACCAGGGCTCGAACCCATGTCCCCTGCATTGGCAGGCGGATTCTTAACCACTGCGCCACCAGGGAAACCCAAGAGCTATTTTTTAAACTGCTTTATTTCTGCTATCTTTCTACAACATGAGAACTGTATTTTATTGTTCCCTTAGGGATCTTCTTTTTTTTTTTTAATAAATTTATTTATTTTTGGCTGCATTGGGTCTTCGTTGCTGCGCGCGGGCTTTCTCTAGTTTTGGTGAGCAGGGGCTACTCTTCGTTGCAATGCCTGCAGGCTTATTGCGGTGGCTTCTCTCGTTGCGGCGCACAGGCTCTAGAGCACAGGCTCAGTAGTTTTGGCGCATGGGCGCTAGAGTGCAGGCTCAGTAGTTGTGGCGCACGGGCTTACTTGCCCTGTGGCATGTGGGATCTTCCTGGACCAGGGCTCAAACCCGTGTCCCCTGCATTGGCAGGCAGATTCTTAACCACTGTGCCACCAGGGAAGCCCCAGGATCTTTTTTTTATAGTGAAACATGATTTGGTTAAATAAGTTAGATTTTTTTAATTAAAGTTCTTCTCTAATAAGTTTGAATTAGCTGAGCATCAAGATCATTTCAGTCAGTCCTTCATTGCCTTGAAAAAAATAAGATGCCCTTTAGCATGGGAATATTAAATCAATTTATATCAAATTATAATCATTACAGGAAGAAATATAAGAAAAAGAAGTCTAAGAAGAGCAGAAAAGATTCCAGTGATTCAAGTTCTAAAGAGTCCCAAGAAGAGTTTCTGGAGAATCCCTGGAAGGATCGATCAAGTAGGTTCTTCTGCTAGACTTCGACTCAGAACAGATAAAACATTAAATTAACTGATTAGTCAAAATGTGAATATGTTTCTGAACATCTTTTGTGCAGAGCCTGAAGAACCCTCAGATTTGATTGGCCCAGAGGCTCCCAAAACACTTGCCTCTCAAGATGATAAACCTTTGAAGTAAGTAAGAGTGTGTTTATAATCTCTAAAGTACCTTCCCAAATGTATGGTCCTAACGTCCTCTTCCAAGCTTATCTTCCTCTACTTCCTTATTTAGACGCCAGGTTCCAACTGAGCTGAACTAAAACTTCCCTGTATTCACTGTGCACTTTCACCTTATTTCTTCCCCCAATGTGCCTTCCCTTCTTTCCCCAGTCCTGATTTCTTTACTACCCCCAATTTCTTCCTGTTAAAATGCTTAACATTCTTCAAAGCCCTTTTCAAAAGGAGGGGGCATGTGCTGATTGCTGATATCGTCCCTCCACAGGTAGGTGTGATTCCTACCCCTCTTTATTTTTTATTTCTTTATTTTTTACTTTGTTTTATTTATTTGTTTGTTTGTTTGTTTTGGCTGCATTGGGTCTTCATTGCTGCACGCAGGCTTTCTCTAGTTGCAGCGAGTGGGGGCCACTCTTCATTGCTGTGCACGGGCTTCTCATTGCGGTGGTTTCCCTTGTTGCAGAGTACAGGCTCTAGGTGCACTGGCTTCAGTAGTTGTGGCACACAGGCTCAGTAGTTGTGGCTCGTGGGCTCTAGAGTATAGACTCAGTAGTTGTGGCGCATGGGCTTAGTTGCTCCACGGCATGTGGGATCTTCCCGGACCAGGGATCGAACCCATGTCCCCTGCATTGGCAGGTGGATTCTTAACCACTGCACCACCAGGGAAGTCCTCCTACCCCTCTTTAATCCTCTAGTCCTCATAGCGTTTTCTTTCTTTTGTGCAATGTGTTACATATTCTACGTTGTATTAGTGTTATATCCTTATTAATATGTAAGTGCCATAAGAACAGAGATTATTTTTATATTACAAGCTTTGAGTTTAATAGCTATTCAAGAAGAATTCAATGAATTGAATGAAGCGATGGTAGTTTTCAAAGTCCCCTTGAATGAAAGTTATTTGAGAACCGTTACTGTATAGCATTATTATTGGTTATAAGTCTAATAAATATGTTAATTTGAGATATATTATTTCTTTACTTTTTTTTTAAAGGGAAAAAGGTAAAAGGAGTTCGCTGGAGGCAGAAGCAATAAAGGCAATACCTGTGGGGAAAATTGATCCATAATTGTAAACCATGAATATATGCTCACTAACATCAGTTCTTTTATTCTTCCAAAGTATCTCTGCATTTCCGGGTTAGTGATATAGGTCACAGTGCAGTGTTCCCTAGTTAAGTTGAAGTAATTTACATTGGACTTCCCAGCATGCTGCCCAGCAACTGTTATTCCTACTGTTCTCTGAGAGAAATGGTTTTTTGTGCTCTCTTTAGATGATGAACTTTTTATAATGAACCTTTTCTGAATTCTATATTACTTCGTAGCTATGGCCATGCTCTGTTACCTGGTGAAGGTGCAGCTATGGCTGAATATGTAAAAGCTGGAAAACGTATCCCACGAAGAGGTGAAATTGGCTTGACAAGTGAAGAAATTGCATCATTTGAATGCTCGGGTTATGTAATGAGTGGTAGCAGGTATGTTCTTGGCATTGAGGTCAGTTTCCTTTCTCACTACCAAAATTATATTTTGGTGACATTTTCATTAAGTGACCATTCCTAATGAAAAGAAAAGTATAAATATAGGCTTAATATTGGTTTTGTTAGTATAAATGTAGTTGTCTAAAATTCCAAGTAGGTATGCAACTCGGCTGTGTCTCCAACTTCAAAGAATCAGTCTTTTCAGTGTCCTAATCCATATTTTGGTACAGATAGTTTATCCTCCGGAGGATATAGTTAAATTCAGCTATTTATCACTGCCCCACGAGGAATGTGGCATTCTGGTAGTTAGGAAAGCATTTACATAAGACAGTGTTTCCTGTTTTCTGAGTTTGCCTCTAGTTCTCTGTGGAGTCAGAGAACTTGGACTCTCTAGTTCTCTGGACTCTGAGAATGAAGAGCAGAAAAGGATTATGACAGAGATCAGTTTTAGCATGAGAAAAGGAATACAAAATTGGGAAGAGAAAGCAAAGTCCCAGGAAGAACAAGGAGAGTGAACTAATAGGGTATCAGTACCAAGATCAAACTGAATTTTGGATTTTTTAAAACTTCATAAACTTTTAAAAGTGGGTAAACATTTTTAAGTGAAATTGGAGGCAAATATTTGTGGAACCCCTGAAGCATCTCCAGAATCTTGGAATTCTGAGGACTGATATTTGAAAACATTATATCTAAGGACCAGTAAGACAAGAAAAAGAAATTAGAGGCATAAGAATTAGAACAGAGGATATAACACTGTCATTTTTTGTGAATGATATGATTTTTTACATAGAAAATCCTAAAGACTCTTCAGATGAATTACAGATAATAGGAAGGTTTAACAAATAGTTGGATATAATGTTAACACCCAAAAATCAATTGCATTTCTATGTACCAGCAACAAAGAACTAGAAAATGTAGTTAAATAAAAAGAAAACATTTATAATAGTATCAGAGAATATGAAGGACTTAGGAATAAATCTTCACAAAAGATGTCCAAGACCTTTACAGGGAAAACTATAAGACATTATTAAGAGACATTAAAGAAGACCTAAATAAATGGAGAGGTATCATGTTCATGAATAGGAAGGCAATATTGTAAAGTTGTCAGTTCTTCCAAAATTAATCTGTAGATTCAGTGCAGTTCCAATCAAAATCACAACTGAGATTTTCATGAAACGTAATAAGATGGTTCTAAAATTTATATGTTAAGACTAGCGGGCCAAGAATAGCCATCTTACTTCTCTGAAGAAGAGCAGGAAGGTGATTTGCCCTACCATATATGAGGGCTTATTATGAAGCTTGCAGCACTTTGGAAAGAGTGGCATTAACAAATGAACTGTTCAACGGAATAAAATACAGAGCCCAGGGGCAGAGCCATACATGTATGGAACTTCGTTATATGAAAGAGCTGGTATGTCAGATCAGTGGGGAAAGAATGAACTAGGCAATAAATGGAGCAGGAAGAAAATGGTTATCTGTATGGAAGAAGCTGAAAGTAGAACCCCGTATCACCATATTTAAAAATCATTGCAGCTAGATCAGGAGTTAAACATCAAAAACAACTTTAATACTCTTAGTATAAAATAATGAGGAGATTTCTATTAGATCTTGGGGTGGGGAAGCATTTCTTAAAGAAGACCAAAAAAATGCACTAACTATAAAATAATATATTGATAAATTTGCCTGAGTTAAAAATAAGAACTTTTGTTCATCAAAAGACATCTTAAAATAAGTAAAAAAGACAAGTTCCAAGCTGGGATAAGATCTTGTAATACACACAACTGATAGTTAGTATTGAGAGTATTTAAAGAATATCTATAAACAATCCAAAAGAAAAGTGGGAAAATGACACAAACAGGCATTTGTCAGAAGGAAAAAATATATGGCCTACACATACAAAAAAGATGTTTGTTATCATTGGAAATGGAAATCAACATATGGAAATACCATTTTACAGCCATTTGATAGAGAAAAGTTCAAAGTTCTAACAATTCCAAGCATTTGAGAGGATGTGGATCCACAGGCTCTCTTAAGTGTTGCCAGTGGTGGTATAAATCGGTACAACCATTTTGGAAAACATTCTGACATTATCTTGGAAAGTTGAGCATTCACATATTTTATGACCCAGCAACTCCATACCTACATACCCAAGAGAATCTTTCCCATGTACTAAGAGATGTGTACATTGATGTTTATTACAGCATCATTCACATGGCACTTTCCGTTCCAGATAAACTACTCACTATACCCTGAGCAACCTAAATACATTGTCATCTCCTTGACTTACCACCTGCCACTCCCCCACCTTCACACTAACCTGAAATGATTCTCCCCTCTTTTCCTTACTCAGTTTGCTCTGTTTTTCTAGGCATAGTTGAAGCTTCATCTTGAATTGATTGTGCAGGATTGGGTACATATACATAAAAGAGGCAGGTTTTCATGAAGTTTTCCTTCTAAATAGGCAGATCTTTTGAAGATGATGTAAAAGTTTCCCTCTGCCTCGACCCCTATACTTTACTGATTTGGTCCTTGTGCTAAAATCCCTTCTTTCTTTTCTTTGAGCTGCAACTGAATTCTAAGGAAGTTAAATCCACCCACAAAACTCACCCAAAAATTCAGTTGTAAATTTAAACCTGGTTCTTTTGGTTGTATGATAAATTAGAACTTTGGAGAAGTTCCACCTGCTAGATGACAACTTAAATCTTATCCTACTATCAAGTCTACATATCACTTAAGAAGTTTAATAATTTGCCTGTTCCTAGTTGTTTTACTGGAAATAACAGAACCAGACTTAGGCCCTTAGTATTTGAAATTAATAACATTCACCCTATTGACAGAACCGCAGAGATCATTATTTGAATACTAGAAATGAATCAAAGGACATGTCAGCAGATAAAATGAATGATCTTTTGAAAATCTAACCCATTACAGAAACAGATTCTATTTGTCGGCTTTTTAAATAGACTACTCTGTATTAAGAAAGGATTAGTGAGGAAGCACTATGAAAATAATTACTGAGAAATTAAGCCAAAAAATAAAATTATCTCCAGGCATCGCCGAATGGAGGCTGTGCGACTGCGAAAAGAGAACCAGATCTATAGTGCTGATGAGAAGAGAGCCCTTGCATCCTTTAACCAAGAAGAGAGACGAAAGAGAGAAAACAAGATTCTGGCCAGCTTTCGAGAGATGGTATACAGAAAAACTAAAGGGAAAGAGGACAAATAAGGATTTTCTGATTGTTCATCAGACATTTTTAACAACAAAAAAGAAAGTTTGGGTTCCATATATACACACAAAAAGATTATCATGATCTGAAAAAGCTTTACAGTGCTACTGTGCCTTCTATTTAATTCTTTCAGTCCTTCTATAAAAAGCTGCTTATTGATGTAACTTTAGCAAGCTCTTTGGGTTATTTTGGATTGACCAGAACAACCTTCTGGTTTAAAAATCCAAATTATGAATGAAACTCTGCTGTGTTGGGGGAGGTGGCATTGAGAGAAGGTGCTGGTGAGGTGAGAAACTGCACTCTCACACCACGGGACAGTGCTCCCATTAGCTCTACATGGTGCCCACTCCCCAACCCGTACCAACTGAACTTGGGAGAAATTATCATTCCTCTATGTTGAAGGTGTTATAAATGGACTTGATAGAAACACACAGGAGGCCACTTTTGTTAACAAAATGAAGGCATGGCTGAAAAAAGCAAATCTGGAATTTGAAGGTTGACTTGTATATTACAATATTATTGTCAGCTCTGGAAGTAATGTGTTTTGATTTTAGTCCCTACCTCCACCCCAAAACCAACAAACCAAAAAGCAAACTAACCCACAGACTTGTTGAATTGAAAACGTGAACATTAGTTTTAAAATTCTTAATAGGCTAATTAAAAATGGTTATTTCAAATATAAAATATTGGGAAGTCTCCTGTTGTGCCAGTGTAAGTATACATTATTTCCATCTGAGCTGTGTTTAGATCATTATTTGAATACTAGAAATGGATGGGAGTCAGCAATGATCAGGAGTTTAATAAGGAAAAATATAATGAGTCATTGTTTTCATTGTTTTAACTTGGTTGCTTCATAAGGATGAAGCTAAAATGATGTTAAACGTTTTTAAAGTCTGTCCTTTGTAATAAGCAGATTTCATTTTAAGCATTGTTAAACTTTTCAGTTTATTTTTTACATCTGTCATTCAGTTTAATCTGTAACTTCATATAGAACCCCTCACTTTCTCACTTTTTTATGGCTACTGTTGGCTTTTAAGTTTGGAGGAAATGGAAAATTCTGGGACTGTGAGATCGTGATCTTTTTCCTTCCCTCCTTTTGTTAAAGTTTAGTTGTTAGGACATACGAGCGAAGGGGGAGGGGATAGTAGAAGTTTTGACTGTTTTTGTTAAGGTTGTTTTGAGCTGCATTATTATGTGCCTAGGATAAATTTAAATTATCTGAGTGATGGGGAATTTCTGACTTTGCTGTTATAAAATGCCCTCTCTCCTTATAATAGTTTAAAGTTTTTTTTTTAAAAAAAGTTTTTTCTTTTGAAGAGTACACTGCGTTTATTTAACCCCATAAATTATAACATCTTAACACATGTAAAATTTTTGTAAAGTGCTTTGAAAGATATATATTTTTTTTAACAAGTGGAAAATAATGTTCTTTAAAATACATCAAACTTTTAGTGGAAAATGATATTACCAGAAGCATGTAAGGATTTGTTCATCCTCTTCAAGAAATGGGATTTTTATGTAAAATATATATGTAGCACTGAATGCCAAAATGATGGGTATGTGTTATTGGAATTAAAAATGAGACTTGTTAATAAACCTATCGGGATGGTGTCTTAAGTCAAGAACGACCTTGAGAGGGGAGAGGGAGGGGCGTTGGGTAATCAGTGCTTCCGGAGGTGAACTTCCTTGCCTTGTGATAGGTTTGAGTTAGTGGTCAGGACAGTCATTCAGACTGACAGTCCCTCAAACTTCTGCGGCTTCAGTGACAGGGACAGGAACGTGGTTGACTTGAACATTCTTCAGGCAGCCAAAAAGATTTCCACGCAGGAAGCTTCAGGGTTTTCAAATTAGCTGGGACACCTCCAATGTGCAGATGCTCCTGCGTGTGGGCAGTGGGGATGGGGGGTGCCGTCCAGCGGTGGAACTATAGTCTGCGTCCAGTTTCAGGTGCAGGATGTGCTGTTTTATGGTGACTGTCACTGAGTGCCACTGTCTGTCACACAGAGATTGCTTTGGTGTGACCGATGTCAGGATCCCACCTGCCTCACTGCCCACAGAGGCCATGACCTTTCCTGCCTCCATATAAACACATAAGAGCTCCCTGGGTTGACTTCCGATGTGAAATAGAATTCCAGTGAGACTTTTCGGGCGAATGCTGAAAACAAGCTTAAATTCTGGCCCCAAAAGCACGGAGTTAGCTAGGATGACATGACCTCCTTCTTGAGAAAAATAGATGCCTTTCTCCAAAGAGCCATCCAAGCAGGGAGACACCCCAAAGCTTGCAGAAGCGGTGTCCAGGGGTTTCAAATCCAACTGAAAGTTCCTCAGGCATCCCACAAAGCTGTTTTGGGGGAGGGTCTTTGGTTTTCCTGACGGAGACGATCCCAGGTAAACTGGTGCTCTGAGGCTGACGGTGGATTTTCCGGGCAAACTTCCCTCCCGGGCCCTCAGACCATCCACAACCAAGCGCCCCCTTTCTCCATCTTGCCCAAATGCCACCGTGTGCCACTTCCCATCACTGCACTTTGCTTTTGAGCTTCAGTTTTTTCCTTCCTGCGCCCAGTGCAAAGACCAGACGTCCTTTCGAAAGATGAAGAGCCATAAAGGAGTTCTTAGTGGACACGGGGAAGATGGTGGAAGAGTAAGACGCGGAGATCACCTTCCTCCCCACAGATACACCAGAAATACATCTACACGTGGAACAACTCCTACAGAACACCTACTGAACGCTGACAGAAGACCTCAGACCTCCCAAAAGGCAAGAAACTCCCCACGTACCTGGGTAGGGCAAAAGAAAAAAGAATAAACAGAGACAAAAGGATAGGGATGGGACCTGCACCAGTGGGAGGGAGCTGTGAAGGAGGAAAGGTTTCCGCACACTAGGAAGCCCCTTCTAGGGCAGAGACTGCGGGTGGCGGAGGGGGAAAGCTTCAGAGCCGCGGAGAAGAGCGCAGCAACAGGGATGCGGAGGGCAAAGCGGAGAGATTCCCACACAGAGGATCAGTGCCGACTGGCACTCACCAGCCCGAGAGGCTTGTCTGCTCCCCCGCCAGGGCGGGCAGGGCTGGGAGCTGAGGCTCAGGCTTCGGTTGGAGTGCAGGGAGAGGACTGGGGTTGGCTGCGTCAACACAGCCTGCAGGGGGTTAGTGCACCACGGCTAGCCAGGAGGGAGTCCGGGGAAAAGTCTGGACCTGCCGAAGAGGCAAGAGACTTTTTCTTCCCTCTTTGTTTCCTGGTGCGCGAGGAGAGGGGATTAAGAGCGCTGCTTAAAGGAGCTCCAGAGATGGGCGCCAGCCGCGGCTAAAAGCGCAGACACCCATCCCACTTCTAACCAGCGATTGAAGGAGTCGGCTGCTCCTCAATGGCCTCGGGGTTCCGTGGGTTCAGTTGTGACTAGGACGGAGCTAGCGGGTTAGAGCCTGGGTGAGGGGTTTGCTAGAAGTTGGCTTTCGGTGGGAGCTAGGGTGTCTCCGTGGTGACAGCATCCGTGGCCTCCAGAGACACGGGTTCAAGACCTGGTCCGGGAGGATCCCACATATCATGGAGCAACTAAGCCCCTGTGCCACAACTACTGAGCCTGTGCTCTAGAGCCTAGGAACCACAACTACTGAGCCTGCGTGCCACAACTACTGAAGCCCGTGTGCCTAGAGCCCGTGCTCTGCAACAAGAGAAGCCACAGCAGTAAGCCCGCGCACCACAAGGAAGAGTAGCCCTGCTCACCGCAACTAGAGGAAAGCCCGCGTGCAGCAACAAAAACCCAATGCAGCCAGAAATAAATAAAATAAATTAATTTTTTAAAAAAAGCGCGGACCCCAGAGACGGGCATGAGACGCCAAGGCTGCTGCTGCTGCCACCAAGAAGCCTGTGTGCGAGCACAGATCACTATCCACACCCCGCTTCCGGGGAGCCTGGGCAGCCCGCCACTGCCAGGGTCCCGGGATCCAGGGACAACTTCCCCGGGAGAACGCATGGCGCGCCTCAGGCTGGGGCAACGTCAATCCGGCCTCTGCCGCCACAGGCTCGCCCCACACTCCGTGCCCCTCCATCCCCCCCAGCCTGAGTGAGCCAGAGTCCCTGAAACAGCTGCTCCTTTAACCCCGTCCTGTCTGAGCGAAGAACAGACGCCCTCCGGCGACGTACACGCTGAGGCAGGGCCAAATCCAAAGCTGAGCCCCTGGGAGCTGTGAGAACAAAGAAGAGAAAGGGAAATCTCTCCCAGCAGCCTCAGAAGCAGCGGATTAAAGCTCCACAACCAACTTGATGCACCCTGCATCTGTGGAATACGTGAATAGACAACGAGTCATCCCAAATTGAGGAGGTGGGCTTTGAGAGCAAGATTTATGATTTTTTCCCCTTTTCCTCTTTTTGTGAGTGTGTATGTGTATGCTTCTGTGAGAGATTTTGTCTGTATACCTTTGCTTCCACCATTTGTCCAAGGGTTCTATCCGTTTTTTTTCTTAAAAATTATTTTTTATTTTAATAACTTTATTATTTTTATCTTATTTTATTTTACTTCTTTCTTTTTTCCTTTTTTCCCTTCCATCCCTCCTTCCTTCCTTCCTTCCTCCCTCCCTCCCTCCCTCCCTCCTTTCTTTCTTTCTTTCTTTCTTTCTTTCTTTCTTTCTTTCTTTCTTTCTTTCTTTCTATTCTACTTCTATTAATTCTTTCCTTCTACTTTTTCTCCCTTTTATTCTGAGCCGTGTGGATGAAAGACTCTTGGTGCTGCAGTCAGGAGTCAGTGCTGTGCCTCTGGGGTGGGAGAGCCAACTTCAGGACACTGGTCCACAAGAGACCTCCCAGCTCCACATAATATCAAACGGTGAAAATCTCCCAGAGATCTCCATCTCAACACCAGCACCCAGCTTCACTCAACGACCAGCAGGCTACAGTGCTGGACACCCTATGCCAAACAACTAGCAAGACAGGAACACAACCCCACCCATTAGCAGAGACGCTGCCTAAAATCATAAGTCCACAGACACCCCAAAACACACCACCAGACATGGACCTGCCCACCAGAAAGACAAGATCCAGCCTCATCCACTGGAACACAGGCACTAGTCCCCTCCACTAGGAAGCCTACACAACCCACTGAACCAACCTTAGCCACTGGGGACAGACACCAAAAACAACGGGAACTACGAACCTGCAACCTGCAAAAAGGAGACCCCAAACACAGTAAGATAAGCAAAATGAGAAGACAGAAAAACACACTGCAGATGAAGGAGCAAGATAAAAACCCACCAGACCTAAGAAATGAAGAGGAAATAGGCAGTCTACCTGAAAAAGAATTCAGAATAATGATAGTAAAGATGATCCAAAATCTTGGAAATAGAATAGGCAAAATGCAAGAAACATTTAACAAGGACCTAGAAGAACTAAAGATGAAACAAACAATGATGAACAACACAATAAATGAAATGAAAAATACTCTAGATGGGATCAATAGCAGAATCACTGAGGCAGAAGAACGGATAAGTGACCTGGAAGATAAAATAGTGGAAATAAGTACTGCAGAGCAGAATAAAGAAAAAAGAATGAAAAGAACTGAGGACAGTCTCAGAGACCTCTGGGACAACATTAAATGCACCAACATTCGAATTATAGGGGTTCCAGAAGAAGAAGGGAAAAAGAAAGGGACTGAGAAAATATTTGAAGAGATTATAGTTGAAAACTTCCCTAATATGGGAAAGGAAATAGTTATTCAAGTCCAGGAAGCACAGAGAGTCCCATACAGGATAAATCAAAGGAGAAATACGCCAAGACACATATTAATCAAACTGTCAAAAATTAAATACAAAGAAAACATATTAAAAGCAGCAAGGAAAAAACAGCAAATAACACACAAGGGAATCCCCATAAGGTTAACAGCTGATCTTTCAGCCAAAACTCTGCAAGCCAGAAGGGAGTGGCAGGACATATTTAAAGTGATGAAAGAGAAAAACCTGCAACCAAGATTCCTCTACCCAGCAAGGATCTCATTCAGATTTGACAGAGAAATTAAAAGCTTTACAGACAAGCAAAAGCTGAGAGAGTTCAGCACCACCAAACCAGCTTTACAACAAATGCTAAAGGAACTTCTCTAGGCAAGAAACACAAGAGAAGGAAAAGACCTACAATAACGAACCCAAAACAATTAAGAAAATGGGAATAGGAACATACATACCGATAATTACCTTAAATGTAAATGGACTAAATGCTCCCACCAAAACACACAGATTGGCTGAATGGATACAAAAAGAAGACCCAGGGCTTCCCTGGTGGCGCAGTGGCTGAGAGTCCGCCTGCCGATGCAGGGGACACGGTTTCGTGCCCCGGTCCGGGAAGATCCCACATGCCGCGGAGCAGCTGGGCCCGTGAGCCATGGCCGCTGAGCCTGCGCGTCCGGAGCGTGTGCTCCCCAACGGGAGAGGCCACAACAGTGAGAGGCCCGCATACCGCCAAAAAAAAAAAAAAATTTTCTTAGGAATTCCCTGGTGGTCCAGTGGTTAGGACTCGGCGTTTTTCACTGCCTAGGGCCCGGGTTCAATCCCTGGTTGGGGAACTAAGATCCCACAAGCTGCGCAGGTGGCCAAAAATTTTTTTTAAAATAAAAATTTTGTTCTCTAAGAACATTACTTTTTGTTACTGGTTCCTAGAGACTGAATGGGTTTGTTCTCTGATTTTCATTCAGTAGGCAAGGTAGTTTAAATGCAACAATTTTGTGATATATGAATATTGTGGATTTTCACTGGATTCTCCTGTCTCCTCCACAGAGTAGATACTCAACAAATGCTTGTTGAATAAATGAAAGAAAATATATTAATTTATTTCAGAACTTTATCATATCTTTCATCAAGTTTTTTTCAGGAAAGATCTGCCAAAGAATAGCTTCAGTAGCATGTTCTTTGGGAAAGAGGAGGGAAGAATAAAAGGGCTAAAAGTATTTTATTTTCAGCCTATTAGAGTTACTGCTTCAAACTGTGTTTTAGTCACCTGAGCCATAAGTCAAATGGGAGGGCTATTGTATTTGAAATATATTTTTTGTTCTCCAAGGAGACTTACCTAGTTTCCCCCCTCCTCACCTGTTGCTCTGATGAGATTTTCCCTCCTTTTTAATTTATTGCACAAATGCAGCAGTTAGAAAATAAGAAGAAAGAAAAATGACCCACAGTCTTACCCCATCAATTGTCTTTAGTATTCTGTGTTCCCTTCCAGTGCTTCTGTACATAAATACATATTCTGATGTACCTGTAAGTAATCACTCATAATTTTGTCTTTGGTGTTTTAAAACCTTGCAGCCAGGCAAGACAACCTCACAGGAATGGTAGGAACGATCTGGTGTGAGGATGGGAAGAAGACAAGAAATAGTAAGGGTGGCGATTGAACCTTCCCTGTTTCATTGCACCCAATCCTCAAGCCACCCTGGTGCCATCACAGTTGTGATGCTGTGCTGTGTCAGGCAGCGCACCCAGTTTCATAGTTTCAGAATGTATTGTTTAACAGTGAGGCTTAACTTGCAGTAAATAAAGGGGTCTGCGAGTAGGGAAACTCTTCAGACTGGTTATATTATGAGCTGTAGAACTGTTGCCATTTTTCTGTTCCCTAGTTGTGCCCATGAAAGAGGTGTGTCCAGGCTAGAGACTTAGGCTCAAATGGGGGAACAGGCAGCCAAGGACCAATCTCAGTTTGGTCTGACAGGTGAATTTTAGCAACTCCCTAAACTCAACTTTTGTACCTGTAAGACTGAGTGATGCAGACAGTGATGGGAAAAACCTTTTAGAAAATAGAAGACAACTTACTGGTTACTCTGCTAATGTGATGGAAGTTGCCAACTGGAAAATGAATGAATGCAAAGAAAACCAGTGCAGCTGGATTGTGTGCCACAAGTTTATTATTCAATACTATTCTGTGGTTCAATGTACAGTACTGTATTTTTAACACACTCCGATGAGAAATCTATTCCTAAAATATTCGGGAAGATTCTGACTCTGTTTAATTGGAAGATATTTGAATTCATTAAAATATATTTGCCCTCAATAATGTCCCTCAGGCATTTTTCTTGAAAGTGAGTCGTTCCTGGTCTGCAGAGGAAGAAAAACAAACACAACAGAAGCTTTTAAAATGAAACAAAACATTGAGCCAGGGATTGATTACCTGTTTACTCTGTTACATTTCTAGTGAGCAAAATGCCTTTTGTGGGTGGGGGACAAAGGTCGTCTCTGTTCCTTAGGCCCATTCAATAAAAGGCTTAATGAGTTTATATGTAAAGATTCTTTAAGAGAGAGCTGTACAAATAAAAGGAATTATTATATGTGAGTTAGTTCCATGTGACTGTGAAGTTTCACATAGAAACAGTAGACATGACCTACCTTGGCCCCACCCTACTCCAGCAACTAATCCTCACATTTATAATCACTGAAAAACGAGACACTAAAAATAAAAACAATTTTCTAGAACAAAGGCAGACTCCTACTTTCAGCCCATCTTAATGGAGTAGGTGGTCCAAAGAAGAAAAGTGACCATTACGTAAATCACCTGTGGCTGTGGGCCTGCTGGGCTCCTGGAGTGTGATGAGTTTTCCCACCACCCTTTTAAAGTAAGTCTCTAAATGTTCATTACCTGTGAACCACTGAATGGCTCTCAAAGACGTAAGAGACATCAATGGGTGTATCCTAAGAGAAAAAGACACCTGTCAGCCAAGACCAGTCACGGCAACTCATGATTCTTTCCATTGCTACAAGTGTCCATAAGTAGACTCCTCAATTTCTAGAATTCATTTTCCCTGTGAGTTGGAGGTCTGTAGGTAGTAGTTCTTTTTCACTCCAAACCTGTGTTCCCCAAAAGATCTTCTTGGCAACAAATACCTTAAGAGTATCCACAAAATTGAAAACAAGTCAAGAGAGGCTGTGCTCTCATTACTAGGAGCATGAGGAAGTCATGTGCCTTCTTTACGTGCTCCAGTTTCACTCAACCAACTTACCTCGTAAGGATGGCCTAAGAATGAAACCATATAGATGAACATGGTTCAAAAACATTTTAAAAGCAGCATAAAAATCTAGGTTGTAATGCCGTCTCAGTGGTCCCCATCCAGTGTCCCCTCCAAAATTATACTCGGAATTCTGAGCGAGAGCCAGGTTCCCAAGCCCTCTCTCTGTGTGGTCTCTTGTCATGGTCTCATTCACCTCCAGCAGCCTCACGTTCCGATCTTAGAGCTCGCCAGTTAGCAAGACAGCTGATGGCAGGATATATGACCAGGAGAAGTGAGAACTCACAGATTTTACCTCTTTAGATCACTCCAGGTTCCAAACTCTCCAACTAGGTAAGTTTGTACTAGGATAGGATGAATATAGGACATAGTTGGCTCACTGTGTGGTCATATATAAAGCCTTAGAGTCAGGCAGAGCCTCAAATAACTTTGAAAGGATGAAAGCAGAGGGGAAATAACATTTTTATGTCTGCTGTATTCCAGGCACTATGCTTGGTACCAACCCTGTCCTAAGGACCCTAGCCTTGGATTCATACATGTTATTTGGACTCCTTTCACACCAGCTATCAACATATTTCATATTCACGGTCGACCTAGTGGCTACAAGCAGTCATTCCTTCAAGTATTTATTGAGTGCCTGCTATTTACCAGGCTTTGTTTTACAGCAAGACAGAAATCCCTGCCTTCCTGAAGCTTACATTCTGGTGGGGGAGCAGGGTATAACAAGATAAGAAGTTACATAGAAGATCAGAAGGTGATAAAGTGCTATGGAGGGAAAGCAAAATCATGGGGGTGGGGTAGAAAGTGCAGTGGAGGAGGTGAGCCAGCAGGCTGTGCACGTACCTAGGGGAGAGGGTTCCAGTCAAAGGGAACAGCAAGCGCAGAAGCCCTGAGGAGGGACAATACCTGGCTTATTTAAGGAGTGGCAAGATCAGAGTGGCTGGAGCAGGGTAAGTGAGGGGGAAGGAGTAACGGGAAAGTCGAAATAACAAGGAACCAGATCACACAAGGCCTGTAGGCCCTCATTACTCAAAGTATGGTCTGTGGACCTGCAGCATCAGCATCACCTGGGAGCTTCTTTGTAATGCAGAAGTTTGAGCCCCAGACCTGCTGAATCAGAATCTTCCTTTTAACAAGACCCCTGAGTAATTCACATGCACTTTGAAGTTTGAAAAGCATGTTGGAATGTTCAAAACAGACGTGTGACATAACTTCATTTTTCCAAGGCTCACTCGGCTGGCTGAAAAGAGACAGGATGTGGGTAAGGGTGGAAGCAGAGAGACTAGTTAGAAGCCTATTGAAATAACCTTGGTGAGAGATGATGGTTTCTTGGCCCAGGGTGGTAGAGGTGGAGTGGGAAGAAACGCTTGGATTCAGGGCCTTTTTTTTTTTTAATTGTTTTTTGGCTGCGTTGCGTCTTCATTGCTGTGCGCGGCTTTCTCTAGTTGCAGCAAGCAGGGTCTACTCTTAGTTGCAGTGCGTGGGCTTCTCATGGCGGTAGCTTCTCTTGTTGTGGAGCATGCGCTCTAGGTGTGCGGGCTTCAGTACTTGTGGCACGCGGGCTCAGTAGTTGTGGCTCACGGGCTCTAGAGCACAGGCTCAGTAGTTGTGGCGCACGGGCTTAGTTGTTCCGCGGCATGTGGGATCTTCCCGGACCAGGGCTCGAACCCGTGTCCCCTGCATTGGCAGGCAGATTCTTAACCACTGCGCCACCAGGGGAGTCCCGTCAGGGCCTATTTTTGAAGGTAGGACCAACAGGATTTCCTAATGGATGTGAGTGAAAAAGAAGAGTCAAGGATGACGCCAAGGATTTTGGCCATCAGCTGAGATGAGAAAGGCGCAGGTAGGTCGGACTTGGAAAGGCAAATCAGAAGTTCAGTTTTGGATACAATAAGTGAGATGTTTATTAAACATCCAAGTTGCAGAAATCTGGGCTGGAGATAGAAATTTGGGAATCATGAGCTAGAGGTGGCATTTAAAGCCAGGAGACTGGATAAGATCATCAAGGAGGTTAGGCTAGAGAAAAGATCCAAGGCCTGAGTTTTGGGACATTCCAACATGAAGAGGTTGGTGAGAGGAGGAGAGGCTAGTAGACCAGTAGAGAACGAATGGTCAGTGAGGCAGGAGGAAAACCAGGAGAGAATGTTGTTCTAGAAGCCAAATGGAATATTTCACGGAGGAGGGAGTGATCAGCTATGGCAAGTGCTGCAGATGGGCCAAGCGAGACGAGGACAGAAATATGACTGTTCTGTTTCACAAAGAAGGGGCCCATCAATGGCCTTGACAAGAGAAGTCTCTATTCTCGTCGAAGCCTCACCGAAGGGAACAGGGCAGAAAAGAAAGCGCTTACCGGAGGTTTGTTTGTGTTGATCTTGATGGTGAAGTAGACACTGGCACTGATTCGTGGTATGGGTCTCCGAGCAGTTGGGATGCTCCAGTGTACACAGTAGATGTAGTGGAAGCTGTGAATCACATCTTCCCTCTTTAAAAACTCTGTGTAGTGCACCCAGCGGCCGTGATACTTCCAGTGCTGTTTCATAGGAAAAAATAAAAAGCACACAAAGGAAGAAAAGCAGACTTGTGTTCAAGCTGTCTAGACGAAGGCAGCGCACAACAGTAGGGGTTACAGCCCTGCTTCTGGATCCATTTCTAACACTTTTGACGGGGATACAAACTACAGTCAACCCCCGCTTATCTCCACAGGTAGGGGAGAGAAAAGGTGGAGCTAAAATGTCAAATAAGTGAATAGTGCAGACATTGCTTGAGATTGGGCTTTGGAGCTCAGGGGCCCACGCTCAGTGTGTGTGTACATACACACCACACACACATACACGCTAACCTCCTTCCAGACCTTTTCTTGGAAGGCAACTTTGGTTAATTGGAAAATAATTAGAAAGTGCTTAGGACACGTGTTCTGCTCACTGTACTCCAGAAGACCTAAAGGTGTGACTAGAAAGTAAGGGGGCTGATTTCACAAGCTGTTTTGGAAAACCAGACTCAATTCATTGCAGCCCTAGGTGGTAGGTAAAATAAGGTCAGAAAAGGAATAGATCAGGCAGGGGATCATTCAGATCCCTCAGATCCCTTGGAGAAGCTTCCCCCTCCAAAGCACAGATCTTACTAACACCTGTGGTCCGCACAAGGCATGATGTAGCCTTGAGTCTGAGCACCAGGCCTTGAATGCCAGAGGTGTTCAACAGGTTCAACAGAACACCGTTGCACTGGCTATTGGGGCACAGAAATCTTCCTAAAAAAGATCTGAATTCAGATGCAGGTCCACAGAAGGAAGGAAGTAGGATTGTCTAACAATCCCACTGATGTAGAGAGAGAGTTTGGGAGGAGATGGTAAAAAGACTTTAGGCCTTCCTTTAAAAAAAAAAAATGTAGGCTGGCCTTCTGCCTCAGCTAACTTTATTTCAAACTTATACCCAATTGGCTGTTTCAGTTAGCCAGAGAGGAGCACCAGACCCTAGATTCCTTGAGATCAGTTCTGTGTCTTCTTACATAGATCATTTTCCCTTTCATTGAAGGAGTCTGACAGCCAACCCCATGAGGCCCGTTGGAGCATGTCTTTTTTTTCCCAACCTTTCTGTGTTACTTGATATACTTTTTCAGGCCTAATGTTTAATCTGTCACACAATCACAGACTTTGTAGCATTGGAGTGGTCCCTAAAGATCATCTAACAAGGCCCCTCACTTTGCAGATGAGGATCCTGGGGCCTAGAAACAGGAAGGGACAATCCCACACAACAGCTGGGACCCAGGCTCCCGAGCAGCCAGCTCGGAGGGCTCCCGAGCAGTGCTCTCTCCACCCCATCAGATGTCTCAGTTCTAGGATTTTCTAAAGCAGCCTTAGACGCAGTAAATTCAGCTATCTCCATCAGGCCACTCTCTTCCCATTTTTATCTCTGTGCAGTGAGTGTGTGTTATCCCATGTTTTATCATTTTTACATAACATTGCTTCATATACTCACTTCCAGGAAGCAGTATCTCATTGTGCTACTCTACCATGGATGGCTTAGCCAATTACATATTACTGGACACTCAAAATCAACAGGCACCTGGAAGTATATGCACAAAACTGTTATCGATGATAAGTGACATTTGAGGGAGTAGATCTGGGAACTTTCATTTTCTACTTTGTGTCTTTTTGCTCAGAGTTTTTTTTTTAATAATGATGTCTTATTGTAAAAATATTTTAAGTATGGTGATAGGCATGGGGGATTTTCCAGTTTTTCTTATATTAAGAACTTATTTGTATATTCTTGTTGCAAGATTGCATTCCTGAAGAAAATTAACCAATTATTATGCCCACTGGCAATGTGTAAGTGCATCAGTTCCTCCCCACAAACACACAAGCCTTGTGATACCAGATTTAATCATTCTTTTTTTGGGGGGGGGCTGCACCGCATGGCATGCGGGATCTTAGTTCCCAAGGGATTGAACCCGTGCCCCATTTCACATTGCAATGCCTTAAAATCTTTTGAATTTGCATTTTTCATTGATAGTAAACTGCATTATTTCTGTCATCAAAAAGTACTTTTCCTGTTAAGGTGGAAGAAGTATATCAGACAGACCTATGATCAAAACTTCATTTTGCTGGTTAATCAGAAAGACTTTGGGGCTTCCCTGGTGGCGCAGTGGCTGAGAGTCCGCCTGCCGATGCAGGGGACACGGTTTCGTGCCCCGGTCCGGGAAGATCCCACATGCCGCGGAGCAGCTGGGCCCGTGAGCCATGGCCGCTGAGCCTGCGCATCCGGAGCCTGTGCTCCCCAACGGGAGAGGCCACAACAGTGAGAGGCCCGCATACCGCAAAAAAAAAAAAAAAAAGAAAGACTTTGAACAAATTGCCCAACCTCTCTGAGCCTCAAGATTCGTCATCTGTAAAATGGGTACACTGAGGTACCTATACACAGGTTTGTTGTGAGGATTAAATGAGATAATGCATGTGAAGTGCTTAGTGGTGCTTGGCACATAGCAGTGCTCACTCAGGAAATGGTAACTCCTAATTTGCTGTCCCCTGGTGTATGGTGGACTCTGGGAAATCTGCAATAGGCTTGAGAAAGTTCTCCATCAGAAATGCCTAGCACTTAGATGATAGACTTCACTTCTAGGGCTTGCTGCATTAGTGGGGCTGGGAACAGGGTGATTTTATGTCAGGAGTTATATAGAGCTTTTACCTTTTCCATCACCTTCTACTTTCTAATTTTCTGTGTCCTCACAACAGCCCTTGACTTAGCTTTTCATCTGTGAAGAATAATGGTATGGAGAGAATAAATCTGTTCATGTATTCAACACATATTTATAGAACATCCTCTATGTACCTGACCTTTCTAAGGCCTGGGGACAGAGCAATGAACAAAAGTCTCTGCCCTCATGGATCATGTGGTCTGGTGATGGAAAAAAGGCAATAGTGTAAATAAAATCTGATATCATAGGTAGAGGTAAGTGCTAATGGAAAAAAAAAATAAGAGGAGAGATGGGTGCAATTTTAGATGAGGTGGCCAGGAAATGCCTCAGTGAGCAAAAGGCGTCCTAACAAAGACCTGAAGAGAGGGAAAGTGCGAACGATGAGAGTAGATCTCAGGCAAGAGGGTTCCAGCAGAGGGAACAGCAAGTGCAAAGGCCCTGAGGTGGGAGCATGCCTGGCAGTTGAACAGCAAGGAGGCAAGTATGGCTGGAGTGAGGAAGGTGAATGGGGAGAAGGTGATGGGTGATGGAGTCTGAGCAGTCAGTTGGGAGGAAGTGGGGATGGAGACTCAGATTATGTCGGGCCCTATAGGCCACTGTCCGGACTGACCTTTGCCTTTTACTCAGAACCAGTAGGATCTGCAGGGGAACATTTTCCTGCTTGTTCTGTGTCCAATTTCAGTCTGATTCACAGACTTTGGGTGCAGCAGGCAGTCACTTTTGCCCCAACCCAAATGGGAGATGTGCTCCAGAGCAGGAAGGCCCAAGAGTAACTAGTACTTTGCACCGTTTCTCTTCACTGTGCTCTTGATACCCCTTGCAATGGCAATGGCGAGCCGTGCCGCAATCACGGATGGAGGGTGTGGAGCCAGGAACCCCTGACCTTTTTCCTCCTTCCCACCTGACCAAGCCTTCCTGGGCCTGGGAAAGTGCCCTTAGGGTGGAAGGCTTGGATGGGCTGATCAGAGGAACAGAGACAGCTGGAGACTTCTCCCAGGCTGGGGGAGTTTGCCTCCACCAATTTCAACTGGTTTCTCTTCTAAGGAAATACAGTGAGTGGGGATTTCAGGCCATTCTTCTTCATCCACCCCGCCCGTTATGCAAAGCCACCCAGGGCCTTCTCCCCAGAGCTGCTGGGATAAGCCACACAAATAGGTCAGAGCCAGGACCAGGAGGAAAAAGAAAAGAAATTCATGAGCATGTGCATCTGACTGTACAGTGAATACATTCCAAAGCTAAATCAAAAAGACTCGTGATCTGTGTGCATCCCCTCTGTTAATATGAGAACTCTAAAGCTGGGGCTGGAGAACCCCTGTTTTAGAGGGGCATCTCCCTCCTTAGGCCACTAGGCCCCCATTTAGAGCAGCAGCATGGGGAAATTGCTTAGCTGAGAATATCCGATTTTCCTAGGGAAGTGTACGGTGAGGAAGACACAAACACTGGAAAATACAATTGGCTTTTCACCTTCAAAGACTATCCCATCTTGACTTTGCAACCCAGATGAGGACAGTTTTTACTTATTCAGGTCGCCTGTGATATCATTGCTTAGGCTTCCTAGAAGGACTTCCACTTTGCATCAAACAGGAGCCTTTTTTTTTTTTTTGCGGTACGTGGGCCTCTCACTGTTGTGGCCTCTCCCGTTGCAGAGCCCAGGCTCCGGACGCGCAGGCCCAGCGGCCATGGCTCACGTGCCCAACCACTCCGTAGCATGAGGGATCTTTCCGGACCGGGGCACGAACCCGTGTCCCCTGTATCGGCAGGCGGCCTCTCAACCACTGCGCCACCAGGGAAGCCCAAACAGGAGCCTTTTAATTGTTCTTCCCCTTTGTGCTGAGCTGGAGTGGTCAACGGACTTACCGAAACGAAATCCTCAATTTGTTTACGGCCCCTTTCTTCTGTGAATTCACCCTGTGTGATCCAGTCGATATTTTTGATGGGCTTTTTGGCTTCTGCAAACAAGGTATGAGTTTATTAGTTGCCTCCTAGTGTGCTGTTACATAATGAGACCATCCTTTACGCACCCCAACAGCACTACTACCTTCCACGAACTTGATAGCAGCAGCGATGACATTCTTGGCTACAGCTAGAGCTAGTTCAGTTACATTTTGAGTGTCTTCTGTATCCATCATCTGGCTTGTAGGGACCTTTATCCACATCTACTTCCTTCTGAAATTTGACATTTTTAGTCACATTCATTTTCTTTTGGCTTGGAAAAAAACTCAAAAAGTTACTTTTTGCGTGTGTGTGTGTGTGTGTGTGTGCACGCGCGCACGTGTGTACACTCTCGTCTAAGTACAGACTATCTCTTGAAGAATCATAAGACACAGGAAATGGTGTTGAGGTCCATATTCCTGAAAACCAAGGATTTGCCAATTCTCATAACCATGAAGACTTCAGCAAGACATAGCCGAATGATTCCTAACTTCCTTAGAGTTCTAACAATATTGATTTCCAGTTGAGTCTTTCTTAGAACTTCAACCCCTGCTTTAGGCCACTGAGGGCACGCGACTCTTTAAAAAAGTGTATCAAAATGATTAGAGGCAGTACAGTATAGGAGAGGTTCGTTTTTCAGGTTTTTTTCTCTTGGATTTTCCAGGTATACAATTATCTGCCGGAAACTATCATTTTTTATCTCTTTTCCTATAATATATGTGTTAGCTTTGGGTAACACTTACAGAAAAATGGAAGTGAAAGTGGAGATGGTGAGCCTGCTTCTTTTGCGTCGGGCTTCAGTGTGTGTGCTTTCTGGTGTCACACCAGTAAGTATGATGCTGGCTCATGGCTTGAGATTTATTCAGAAAACATTTGTCTGCTCCTATTTTAGTAAGATGTTTATAAGTGATAACTAAAATTTTCCAAATGCTTTTAGCATTTGTTGAGACTGTGGAGATTAGAGTTATCAGGGCTGTGAAGGGTTCATCACAGAGCTAGAAGTCTTTGCACGTTTTCCATCTTTTTCCCTTGAGTCTTGGATTCCTTCTTTCCCTGCTATACTGAAGTCTCCTCACGGAGGAGTAGTCACTCACTTCTAGCGCCAGTTATAAATCCCTTGTAGGCAATCCCTGCATGGTGGGCCCTGCGTGAAAGTGGCTCGCTCACTCCCAGGGGAGCTATTTATTTTTGTAAAAATAGCAACTCCCAATTTGGGGTGTTTAATGGGCCTCGTTCCATTTAGCTCTTAGCACAGCGCTGTGAGATCATGGCTGGAGACCTTCCCTGTGCCCTTCCAGGCCCACTCTCCCCACCTCCCCCACTCTCTGCCCTGGAACGCTGACCTGCTGGGACTGCAGCAGTGGGCTCTCCCATGCCCTCTGGCTGAAGGGAGAAGAGTGTATTCACCGGGGTTCTCCGCCTCCAGGGTCACCTGTGGCTGGCTGAGTGGAGGAGGTGTCCATCTGTCCTGGGGCAGCTTGCTCACAACTTGTCAGTCTGGTGAGGGTAACCTTCCTCTCCCCTCAACCCCATGGCCCCACTGTTACCAGCCCCTCCTTTCCCTACCCTCTGCTCACACCTTTGTAAATATTCCCTTTACTTAACACTTCTCCACCTCTCCTATTTTCTATATGCCAACAATTTCCTGCTGGGGCCCTGAGTCATAAAGAGAGGGACTCCTGTTACCATGTGAGATGAGGAAGCCAAGCTCACACCAGACCATCCGGCTCCACAGCCTGTGCTCTTAATCACCCCACTCTCCTCCCTCCAAGGTTCACAAAGAGTCCTGGGGCCCTGATCTCACATTTCCGTCTGCCGTCCAGAATGTGCGCACTCTCTTTCTGCGAGCCTCTTTCAAGAAGGGTCACCCTTTGTTCCCTTTCTGGACATCACGGGTCCCAAGGTGTGGTGAGTGCTGTACAAAGCAACCCCAGTTCCCCTGGCCGTCAGGCCAGAAATGGTGTGAACAGCCTTTAAACATTCTGGGAATAATACTGACTCGTGTTCATTTGGGTTTCATGTCAGCATTTTAAGCTCGTTTGCCTCTGCCTCAGTTCCCTGTTGCTGCAACTGGTGGACAGCGTCATCCTCTGGAGGAAAGTGGAATCTTCTCAGGCTGCCCATCCCAGAGTGAGGAGGACCTGAAGGGTGGCGGTAAGGGTGTCTGGAGGCCCTTAGCTCTAGAGAACTAGCTCTCCCCAGCCCAAGGCCCATGCCAATTTGGCCAAAGCAATTTGCCGTAAACTCTATAGTTAGACAATAGTTTTTTGGTAAATTGGTAAATTCGGTAGGCTTTGGTGAGTTAACCATACAGCAACGTGATCCTTCAGAAAATGGCCCATTTGGCTACTTGGCCATTCAGCGACTTGGCTTTCAGCAAACTGCTTCTTGACAAATTGACTGGAAACCAAATCTGTGCCCTTCGACACCTAGCAAATGAGGTAGGGGCCTTGTCTATGGAAGGACCCAGGGTGCCCTGTGCTCCAGTGGCAGAGGGAAAGGGGGGAGCAGGGCTCAGCAAAGTTCAGATGTTACCCTCACACATCTGTGGGCACCAGTCTAAAGCATCCCTCCAACCTGCCTCTCTTAGTTCTTTTTCTCCCCTTCCCTTCCTAATGAGAGGCCAGATGGGCAAAATGGGTGTGAAGGGCCAGGGCCAAATTTGTGGTCTGAGCAATGAATGGGGAGAACAATTGCAGGTCCTTTTTGTGGAACCCTCCCACCCTTAATAACCCTCGATACCTGAGTGACCAGATCCTTGTCTGGAACAGTAGTAGCCCGGGAAGCCTCAGAAAGTCTCTGGGCAGCTTTTCCCCAGGATTCCCAGCCAGAATGTTTACACGTGCTGCCAAGGCAACACCAATTTCAACCAATGGGAAGTAAAGCCCAAATGTCTGACTGCTTCTGTTAGTGAGAGAGGGGGATAGTCAGTCACAGCAACAATCTGACCTGCAAAGCAGGACCAAGCTGTCCTGTCCACACCCAGCTTCTCCCCAGCAGATGGGCTCGCAGGGCTGTGCCAGGAGGAATAGTAAACCTGCAGCTGGTATGTACTGGGGGTCCTTATTATGTGCCAGTCACCGTGGGAAGGGCTTATTTACTCCTCACAATAGCCCCATTAGGTAGGTGTCAGTGCTTTCATTACAGTCGAACAGAGGCACAGAGAGTATTAAACAAGTTGCCCCAAACTCAAACCCAGAGCTGTCCAACTTCACTGAGCTTTTACGTATTTATCCCCAAATTCTGAGGTTAGAGTCTCCCTTGTGTGCTTGATTTTTTTTCAAAGATGTCTTTTATGAATCAAGGGTGAGCTTATATTGTAATGGTTATCAGCACAGACCCAGGGACAATTTACTTAACGTTTCTTAGTTTCTTTGTCTATAAAACGGGGATAACAGTGCCTATGGAATAGGGTTCTTTATGAGGATTAAATCAGATAATTCACGTAAAGCCTGAGAACAGTGCTTGGTACATCATAGCCTCTCTCTATGATGGTTAGGTATTATTTCTAGTAGTATTAATAGTAGTAGTAGTAGTATAAATAGTGTTCTTTTAAATGGTGAAATCAAAAGTCACTGGCCCTGTGTTAGAACCCAGTTTTATTTTATTAATTCTCTTAATCCATGAAAGCCCTAAGTCTCAGAACCCCTGCCCTTAACCACTGTGCTTTATATATGGAGTGGTTGGTTTCTTACCATAAGACAGTTGGTCTCAATCCCAATAAAGAAAGGAAAGTGCTTTGCTAAGTGTCCTCTTTATCCAGGATGAAATGCTGAGCTCACTGCGTGGAAGACACACACAGATACAGGACCCCCACACAGAGACTGCTGAGATGGTTGTAGTGAGGTAGGGATGGACTGGGGATGGCCTGGGGTGGGAGGTACTGTGGCTTAGATGGAGGAACTCGGACTCTGATCACAGACAGGATTTCAAACCCCAGCTCTGCCATGCACTGGCTTTGTGACTTCAGGCGGGTTGTTTCACCTCTCTGAGCTTCACGTGTACAATAGGGATCTTGATAGGCATCACTTCACAAGGCTGATAAGAAGATGAAAGGAAGCGATTCATGCAGAGCGCTCAAAACAAGGACAGGCACACTCTAAGTGCTGTTGACTGGAGCAAAGAAAAGCACAACCTAAAAGTTTTAAGTTCTGTTTTATTCAGGGACCTTACTGAGGACTACAGCCCATGAGACAGCCTCTCAGAGAGCTCTGAGGAACCATTCCGAAGAGGTAAGGGAGGAGCCACGATATATAGGAGTTTTTGCTGAAAAAAAAAAATGTTGTCAAACATCAAACGATTATTGCTAATCACAAAAAACATCTGAAGTTCATGACTTTAGTGCTTTTCTCTGTATGTGAAGATGCCAGAGTCTGGGCTCATTGAAATCATTCCTTAGATATGCACCTTAACTATCTATAGCCAGTGTCCCGTTTTTCTCCTTTCTGAATTCCCCTCAGGGTGCACCATGTTGGGCTGGGGGTGCAGCTGCAGTGGCCCCTGGCCTGATGGCGGGCAACATTGTTTGTTTACTAGAATGGCAGGCGACTTTCTTTGTCCACAGTGCCCAATAACCATTAGGTACCACAGTCATGACGATGAAGAGACAAACCATAACGGGGAGAATCAAAAAGTACAGCAGGGGCTTCCCTGGTGGCGCAGTGGTTGAGAGTCCGCCTGCCAATGCAGGGGACACAGGTTCGTGCCCCGGTCCGGGAAGATCCCACGTGCCGCGGAGCGGCTGGGCCCGTGAGCCATGGCCGCTGAGCCTGCGCGTCCGGAGCCTGTGCTCCGCAACGGGAGAGGCCACAACAGTGAGAGGCCCGCGTACCGCAAAAAAAAAAAAAAAAAAAAAAAAAAAAGTACAGCAGTCAGAAAGAGCCGGTCACTTCCCCAAAGCTAGGAGAACGTGCCTAGGATAACAGGGGCGGGTGTGTCTTGAGCTCTCACTGTTTAGGCTTGATGCCCAGCAGCCAAAGCAGGAGGAGGACTCGTGTGGACACTGCCCTTGGTGAGCCCACAGGCTCCTGATCTACGAAAATGACTGATGATAAGGACTGGCGTCAGTTCTGTTTGCTGATCTGACTCCCACAAGGTCCATCAGACCAACTGCCATGAACCTTCTAGTGCCATAACAGGCCCTGGTCCACACCCTGTCCTCCTCCTGGGTTCCCTGGGGGAAAGAGGGGAAACTGGAAACACTAGGCCCTACGTAGATGCATTCCAAAAGAGCAGAGCTCCAGCCTCCTGCATGCCAAGCTTTTGTGGGCCGGGGCAGCAAGACCTCTCCTAAGAAGCCCTGGGGCCATTGGTGCGAGGCCCAGCGTGAGGGCCTGGCCTGGAAGGGCGGGCAGTGGGATTCTTAATTGCCCGGAGGAGAGAGACTTGCAGGCCAGCGATGAGAAACTCCTAGAAGACAAAGTGTTTGCGTGGGGGAGCCAGGAGAGATTTCCCAGACGATTAGAAAGGCTCCTCTTTGAAGCAGGAGCTGCAAGTGGGTGGGCCAGAACTTGACCTCCTACCCCCAGCCAGGCCGCTCACTGAAGCGACAAATTCTGGCCTCCAGGCTGTCCAGGTTGAGAGGGCTTTTGAACTCTCAGGCAGCACTGAGGACAGGTTCTTCCAAAGCATGCCCTCCTCCGGTGCCTCCTTCCCGGCACAGCTGAGTGTGGAGAAGTGGCACAGAGCCCGGAGCGGCGCAGGTGGGGCCCGAGGACGGGAGCAGGAAATAAGCCTTGGCAGCCGCTCTCCAACACACACGGCGCCTGGTCCAGCCTGGCCCCTGCAAGAAGGTGGAGGCTGCGTGCAAAGATGTGCCCCGCGGACCCAGACCCGCCACGAAGCCCTTCCAGACCCTCACGGCAGCCCGGTGAGTGCGCGGAGCATGCCCGGTCCGCTTCAGGGAGACCATCGACACACGGGGTCAGACGGGGTCAGACGTGTGAGCCCGCCTCCCGGGCTTCCTTCCTTCTGCCAGGGGAGGGAGAGGGCAGGGGCCTCACTTGCCCCCCCGCATATGGGAAGTGGGGCGAATTTGTACCCAGGATGCGGTGCTCACTAGAGCGAGGAGTTGCTTCCGTCGCTGTCAGCTCCTTCCTGAATTGAGGGCAGTTGGGGGGTGCTGGCAGGGGCGATTGACGTCAGCGCACGAGGAAGGAGGCCACACCTTGGGCCTTGGATTCTATTCTTTCCCACCTGTAGCCCTTCAGTCATGTCAGTTCCCTCCCAGTTCCTGCTCTCGCCTCCTCTTGTACCCTCATGCTCACCCCGTCACCCCCTTCCCTTATTTATCTTCTTACTCTCCCACCCCGCCTTTCCTCCTCCCTGCCTATGTCCAGCAGGGCTGTCAGTTCTCAGCGATGAAGCTCGGGCTAAATGCTGACGTTCTCCTGTCAGGTGAGCCCAGTCAGCCAGCACATATCTTCTAAGTACTGCAAAGTGGACAGGTGGCAGGACAGGTGGCAGGCAAAGTGGACAGGTGAAGTGAAGCTGAGTGAGACAAGGTTCCCACCCTCAATGCACCTACAATGTAGTTGGGAAGATAAGGTGTGCTCACGTGAAAAGAGAACCAGTGAGTCAAATGTAGCAAGGTATCTTGGGTTGGGGCAGGTTCTAAGTGTGTGGCAGAGTGACCTCACTTCCAGTCTAAAAGGCCACCAGACTGTCCCGAGAAGGGAGAGGAGGTGGTAGGAGCCCAGGGCCTTTCCTAAACTGAGGCCCATTCTCCATCCATAAAGGCCACACAGCCTGAGTACTGTACTGTGCCAGTCAGTCCCAGGTTGGGTGGATCCCTGACAGTCATGATGTCATGAAGACCACTCAGAACGTTCCAGCTTGAGCATATGCAGGTCTGCCATAGGGCGAGTGCCTCACTGAACAGTGCCATGCTCAGAACACAAGTACTGTGGCAGAGCTGTTCCCGGATGGCTGGACTTTCGATGGTGATGCCTTGATGTTCTGTTCCACGGTCATAACCACACTGGGCTGCCCCCAACAGACACCGGATGAAAACTCCAGAGTTGCCCTAGAGACCTGACCCACCTTGCCCCAAAGACCAGGCTCTTAGAGATGAGAGACCGGAGTGGGCTTCTGGGGGCCTGTGCTGTTTTCTGGCCTCTAGAAACAAAGGGTATTAAACCTAGAAAGAAAAAAATCTGTCTGCTAAGTGAAAGAGACCCTCTCCAGCCGTGCAGTAGGTGGCACGCACGGGGACAGGCAGGTATACCAAAGAAACTCCTAAACACACGGGAAAGATTCTTGTTTTCTTGGGGGCAGCGATGCTCAGTGTTTCCATTGTCTTCCCTTTTTTCCTATTGCCTTTGGTATTACAGTCCTTTAGGGTCATAACTGAAATTGCATACTTGTTTGTCAATTTTATTACCTGACTATGCTCTAGCCCATATATCATAATTGGTTTCTCCATGTTTTCTGGAACTTAGGAAGACGCCTGCCAAGAAACAGAACAACAGATGAAACAAAATGTGTTCAAACTAGTAAAGCACCAGTTACATGGGTTTACACAAGTAAGATCTGCTAGGCCATTTTCTCAGTGATGCCCTGAAAAGAACACTTAGGTCTTTAGTCGTCAATCAAGATTTGCGGAAATCCCAAAAGCAGTGACTTGGCTCCGCACTGCTAAAGAGACTCTGCGGGTGGGAGAGGTATATTATGCCCAACAGCATCAGACACAGAGGGTACACAAATAGGCCAAGGAAACCTTTAACAATTAAAGATTATGCAAACATAGCACTGGATTTATTCCTTACAGAAATTTCCTCATCTTTTATCAACAGTGCCCCATATGTGAAGGTCATAAGAACATTCTGAACCCCTCAGGGTCTAGCTCAGGCTCTACTCCAGCTTCACGTGGGAAGCAAAGGAAGAGCACATCCCAAAAGAATATTCCCGAGTATGCAAACCTCAGAGATGAAATATTGGGTCAGGGGTGTGTGGATGAGGTGGGGTGGAGGAAGGCAGCATTACACAAGCACACGGGGACCCAAACCAAGAAGCTGAACGCCAGTGTCTTTAGATACGTAAAATCTGCATCGACATACTTGGGAAAGAAAAACCTCGATAACCGTTCTGTGTGTCTCACGTGTCACAAAAGTGTAGTAGAATCATTTGAGTTCTCAGGTCACAAAAGTATCAGGGTGATATGAAATCTTGAAAACCAAGTGGTGTTTAACTCTCTACCCTCCTCCCATCCAAAGGCTCCCTGTTGAGGACGGCCAGCTTCAGTCCCATCCGGTCACCACCTTCTCCTAGAACAGAGCAGGCCGCGTCTGCCGAGAGGGGTAACTGGGCACTCGGTCCTCACGGTGGCAAGAAACTGCATTTTCCTCTCTGCTCTCAGAACACACCTTTAGAGCAATGCGTGTCCTTATAGAGGTTAGTGTGGTCTGTTGTCTTTGTTGCGGTGTTCTGCGAATCCCTAGGTGTGATCACTCATTCTAAGAGAGGACCCAAGACTGCTGCCGCCACCTACACTTGGTTCCGCAGAGGGCCTGACGGTCCTCCTACCACGTTCAGGTAAGTGCCTTTGGGCGACCTGGGAGTGGACTGGACAGCTGTTCCAGGGGTGCTTGCAGCGCCAGCAGTGATCCCCTCCACAGGCACAGGGCTGCCCAGTTACAAACTACTCCACATACATGATGTCCTGACTATCTCAGATACCCAGGGACGTGTGCCGAGCGCGTATTATTTTCCCTTGGAAGATAGGAGGAGACCTGAGCCTCAGAGCAGTGAAGTGACTTGCGTGAGGTCACACAGCTAAAGGCGGCGAGCCTCCTGATGTGCTGATTCCCCCAAAGTTCCGAGTCTCCACAGCCCTTCAGAAAAGAAACGGTTTGTTGTCTTCTCGACTTGAAGCACGTCACTCGCAGTGAGTTGGGATACATCCATGGGAAAACAAATGCCTCCAGGGATGAGATAAAGTTCAGGTTTACAAATGAGCCGAGAGAGAATCTGGGATCTGAACTCTAATGAACAGAGAACGAGGAACGAGAGGAAAAGGGGAATTACTCCCATAGACTCCTGACCTGAATAAGTAGGAATTTAAAAAAAAAAAAAAAAAACAGCAACATTTCGGGACTTCCCTGGCGGTCCAGTGGTTAAGACTCCGAGCTTCCACTGCACGGGGCACGGGTTTGATCCCTGGTCGGGGAACTAAGATCCCGCAAGCCGTGCGAAAAAAAATAACACTTCCTGGCGTGTTGCTTGATGGAGACCCTGCTGCTTTCAGAATTTCTCGATCTCAGCAGTGTTGACGTCATGGGCTCCCTAAAACTGTCCTGGGAGGGGCTGGCCCCTGCACTGTAGGGTCTACCCACTAGATGTCAGTAGCACCTCACCCGACTCCCCACGTGACGGTGAAAACGTCTCCAAACTTGGCAAAAGTGAAGCACATCTTTAAGTCCGTGCTCTGCAGAGCAGCCCGGCAGATGGATGCACGTCCCCACCTCACTCTCCTGCTTGCCGCCCCCAGAGGTTTCCAGCTGCCCTGGACAAAGTCTGACACCCAAGGGAGACGGGCCAGGCCCTTGGTGTTCTGGGCCCTGCCAGCCTCTCTGCTTCCTCTTCCCTCTCCTTCCTGCCTCACTCTTTGCTCTAGTTCTGCACAATACTTGCGGCTCTTTCCCACACAGCCACGCTAGTTTGTGTCCTCACACTCGCGCTGCTTTCTCGCCTCAGTTGCTTATCTCGTAAATGCTCCCCAACCTTCAAGACTTCGCTTGGTGTGGGCATCACCTGGAACTTACCTGAAGCCCTCTCCCTTCCCTCCATCTGAAGGTTGGGTCAGATCCCAGCTGTGTGCTCCCACAGCACCTTCTGCAGACCCCTGTCATAGCACTCACCACCCCATCCTATAACTGCCTTGCAGTCCTCCGGACTGAGCTCCAGAAGGGCGAGGCTGTCTTATTCAAATCTGGGGCACAGTACCTGGCATGTGGCATTCACTCAGCAGTGTTTATTGAAGTGAGCCACAAAGAACAGTTAAAAGTACACTAGGTTGGGAGTCTAGACACCAAGATTCTAGTCCCTGGTCTGCTACTAGCTAGCCAGGTGATGGCTTCCCATGGCTGAACCTTTGTTTCCTCATCTGAGGAATCAGAATTTGGACTAGATGTCTAAGGGTCCTTATAAGTTGGAATTGCTGATTCTAGAGTGTTGTCTTTTTTTTCATAAATATTTCATTTAAAAGTGTTTCCCAAAGGGCAGGGCCATCCTCTTCCAACCCCCTTCTGAATGTGTATGGCTTCCTCTAAACTTTTTCAAATTCTTTCCTACTATTTCATTTCACCCTAGAAATAATGAGGGCAGCCTGACAGATATAATTTCAAAGAACCATTCTTCCAAACAAGTGACATAAAGGTAAACTGTGTATCAAATGTTACCATCACAGAAGACAGAAGAACACGTGTTTGTATTTCTACATGCATAGAGACCCTTTGGGGTACTGTGACAGTGGGGCAGGTGCTGGGCAGGGGACTGGAACAAGTCTTTTCACTGAATACCTTATATTGTTGGATTTTTGAGCTATGTGAATACAGTATCTGTTTTAAAAGTTAAAGAATAAAGCCATATGTATAAAATTAGCTACAAGGATATATTGTACAGGACAGGGAATATAGCCAATATCTTATAATAACTATAAATGGAGAGTAACCTTTAAGAATTGTGACTTTGTTGTGTACCTGAAACTTATATAATACTGTACATCAACTATACTTTAATAAACATAAATAAAAAATAAAACCAAATGAATGGCATCGTTTACCAAGCATCCTTTCAACTGGCCTTAAAAGCAGGTGACCAATGGACCCTAGGTCAGCAGCCAGACCACATCTGTCATAGCTGCTGTAAGAAAACCCTTCTGGCTAACTGCACTTTCAAAAAATCAAGAGAAATGCAGGCTACAACGCACCACTATAGTCTTCTAGCTTCAAAGTGTGCATTTTAATCTGGTTTACTCCCTGGCAGTGGAGTATAAAAATAAGGCTAAATTTCATAGCAAGTGCCACAAAAAAGGGAGTGAAAAATTCGGACGCTAATGCTAAACCTGACCAACTGATTTTCTGTCACTTTGTAGCCCCTCGCTATACAGCCCTGACATTCATCTAAGGATGAATCCTCTAGTGGATGAGCCCTGCCTAGAGGTACAGTGGACAGAGAACAGACCTAAAAATCAATAGATTTAGTGACAAATTTGGTAATGTTGTCAGTAAGTCTCCTGTATTCCTATCTGTACTACCTGCCCTCTCTCTTCCTTTCCAGAGATAGTTCTCATAACAGTCAGCAAAATGAGCCCTGTGTAGCACTAAATAAAGACTAGAGGTTGTATTAAATTTGTAACCATGACCACAGCTTTCCTTAAACAGTTTCATCATCACAGGGTGGCACAATATACAGTATTCCTCTAAGTGGGACTGCCACCTCCTTCCTCTGTAAGCCCTGTCCTGTAAGATGAGGTCAATGGAAACTATACAGTGCAGGTGTGTTTAAGGTCACCAGCAGATCAAATGTTAAACTAAATAAAAGATGGGGATGACAAATAACTTAGTTTTCTCACCCAGACGTCCTGTGGTCACCTGGGGTGTTGATCTGTACACATGGAGTATCACCATCTTCACAGTAGTTACACCCTTTCAGATCTTCATATTATCTGAACATGCAATTCTTTATTTCAAATGGTCGGTACACTCATTTTAATAAACATAATCACTGTTGTTTCTGCTCTACACAGCAATCTAAAATAAAAATCAACACTTAAGTGAATACTATGTGCTGGATACAGAGTGCATGAAAGTTGAAGGTGCGGTCTGGAATTTTAAGCACATAGGATTCACCCAGAAAAGGAACTAGAAAAAAAACAAAGTACTACTTTTTCTGTATTCTCCTAGCAATCTCTGAAGAAACAATGGTTTTCAGTAATATTACAATAGCAGGAACTACCATTTGTGACACATTAGGCACCAGGCACAGTGATCGGCACTTGGTGTACATTATGTCTCTAATTTTACAAGCCTCAGTTGCCTTTAGTTTTTTTAAAGTGATAAGGCTACATTGGGTAGACTGCTTGATCTTGTGTAGTACCATTCTAAAAAGTAAAGAAAACCTCTGATTTTACTTTTTTGTTTTATTTTTATTACACACTACAAAATACACTGCATGCTACACAATACACTGCATAACCGTCTAGCAGGGGTAGATAAGCGTAACTGAGTTATTTTTCATCAATCAGGAAAATGCTTCCTTAATCAATGTTCTCCAAACCCTGAAAAACAGTTTAAAAAGGATGATGTGAGAATTCTGTTCCTGTCAAAGATGTACATGTACTATAACCTACAATGATTCCTATAACCTATAATGGCTCCTAATTTTCATTTTCTGACAGTAGCAAACATACCACTTTATATGAAAAGACAACCCCCCCTTCCACTTGCAATCAAGACTAAAGTAAAGCAACTATTT